>NC_138376.1:54578215-54642786 GCF_054177405.1 Leptonychotes weddellii
GGGGTGCACGTGCCCCTTCAGGTCACTACATTTGTATCTTTGGGGTAAATCCCTAGTCGTGCAATTGCTGGGTCATAGGGTAGCTCTCTTTTCAGCTTTTTGAGGAACCTCCATACAAGTGGCTGCAGCAGCTTGCATTCCCACCAGCAGTGTAAGAGGGTTCCCCTTTTTCCACATCCTCGCCAACATCTGTCGTTTCCTGACTCTTAATTTTAGTAATTCTGACTGGTGTGAGGTAGTATTCCGTTGTGGTTTTGATTTGTATTTCCCTGATGTTGAGTGATGTTGAGCACTTTTTTTTTCTTCTAGATTTTATTTATTTGACAGAGAGAGCACAAGCAGAGGGAGAGAGAGGGAGAAGCAGGCTCCCTGCTGAGCAAGGAGCACGATGTGGGACTTGATCCCAGGACCCTGGGATCATGACCCGGGCTGAAGACAGCCGCTTAACCGACTGAGCCACTCAGGTGTCCCTGAAACATCTTACTTCATAGAAACATTTTGAACACTTCCTTGCTGATGAATATGTGGCTTTTGATGCCATTTTCACTTGGTTCATACTTCTAAAATATATTGCCACCAAGGCCATGAAAGTGTCTAGTATAAGCGAAAGAGAAACCTTGAATGATGTGGAAGACAGAGTTCTAAGATGACCCCTAATGACCCTCAGTCTTGTATAATCCCTTCCCCTTTGAGTGTGAGTAGAAGCTGTGGCTACAGCTAGATATCACTCTCCTGATTACTTTATGCTGTTAGGATGATTATCCTGAGTGGGCATGATCTAATCATGTGAGTCGTTTAGGAGCAGAGTGATTTTGTTTTTGTTTTTGTTTTGTTTTTTTGACTGCTAAAGAAGAAGTCAGAGAGATGTGTTCTAGATGGCTTGGAAGAAAATAAACATCTATGTTGTGAACTGCCTGTGGTGGCCATGTGGTGAGAAACGGAAGGTGGCCTCTGGGAGCTGGGAATGGACCCTGGCTGACAGCAATCAGGAAATTGGGGTCCTTGGTTGTATAACCATAAGGAAATGAATTCTGCCAATAACTAATGAGCTTAGAAGAGGCTCCTGTACTCCAGGTGAGAACTGTAGCCCTGGAGGACACCTTGATTTCAACCTAGTGAGACCCTGAGCAAAGAATAGAGCTATGACATTTCTAGATTCCTGAGCTGCAGAAGCTGTGAGATAATACATTTGTGTTGTTTTAAGCCAACTAAGTTAGTGGCAATTTGTTATGAGCAATAGGAAATTGTTCATACATTGATGAATTGCTCATACATTGCTTACTACAAATGGGAAAAGGGCATTCTGAGCAAAAGGACAATGACAGTTCTGCCTGTGCCCTGTTTTAATGATACCTATCCTAGTGGTTTATGCTCACAGGGTTCCATTTAGTAATGTTGGCTATTATAGGTTAGATGTCTACATTCTGTAACTATGCATTAAATCACAGGTTTAGAGAGCTGTTTGGGGTTTTCTGTTCTCTTTGGATCCTTATTGAGGCTTTGCAGCACAAACTTCATCCCTCACACAAACATTCCCAATTAAGTATAATTGAGACAATGGCTGTTTAGGTGCATAGCAAAAGAAAAATATTCCATGTCCATTCTTACCGCCCCTCTCATGCCTCTTCAAGATTCCTAGGTGGAGGAAGTCCGTGTGAGAAATCTAAGGTGTTGAGTGAACAAAAAGATGATAAACTTAGTTGTTCTCATAATCAGTAGAATTTAAGGCATATAATATTCTAGGTGAGAGTCCAAACTCAATAACTTACAATGGAATTATATACAAATAGGGCGAGAAGACAATAAATACCACAAATAAAAATCTTGGAAAAGCCTTCTGTAAGAAGATCTGAGGCCTTTATGAGCAAGTCCTAGAATCTTGCCGTTATAGATTGAATTATGTCCCCGCAAAAGATATGTTGAAATCCTAACCTCTGGTACCTTAGAATGTGTACTCATTTGGAAATAGAGTTGTTGTGAATATAATTAGTTAAGATGAGCACATACTTAAGTAGAATGGGTCCCCTAATCCAGTATGACTGATGTACTTATAGGAAGACAGCTATGTGAAGACAGACACAAGGAGAATGCCATATGAAGACGGAAGATTGGAGTAATGGAACTTACAAGCCACGAAACCCCAAAGATTGCCATTAGACCGCCAGATGCTAGGTAGTGGCATGGAAGCTTTCCCTACAGGTTTTAGAGGGAGCATGATCCTGTCAGCGCCTTGATGTCAGACTTCTAGCATCCAGAACTGTGACACAATAAATTTCTGTTGTTTTAATCCACCAAGTTGTGGTGTTTTGTTACATTAGCCCTAAGAAACTATCCCTGCTAGACCTCTACTGATGTAAGAAAATCTCACCCACTTGCAAATGGCTCTGTGTGGTCTGAAGGGATTATGTGCAGGGGGTCAGTCAAACAGAATTTGGTTAACTGCTAACTGTAACGTGGGAGATAGCAGGGTTATTTCTTGGAAGTGCTTCCCCTTCCCAGTTTTGGGAAGTTCTTGCAGTTTCAAGAAAATTTGACCCTGATTAAGTTTAATACTTTATCAAGGGATTTACTTAAAGCCCTTTATCTTGATTAGCATTGACTTTGAGTCACAAGGTGCTAGATCTTTTCCTATTTACCTACACATTATCTAAAACCTCTACCTCCTTCCACTGTTTAAAAACTCCACTTTCTTGAGAATAATTTTCAAACACCAATATTTTGATTATACGATAAACATTATTTCTGAAAGTGTGTTCCATGAGCTGTCAAAAGATATGATTTACTGAAAGACTTCTGAGGCCAAGTACATTTGGGAAATGGTGAAATAGACAAAGCTAAGCATGTTTCTCTTCCTTATAGGACTTCTGATAGTCTTTATATATTCCCATGTATAGGTAATCTCTAACGGATAGGATGGAGATGGGGAGAGACTTATAGGGTGTCCCAAGGTTATTTATATACTCACACTTTTTATTTTGAGGAAACATCCTGAGGGCCAGTGTTCTCCAGAACATACTTAGAGAAATGCTAGATGAATGGTAGGATTTTTTAGAGCTGGAATATAATTCAGAGATGATTTATCCCAATCTTGAGACTTCTAGTTATCTGAAGTCACACAAATAATTAATGGCAGACCTGAACTTAAAGCTCAGGTCTTCTGATGCCCAGCATAGTTACTGTCAACTGTTTTGTACGATTTACATTTAAAAACAAAGCTTTTAAAGTTATGTACTTTTATTGTGCCCAAACAAAGGAATTAAGCCTGTATTTTTCAAGTTTAAATATAAAACCAGTGCTCTTTCTGTTATCTGAATAACACTCTCTAGAATTGTTAGCATTTTCTTTTTGATCAGAACTATGCCTGCTTTTCAGGAAAGGGAAGTGTTGCCATTAGATTTTGGCATTCTTTGTCCATGCAGAAGGCAATTCAGAAAGAGTTGGGGACCAGGAGATCTATGGATGGGAGTAAGTCGAGAGGAGGAGTGGGAACAGAGAAAGAGTTTTCTAAATGAACGATATAGGAACAGTTAAGTCAAACCCGAGCTTCATTTACGGTTTCCATTTCTGTCCTGATATTTGGAAATATTAACATTCTGCACTTCCCCTAGGGGTTTATCCTTGCCTTTTACAGACTAGGGAGGCAATGGCAAGCAGCCTTGCTCCATTGTCAGTCCCAGTGAGCCTGCATCTCTGCACTCATGCTCTGTGTGCCTGCCAGCAAGTTGATAACTCCAAGAAGCTGATCTCATCTCAGGCACTTGGGAAAGTCTTAGGACTGGGAAAATCTTTGTCAGTCCAGTCTATTAGGAAACATCGAAGTTAACCATGGCAGTCTTCTCAAGTCCTTTTTCTTCAGTCTTCTCTTCCTGACCTGATATAGGGAAATTCATGTGGAAGTTACCCCTACAGATTTCAGGGGGTGCATGGCCCTATTAACATCTTGCTTTCAGACTTCTAGCATCCAGAATTAAGACAATAAATTTCTGTTTCAACAAAACTTAATGATTAAATGGACCTTTGGAGATGTCTAGGATCTAGTCCACAGGCTCAAAACATCAGTCCATGGGCCGTTTGAAGAACCACAAATAAGATTCAAAGAGTCTGAGCATCCCTGAAGTGGTATGCAAAATATGGTGACAGTCCATTTTTCAGGGAAAAGAGTTCATGTGTTTCATCAGATTCTCAAATGAGTTGATACCCCCCAAAACTTAAGAACCACTGATCTAGCCTAATGTTCTAGCCTACAGAGTTGAGGAAACCGAGTCTCTGAGAAGCCGAATGACTTTAATTGTAAAATCATGCAATTTTTAGTGGAAGTTAGGCTTATTGTACTTTTTCAGTCCAATTCAAATTATAAAATTTGAAATAAAATTTGCAGGGTAGTCTTCTTTGGTGCATGACTTAGGTTTTGTATCAATCCGAATCCAGCTGGGAAACAATCTTGACTTTTCAGCAGAGGGAATTTAATGAAGGCTTTGGCCACATAGGGGATGAAAGAACTCAGCAGCCAAACAGGGCATGGGGAGGCAATCCAGAGAACAGCAACAATAGCACACTGCTCCCCCCATCTTGCCAGAGGGACAGGGGGAGAAATGGTGTTTCCATATCCTAAAATTTGGGGTTCTCTAAACCATGGTGGAAGGTCTTGTGGGAGCTAGAACCACACTGGAGGCACAGCCATTGTCAGTGGCACCATTGAAAACAGAGAGAGAGAGAGAGAGGCAAAGAGAAAAAGAAAGACTCTGGCTTCACTACTCTAGCATTCCAGTCTTCTGCCAGGGCCTCCCATTGGCCAAACCTACCCAGAAGCCTGAGGGCAAGAGACTCTGGGAGCTGTAGTTGTCCAAAATACAGAATACAGTTGAAGATGGGAGTAGGATGGACACGAGAGGGGAGCAAAAAAGCAGCCAATTATCATCGATTTTAAAACTAACAGGAGGGCGCCTGGGTGGCTCAGTTGGTTAAGCAACTGCCTTCGGCTCAGGTCATGATCCTGGAGTCACAGGATCGAGTCCCGCATCTGGCTCCCTGCTCAGCAGGGAGTCTGCTTCTCCCTCTGACCCTCCCCGCTCTTGTACTCTCTCTCTTTCATTCTCTCTCTCAAATAAAGAAATAAAATCTTAAAAAAAAAAAAAAACTAACAGGAAAAGCTAGGCTGTGAAGATCAAAAGCCCTTAGGAAAATGCCACTTTGGAGATGAGCTCACATCTTTTATGAAGTTTTAGCACAGCCAGCTTTACCTCTGGTATTGGAACAGATAGTTCTTTTTTTTTTGGGGGGGGGATTGAGAAATACGTGACATATTTGGCTTTACTCTGGAGTCATCTTTTATAAAAAATATGAGTATTTCAATGCTAAAATCACCCAGCTCAGTGACATGCTCATACCTGAAAGGTTGCCAGAAACAAAATGGGGGTAAAAACAATCTCACACCTTCCATTCCATACTCACTTAGAAATCTTAGTCTCTCTCTCTGACTGTCTTTCTCTTGATGGATAGATTGATATAGATATGTGCTAGAATGGGTGGAAAGAACTCCCTCCACTATTACTTGCTAATTCTCTCCTCATCCTTCTCTTTCTACTTAAGACCATATGCTTGAAACTTGTCTAAGCGAAATGCTGCTGTCATGCTGCTCAAGCCCACTGAATTGTACAAGGTACTGAGTGTTCTACTTTGGGATGGAAATACAAAATGAGTGAGACATGGTTCCTGAATTTAATGTGCTTGTTTGGAATCAGTAGAGTTTATGCAGACTACTGAAAAAAATTTCAAAAGAAAGAAGACAGTGCAAGAAACTAGTTTATTGTTTGTAGTTAGAATATTTTTGGGGGGAGAACTATTTTAAGAAATTCATCATCTGAAGTGTGTTGATCCCTCATTACACAGAGTTAGTGACACATTGAGGAACCAAACACCGTATAGAAAGCAATATTTCGGTAGAGTGGTAATTTTGATGACACCTTGCCCGCATAAAAATTACTCTAACAGAATGATATAAAATGCTACCCATGATTTATTCCTCATCTGTCTTGATCATCAATTGGTAAAATAGTGTATTAAGGGAGTGACAGGATGTCACTTTGACAAAGTCAGAAGAAATCAACTAGGAGCCATCTCTGGGTTCACTTAAATAAGAATCTTGATTAGTGGTCTAGTGGGTGGTCTTCATTATTAACCATTTAGTATTAATCAGTCACTGATTAACTGTTATTGAATGTAATGTACATTAAATAATACAATATAATTTCTCATTGATCATCACCACAGACATTCTATGTGGGTGTTTTCCCCATACCAGGTAAGAAAACCAAGCTTCAAGGGGGTGAAACGATTTGCCGAAGACCATGTAATATTTGTGAGCCAGGGACGAAACCCTGTTCTCCTGACTGTACTAACCTTGTCCCATGTCCCAGTGAAAACTGCTAAGGCATAGGCAAAGAAGAGTTATAAATGATTTGACAAAATTTATTAATATAAATGATAAAAAGGGTTTGATAAAATTTTTTTTTTCAGATTCACCCGATTTCTCATAACAAAATAGCTGATGTGACTTTCAGCCATTGATTATTAAATTGGGAATATAGGGAGACTGTAAGAGTGATCCTTTCCAAATCTTTGAATACAAATTCAAAAAGTATTTCGAAAATCTTGACTCAGAACAAGCAGAATGTAATTTTGTCAGAAAACAGATTTGACCGTGTGTTAGTCATACAAAAATTTCAGTGATTTCCATAAAGTAAAAATAGTACTTACTACATTTTCTGAACACAGGAAAGGCAAATGAAAACTAACATAGAAAGATTTTAAAAAACAACCTATACATTTGGAAATAAAAAATATATTTTAAATATATTTTAAAGAGTACTAATGAGCTCTATAAAAATTAAAATAATTATCTTTTAGAAGTAAATGAAAATTAGACCACTTAATACCACAAAAAGTCTATAAGATATTGCCTAAATAGCATTAAATGTTTCAGTCTTAAAGGGATTTAGTAGGAAATGAATATTTTTATAATTTTTGGATAAGGAAGACTTATGAAAGCTAGATAACTGAAAGCCACAAAGAAAAATATTGATGGATTTAATTATATAAAATTTAAAACTTTAATATGGCAAATGACACCATAATCAATGTTAAGCAATTGACAGAGATTCAAGATTGCATATTTGTAACATAATATGCAGAAAATACAGAGATGTCATACTTAAAGGAAGAAGCTGTCAGTATAATAGCAAAATGGTGAAAGACAATTTATATGAAATATAAATGGCTAAAAAACTTGAAAAAATATGTAAATTAAAATAAAATGAGGTAATACCTTTTGCCTCATTGTAACCATTTTATTTTATTTTATTTATTTATTTTATTTTTTTTTAAAGATTTCATTTATTTATTTGACAGAGAGAGACACAGTGAGAAAGGGAACACAAGCAGGGGGAGTGGGAGAGAGAGAAGCAGGCTTCCAGCTGAGCAGGGAGCCCGATGCAGGGCTTGATCCCAGAACCCCGGGATCATGACCTGAGCCGAAGGCAGACGCTTAACGACTGAGCCACCCAGGTGCCCCTCACTGTAACCATTTCAAAGACTGGTAAACATTTGAAAGATTAATAATATAGGATGAGCATATGGAGAAACATATACTGTCATAGACTGTTGGATGGAAAGTAAATTAATACAGCATTTTTGGAGGGCAAATTGGCAGTACCGATTTATATTAAAAACATGTAGATCCTTGAAACCAGTAATTTCTGGTTTCAAGGATCAATATTAGTATAAGGATGTTCATTTTGGCATTATCTGTAATTAAAACAATAAATGAAACTTTTCATATTTGGATATTGTTAAGTAAATATGGTATATCCATTTTTTTTAAAAGATCTTATTTATTTTAGAGAAGGCAAGCATGAACTGGGGGAGAGGCAGAGAGGGAGAGGGAGAATCTGAAGCAGACTCCACCCTGAGCATGAAGCCTGACATGGGGCTCGATCCCACAAACGCAAGATCATGACCTGAGCCGAAACCAAGAGTCTGACGCTTAACTGACTGAGCCACCCAGGTGCCCCGATGTATCCATTTTACAAAATAACTTTCTAGAAAGAATGTGTAGATCTATGTATACTGATATAAAAATGACTATCCTCTATTGTCCAGAGAGAAAGGAAGTTGCAGAATAATGCAGTAATAGATTGTATCTAGGTTAAGAATATATATATTGATATCAAATTCCCACAGCCCTAAGATGTGCATTTCCCTCTTCTTAATATATCTGCAATTAGAAATGCAATGTGGAAAAGTTATCTGCCAGGAATAGGAAGAATAGGAAGAACTCATGACCTAGTTGGCGTTGTACACTCAGGGACTGTGTTATGAAAAGATGTCCTCAGTTCTTATGATTATCACCTCAGCATAATTATGCCTTTATTACCTCCACACATGCTTGGGTTTTAAATATGTTGCTGTGCATACCACATACCTTATTTCTAAGAAAGAGGCAAGTGGTGGAAAACCAAACCAAACAAAATCCCTGAACTTATGGGCATTTTCAACATATGTGCTGCAGTATGCACTGAGCCTTGTCCCCTTCTGTTTTAGGACTGCTTCTGTTGCTAGAATGCTCTTTGTAGAATAGTTCAACCACGAATACTCATACAATACTCATACGGACCATGTTCAGATACATAAAGGTTAACTTATATTTCTTGTACTGTATTCATCTGTACAACAAGTCTTACAACTTCGTTTCTGTTAAATCCACTTATCCGTTACTGACAATAGAAACATCCCTGGAATTTCTTCTGTTTCCTATGTTCTTCATGGTTTAATCTTCCCCCAAACCTGCCTCCTTCCTGTCTCCATCCCAGCTGAAATGTTAGCAGACAGCATGTAAACCAGACTGCTTTTGGATATTTCCATTTTTTCTTTCCCAGGCAAAATGAAAAAAAAAAAAAACTTGCTTGTGGCCCTTGCCTTTTATTGGAGTATAATTATCCCTTGTGTACATTTCGAAGTCAGCTGCATTCTAATGGTAAAACAGCTACTTTCATTCTTCTCTCTCCAGCTTTTTTTCCCCCCTATTTAAAAATGATTAGCCCACTTTGCAGACTCATCATTTTTGGACAGGAAAAGACCCACCATTAGATCATCTGGTTTCATCCTTCTGCCTAGTGCCAGAGCTGTCCCCACAATGCATTTGCCAGTGATAATCTTGATTCATTTACAATGTTTCAAGCACTAGCATTTATAATAGTCCCTTGGGGTATAATACAGAGTGAGAGACTTCATTTAGGAAAATTCTCTTCTTTTCCAAGATATACTTAATCTCTACACAAAAAACTTATAAATAGATACACATAGTAATACTTTGACTTGGTTCCTATTTTAAGAATTTTATTCTAGGACTTTAAATTGAATAAACTCCCTTCTATAAATGCTCTTGGAATTAGAGCTTTTCTGCCTTACATGCAGCTATTCTGCTTTTCTCTCTTTCTTTGTATTTTTCTTTTCAACATTTGTAGAACCGTGGTAGGAGCTAAAATGTCAAATATATCCTGTACGGTTCTATTTTTTTCACTTATTTACATAAAAATTGCCACACATGATAAAGTTAAAAGCAGTGAGATGATATCCTTGATTTTAATTCTTTTCTGTGGTGTGTTGGCTGTGTTGGAACTATCCTAAGCCACTTTTTCAAGATTCAGCTTGGTTCTTGTGTCCTTCATGAAGTTTTGCCTTGCTAATTAGACCTGATTAATGTCTCCCTTGTCTGCATCTCTTACATAATTCTTAACTTTGGCAGAGTGTGTTGTTACTTGCAATTTCCATGCATACTTGTGGTATAAGGTAAAGAGTAACCTACTGGAATTTGGGGGCTTTGTCTTGTCCATCCCTGTCAATGAGCAGTACAGTCAACTAACACAATAAATGTGCTGGATAAGTAGGTGAATTGATTTTCTAGTTCTGTTTCCTTATGTTTTCTTCTTAAAATTTGATCACGTTTTTTTATGACTGGCTTAAAAAACTTTAGTAATCTAATTGTTAATCCAGTTTAATATACTTAGATTTATAGTATATAAACTTGAGAGTTGTGACTTCATGATTTGAAATCTCATCGTGGTAGGTTTTGATTTATCTCTTTGGTCTCACAGACTTGTCATTTCTGTTTGGTGTCTGTGTTTGCTTTTCTGCTGTTGTCCACTGCTTGTCACCATATGCTAGGATCTCTTGAGTGGATGGTGGTGTTCCATATAGGCTCCACCATGTGGCCAAAAGCCTCCACCATGTGGGGGTTTCCTCTGGGACCCCTGCATGGTTTCCTGACATGGGTTTGGTTAACTCTCATAGATGGAGCATTCCTGATCCCCCCCACCCTAAACTAGGCTGCCTACCACTCTGCTGAGTCGATTGCTGATGTGTTGTTGGCTCATTCTCAGTGAAATTTGGGCCCACAAGAAATGCAGACCCCCTACACCAAATGTGACTTTGGGAGAAACTTTTGGGGGATATTTTAGAATACAGCTCCCCCTGTTTCGTGGAACCCCAAACTTCATAGGAGACACACTTGTACCTACATCTCTTCTCTGAATCCCCCACCTTTCACTCAGCTTCAGAAGTGGGGAGTGGAGATGATTAGTGGTAACAGGGACAAGCCCTTCACACTTCTGACACTCTTCTAAAAGTTCCCTGCCTCCTCTCCCATCTGTTTTTATAGCTCCTTCTCTAACAGCAGGGGGGAGAGCCCCATTTGATGGGTTTGCCTGCCTCTCCTACCTCTTATCCTGCCTAACACCCCCATTGTGTCCTATGAAACCAACATTTTACATTCTAGTATCTTTACCCTCAGCAGCTTATGCAGGGCCATTGTTGGGAAGGAAAGTAGAAGATGCTATTTCAGGTGCCACGATTAGTGTGCTAAAAGCAATCCTTCACGTATCCTATTCAATTTGAATTTTGTAATGCTTAGTCTTCAACAAGTGATTGCTCAATCACTCTGAGCAGTGCAAGGCAAGAAATTTCAGATGCGTGACTCTCCTTATTGGAGTGAATGCCATTCTGTGACAGTCAAGTTTCCTGACACTGTCTTGTTTCATGAAATTCTCCCTCTTGAGTCTCTGACCCATACTCTCTACTTCTTGAGGGCCATCATGGACAAGAATGTAACTACCAAGTGGACCTAAAGGGCTCTCTTCTAGAAGTTTTGTGGAAATGAGCTGTATTACTCCCCAAACAGCCCTATTTATATCACCCTGAAGAGGCCCCAGCTGCTCTCATACTCCAGATTTCTTCATCTTCCACTATCTTTGGGGTCTGAGGAAAAGGGGAGGTACAAGAATTTTTTTTTTCTTTTTTCTGAGAGCAACAGGCCCCTGGGTGGTCTTTGCTCTGACTGTTAGAGAAATTTATTCCAACTGGGCAGAATGACAATCAGCTGGCAGTGAGAATGTGTTGTGAATTTTGAACAATAAAAAACTCTACTTGTTTTTAATAATAAGAGGAGTTTATTGATTCATCTGTTTATTCATTTATTTATTAATTTGTTCTTCAAATATGCATTGGTCACCTGGCATTGGATTAGATGCTGGAAATGTAGAGATGTAAATGATTGATGATGACTCCTTCAAAATATTAAATGTGGTTTTCTCTGTATGGTTGGTTAAGAGTGGTTTTTATTTCCTTTGTTTTTCAGAGTTTCTAAAATGAAGACATTACTTTTACTATTAGGATAAAAATATGATAAATTTTTTTTCCTGGTTGCTCTTTTTAAAAACTGTCTAAGAAGGGAAAGGAAGAGACAGACTGTAGTTAGCAGGAGGTTTGGGATCAAGGGGAGAGTCTTAAACATAGAATGGCCTTGCTCATGGGTATAGGCTAAGAAGAAAAGGCAGTGGTGAGGAAGAAGTATGAGATTGTTTAGATGTGATAGGGCTTTTGAAGAGGAGGAGAGCGGGATATAGAATAAAGCAGAGGGATTCACTACAAACAGAATGAAAGACAACTGTTGTATAAAGATGAAGGGGAAAAGTAGGAGGATAGATTTTCTCACTCCAAACACTGGCCATGCAGAGCAAGGTTATGGACTAGCATATTCCTTCAGTCTATCTTGCCTGTGCATAGGCATCAACTTGGATAGAATCAGAAAACCCACTGACAGCAGCTAATGTTAGTGACTTTTATTTTCTTTGAGCAGTAGGTAAGACCATCAACTGGGAAAGGAAAGGAGAAGTAGCAGGACTGAATACTTGCTTAGGCTGATAAAGACTTGGAATATCCTTAAGATAGAATATGGAAAAAGCCTCTCAAGGACAGAAAATTGTCTGTTAGCATTAAAAATCCAGCTGGGTTCTAGATCATAATTATGTAGGTGTCCAAATTCTCTCACAGCTCATTTATGAAATCTTTTCATCTGATGGTACTTAGCAACTTGTATATGGAAGGAAGAAGATGAATAGGTGGATTGGTCCAGAGTTGGAGTATTTCTAGAAAGTCAAAAAGGAATAGCAAATGGCAAGGGACTTAGGGTTTATTTTATTTTATTTTATTTTATTTTATTTTATTTTATTTATTTGAAAGAGAGAGAGAGAGAGAAAGAACACAAGCATGGGGAGGAGCAGAGGGAGAAGCAGGCTCCCTGTGCCTGATGCGGGCCTCGATCCCAGGACCCTGGGATCATGACCTGAGCCGAAGGCAGACTCTTAACCGACTGAGCTACCCAGGAGTCCTGGGATTTAGGGTTTTAGTAAAGGAATGTTTTAAGGGATGGTTATAGTAAATAGGGAAGAAACATGGAAAGTGGAGGAATGAACCATATTGGAGGACTCAGTGAGACTGAAGAATAGGTTCAGCAGAAAAATGCAATGTGACAGCAAGGTGGATAAGAGAGAAGAGCACTGAAATGTAACAGCTCAGGGCTGGGGTATGGCTAGGTGAGGATGCAGTGCCTGGCAGTGGTCAAGGGAGGCAAAAGGGGGAGGGAAGTGTGGAAATGAAAGTTATAAAAAAGAAGGGTGATGGAAAAGAGAGGTTGGGAGGGCCCACTAGGTGCTGAATGCCTTCAGGATAATGACCACCAGGATGCCATATAGCCTAGCTTGTTGCCCAGAAAATAATGAGCTGCTCCCCAGATATTGCCCAAGCAAAGCATAAGTTTGTGACTTATTCATGTCTTGAATCCCCAGTGTGCAAGCACTTTGCCTGGAACATTATTAGTGCTCAATAAATCTTTGTTGAATGAATAAATGACCTAGAGGTGATAGGAAAATTTATGTTCTTCCAACTCATTTATTTTGCATATGAGATAAAGCAAATGGTATTCCTTGTCCACCCAAGAAAGGAGTAATAAAATAAGTGAAGCTTAGAATGTGCAGAAGTCATGACATTCCTTATAGAAGGGGCTTGTGATCCTGGTTCAAGTATTTGTGATTGTCATTATTATTAACTGCTATACCTAAACTTATAATTAAGAAAGACTGTAAAGTAGGTTAGCCTATGAAAAATTCGTATTTCCATGAAATATTTTTGCCATTTGGCCTTGGCCATCAAGATCTGGAAACATAGGACAGTAATTGGGAGTTGAGCCAGTTAGGGTCTTTTCTTTGTGACACCTCCATGCCCCAGTACTTTGTGATTGAGAGGACAATTCTTGTACTTGGTTCCATGGAACAAGGAGTCATTCTTACAGCTTATGATCTTCAGCCTCCTTATTCATGAGTCTACTGCCTTTAGCCAGGCCAACAGCAGATTCTTGCCCAATCTCCCATTCACTCCCAGTCATCAGGGTGGAAAAGCCAGGATTGGAGCTGCCAGCAATGGTCTTTTGGCCATGGAGTTCCTCAGGGATAGAGGAAATGCAGTGGCTGGGAGCAGTAGTTTGAAGAGAACCGGTCTAGCTGGGCTTGTGGGCCCTCAGAGATGCAGACTGAAGAAGCATCTCTGGGAGCCTCTGGCTGAACTTAAATGAGCCCTGGACTATATAACTATAAAAAAAGTTATACAAAAAATGAAGTTGGGAAGGCATCAGCCTCTTTCTGTTGTCTGTACGGCAGTTTGGATGGTGGTAGGAAGCCTGAGGGCAAAGATGGTGTCTGAGCATATTTAACTCCTTGAAGAGTCAAGCTTTATTCCAGTGCTGCATGCTGACCCACAGATATCAATCACACGATTGGCATTCACACAGTTACCACCAACTAGTCTTCATCTCTAATCTTGACCTTACTTTCTCTAGCTTTTGACTCCCCCTACACTTGACCTCCTGTTGCTATTTTGTTTGTCCTTGGCTTAGTTCCTCTAGCTTGCAGTTTCTTGGGCTTCTTTTCCAGTTTTTGATAGTTTGCTTTTTGGCAAATGTGTTTCCAGTGACCTATCCTTCAAGGATGGTAGTAACATGGATGATGTGAGAAGAGGATCTGAACAGGTCTAGGACATTCTTTACTTATTTTATTATGAGAATCTCATTGATATTCCAGTTATAAAGAGTTAGTAACACTAGGGGCTCCACCGGTTGATAGAGTGTGTGACTCTTGATCTTGGGGTTATGAGTTCAAGCCCCACGTTGGGTGTAGAGATTACTTAAAAATAAAATGTTAAAAAAAAAGAATTAGTAACACCAGGCTTTAATAGGCATATATAAATATTATTGTTTTGTTGTCTTTTATAGTATTTGCTTAAATGTCAAATATTTGGAAAATATTCACAATGCATTCAGTAGCATGGGTTCTGTAACTGTCAAGCAATCCTTTTGTTTTCTTTTTTCATTTTTTTTTTTTAAGAGAGACAGAGGGGAGGGGGAGAGAAAATCTTAAGCAGGTTCCACACTCAGTGTAGAGCCAGACTCGGGGGGCTTGATCTCACGACCCTGAGATCATGATCTGAGCTGAAATCAAGAGTCAGATGCTCAGGTGCCCCTGAGCAGGATTTTTAATCTACATTTTGGGTAATGTGTTTGATAATGATTAATGCAATCTAAATATACATAGATTTAAAGACTAAATATCTAGATATTTTATTACTTTACTACTCCATATTAGATGGTTAAAATGGTCTTATGTAGTTTGCTCAACAGAAATTTGTAGGGACCCAATTTTGTTCATCCTACTAATAGGATTAAGAGCCTGAAAGCTCAGTTAAGGTGTTTTTTTTTTTTGGCTACTGACTGCTTTTCATGAATTGAAACATCTGCGTATACCTTATTTCTTTGTGGAATTCCAGCACATTTTGGTTTTCTCATATTCTGATGCCAAAAGTTATTCTAGTTGGTAGTATTTTTGATTTTGATTTTGTTTTCAACCTCTTTCAATATAACTGATTAGGTAAGAAAAGTTTTACTTAAAACAAACTGACCAGGGGCGCCTAGGTGGCTCAGTTGGTTAGGCAACTGCCTTCGGCTCAGGTCATGATCCTGGAGTCCCGGGATTGAGTCCCACATCGGGCTCCCTGCTCAGCGGGGAGTCTGCTTCTCCCTCTGACCCTCCTCCCTCTCATGCTCTCTGTCTCTCATTCTCTCTCTTGCAAATAAAAAAAAAAAACAAAAAAAACAAACTGACCAGGGAACTTTTCACCAATTTCCTCCAATATCTCTACTTTACATTTTGGTACTACAAAGGTAGTTTGGGAATGCAGTTCCAACTCCTGCAGGTTTCTAAGGTGATCCTTTGATCAGAAATCTACCATAATTTCACTATTAATTTCCAATTAATGTTCAAACTCAAGGCTCAAGGTTTTAAAAGAAAGTTGTGTGGGCCTCAAGCTCTTGGAGCTTAGGTGCTAATGTTCTTTGTTACCAAAGAGTTTCTGTGGGTTGAACTGCCATATACATGGACACTTCTTTCACCAAATTGTTGGTTAAATTGATTGGTTAAATTTTTGAAGCAAAACCACTGCAATAAGTGGATGGGATTTCAAGGACATTTATTAAACAGCGAGTCTATCAGAGAAGAGAATCAGATTATCTCTACCACCTGATGGCAGATTGCCCCAAGTGCAAGGAGTTTAATCTACTGGATGAACTCAAAGTCACAGTGTGTGTGTGTGTGTGTGTGTGTGTCTGTGTGTGTGTGTGGTGCGTGTGGTGAGAGTGGTGGTGGTGGGAAATGAAAGGTAGCCTGGCTGCTGGGACACACAGTGAGGCCTACATGTTACAAATAAACTACAACCTTTAAATTTTAAAGTTTAAAGCATCATTTTTCTAAGTATAGTCTGTTGATCACCTGCAGCAGATGACTTGGAGGTGCTAGTTAAAGTGCAGATTCTCAGGCCTTACTCCACACCTTGTGAATCAGAAACTGTGAGAGCCAGCATTTCCAACCCTCATTTCCAACAGGTTCCTTGAATTAATCTAATGTGTTGAGAATAACTGCACTCCTAAGTAAACAAGACCTTTTTTGCTTTCTGTCATTCCAACCATCTGCCATCCTTTCTGCAGTCAGAGATATTTTAGCGGGGTACTTCAGAATGGCTGCCCACCGGGTCACTACAATAAAACACCTGGAGACTTTAATCCAAGTAAAATGCAAGGGTTGCAGAATCCTAAAATTCCTGTTGTTTAGTAACAATCTCGTTATTTTTGCCACAAAGAGTTTTTGATCTCTTCATGTGAAATACCTCTTTTAGAGAAGCTCTTATGTGTCTCTTGTCTGCTGAGCAAAATGCAAATAAGACAGTCCAGGTCTACACAGAAAAGAAAGTAGGAGGTAACCGTGTATTTTACAGTAGTGTTGTTTGCATTCCAAAATGACTTAGAATATTATTCTCTTATTAGCAAACAAATTTAATAAATGGAATTCAGCTTAATAAAATGTAGAATTCAAAGCCATTTTTTTCAGTACCATGTCTATTATGCTAATGGAGATACCTATTAACATTGTTGGTTAGAAAATGGCTTTGTGTTGTGGGGACCCTGGAAACATCAGGAGGCTTCAGAGAGAAAATGTTATAGGGAGGTTAAAATTACCTGGAAGGGAGGTGGGTGGGGGATGGGTGAAATAGGTGATGGGGATTAATGAGGGCACTTGGGATGAGCACCCAGTGTTGTATGGAAGGGTGGAATCACTATATTGTACACTTGAAACTAATATTACACAGTATGTTAACCAACTGGAATTTAAATAAAAACTTAAAAAAAATTACCTGGAGTGCCTCTCATTTTGCCATCTCTGCCACGGCCACATGTTGTGTGTTATTGCTCATGGGTTTGTTGACCAGCCTACTTGCTCCATCACAGTCCTGTGCATTTGGGATATATGATTTCTACAGGATTGCTTGTACTGCTTTGGACCTTACACAGGTGATGCTTAACCTGGTGTAAATCTAGAATTCTGAGATTCTTTTCCTTTGAACATTTGGGCCTTTGAAAAGACTTTCTTTAAGCAATAGAGAGTCCAGCTCAGATGCTCCATCTCTCGGTGCTTGCTGTAGGCGACCTCCTGTTGGGTAATCTGCACACACACATTTTATCTCTGCAGATCTGGCTTCATTCTAAGTCCTTCACTTTTCTGCCCTGGCAAAATCTACAATCTTACAGCAACAAAGGAGAGTAAGTCTGCCTCAGGCCGTTTGGAAGGACCAAAACCACAGGACCAAAACAAGGGGGCTTTTTGTTTTGTTGTGATGGCATGTTCAGGATTTCACTAGGTCGTCTAGTAATAAATTTTTAATATTTAAATATTTTAGGAGTTTGAATCTATTTTCCACTTTATCTTTTAAAAATTGCTTTTGCTTTGATTGTATTATTCTGAATATGACCTTTGGAAAACAGAACTTTCCTGCTCTCAACACTCGCTTCTCCCTAGAAAAAGAGCCAAGATTTTCACTTCAGTAATTGATATCTGTTGATTGATAGCTTGGCTGCATTTTGACTGAAACTCATTCACTATAAAATGTTGCCACAAGTAGCATCTGTTTGTTAGGGCTTTCATGCTAATTAAGAAATTAAAAGGTTTTATTTTTCTTCTTAAACAATTTTAGGTATCAGCTAGATGAGATAAAATGTAGACAACACCTCAATTGCAACTGATTTGGTGCTTTAAGGGTAACTAGGATGGGGGTTGGGATGGTAAAGGGTAAGTGACACAAGAGATGGCCCAGGGCATCTTTTCAAGAGTGTTCCCTGCACCCCAAGGGATAGAAGTTGACCTGGTTTAGTGGAGGATTCTTCAAGACCTTATTTTGTCACCAGATTCTTCCAGAACCCAGAACTATTTGTCTGTAACAAAGACCACAAATAATGGTGCCTTAACCATGTTAGAATTTTTCTCCAACATCTAATTCTGTGAAAAGGTCATCATTATGGGTTAAGTTGTGTCCCCCCAAAAGATAGGTTGAAGTCCTAACCCCTGGTACCTGTGAATGTAACCTTACTTGGAAATAGGGTCTTTGTGGATATGACCAAGTTAAGGTGAGGTCATACTGGATTAGGGGGTGCCCTAATCCAATGACTGATGTTCTTGTAAGAAGAGGAAAATTTGGATACAGAGACATGCAAGGAAATGCCAAGTGAGGCTGGAGACAGAGATTAGAACGATGTGTCTACAAGCGAAGGAATGCCAAAGATTGCCAACGTAAGGGCAGATATAAATTAAAAATAAGAGGCCTCATTTGAAAATAAGAGACTCCCCCCTCCTCCCTTTTCTTACAGTATTTACTTGAGAAAACTTTTAATTGTAAGTTCTTTATCTCTTTGAAATGTATGTAAATCTCTTTAAAAGCTAAATAAACCTCTTGCCAGCTTTATGCCCCACAGCAGTGTCTTTCTCAAGGACTGGAGTGCAATCTCTTTGAAATGCAATCATTAAGATAGCATCTCTTTTTCCCAATTTCCTTGGGTGGGTAGACACCTCCCTCCAAAACCACCTCCTGCCATAAAAATATGAGAAGTTTATTTTTCCTTTGGATAAAGCCAATTTGCAAACACAGATGGCCACCTCAGCTACCAGGTGGATCTAGGATGAATCTGTGTGTGACAAATGGAGTTGTCAAGTCTTCTTGAGGACTAGTCATTGTTTATTTCAAGAACATGTATGGAATAAGTTGTGTCTGCTTGGCTATATTAAAGGGTGAGCTTTCTTTCTGTTTTTGCCATCTCTTAGTGGATTGCTTGTGATGTGCATCACATTCTGGTTTGATGCTTATTCAATAATAACAATTCTTTCTTTCTCTTTTACCTTTATGGAGAGGTTTCCTGGGTTGAGAGAAGATTTTGTTTTAAATTACATTTCCTCAATATGAGCGACTACCAGAAGCTAGGAAGAGCTAGCTAGCAAGAGGAGCATGCTTTGCTAACATGTTGATTTCCAACTTCTGGCCTCCAGAACTGGGAGAGAATAAATTTCTGTTGTTTTAAGCCACCCAGTTTGTGGTAGTTTGTTAGGGCAGCACTAGGGAATGAATATAGCAGTCTATGGCTAATATAGCAATTCTGCTCCACAAAGTCCTCAAGACCCACACAACTCTAGCCTTTTGTTTTGTCATTTCAGAGGAGGTTGTGCTCCTTGTCCTCATAGTTTGAAATGGAGATCAAACCATTATATCTGCATTCCAACAGCAGGATGGTACTAATACCAATTGTTTCTTAAGGAGGATTCCTGAAAGCTGTCCCAGGAACTTCTACTTCATTCTCATTGGATAGAGCATAAAGTCAGCATAGCCACCTCTAGCTTCTTGAAAATTAGTGTTGATTCTCGGTGGCCATGTGTACAGCTAAAAAGTAGAGTACTCTGAAAGAAGGGGAAAGATGGATATTAGGGACAACTTGTACTCTCTGAATGTTCCCACCTGCCCTCTTTCTTAGTTTCTCTGCTTGAAGGCAATTACAAATTATTTCTTACTTTCCTAACCTGAATTTACCACTATTAACATATTTTCTCTCCCCAGGACGGTCAGAACCATAATTTGTAATTTTCACAATGTGATGTTACTTGGTTAGTTTAAAAATATTTTCATATTGGGGCACCTGGGTGGCTCAGTGGGTTAAACATCTGCCTTCGGCTCAGGTCATGATCCTGGAGTCCCGGGATCGAGTCCCACATCGGGGTCCCTGCTCAGCAGGGAGTCTGCTTCTCCCTCTGACCCTCCCCCTCTCATGCTCTCTCTCTCTCAAATAAATAAATAAAAATCTTAAAAAAAAATAAAAAATAAAAATATTTTCATATACATAACACACTCCTCTCAATTTGCCAACCTGAAGTCTGTGTACTCCCATAACTGAAAAATTACCACCTCAGGTAGTAAGATTTCCAAACCAGCAGAGTGACGTTGGAAATTCTTTACTAATATGGTACTGTTACCATGAACATGTTTTCTTAATGAAAACAATGAATTCAAAAGAAATGAAAAATAAAACTGTCTTTAAATAATCCATACATAATCTAACTAAAAAAAGAAAAAAATCTACACCATTGCAACATGTTGTATGGATTTTAAACTGACCTATCTTCACGCTGGCATGAATATTCTGGAAAATATAAATGAGAAAATCTTCATATAATAGTCTAAGATTTATATAAGAATTTATAGATTAGTTATAGAAATATTCTAATCTTTGATCTTTAGTTTTTATTGTACTATAAAATTAAATTGTAGTCTCTTAAAAACGTCTGTCTAAATTTAGTTTTTTATTGACTATCAACTTTGGGGGGTGGAATGGGTGGTTGTGGTGGGGTCTTTGGGTTTCTAAGCTTTGTTCTTCTATTTCATATTATCTCTAAATTTTCACACCAAATAAAATTCCCATCTGTTTCACAAAACATTGAAGGACATTTTTTTTTTAAAGATTTTATTTATTTATTTATTAGAGAACGAGCGAGAGAGAAACAGCATGAGAGGGGGGAGGGTCAGAGGGAGAAGCAGGCTCCCCGCTTGCCCGATGTGGGGCTCGATCCCAGACCCGGGATCATGACCTGAGCCGAAGGCAGTCGCTCAACCGACTGAGCCACCCAGGCGCCCCTGAAGGACATTTAATTAGTGTTCATAAGTACATCATTGAATGAAGAGGACTTTTTCTCTCTCTTTTTTTTTATACATGGGGAATCCTCAGTTGAGCTTGCCTCTCACTTTTTTCCTGGTGTGTTTCTGTTTTGTTTCAGCAATGTGTATAGCACATTCTTGTTTGCACTAAAAGGTTGTCATATGGATTGTTTTGACTGTTTCCATGACATGCAAATGGACAAGGATTTTAAAAAATGTTCTCGGCCCTAAAACAAACCATATTTATTTACACATGTAGCTAACCAGACCTCCTCTTAAGCTTTATCACTTGTTCTTCTTCTAGCTGAAAGGAGAATATTTTTGTACTTTTATGAGAGATTGGCAAAATGCCCGTTAGCACTCTGACCTCCTGCTAAATATCACTGTGGATTTTTACCTGCTTTATAGCTTTTGAGTTATTAGTGCTTTGGACAAAGGCTACCACAAGCCTGCCTACAGCCATTGGACAGAATTTCTATTTAGTAGGGCCTTCACATTTCCACACAGCAAAATTCTCTAAGGGCCAAGCTACCTGTTTGGAATAGCAGAAAAGGAAAATACTGGGAGAGTCCATCCAAAGTTAGTATCACAATAGTGATCCTGTCATATATGTCTGAAGGTTAGAGCTGATAATGCAGATTTGGGAGCTGTTTGTGTAGAGATGATAGTTGAAGCTTTTTGGAAATGAGAAAAGTTCAAACAAAAACCTTATGGAAGCTCTGAGGAGAAGAAAGTGGGCTCAGAAAAATCAATGGTGGTAATGACTGAGATAAGGCCCTTGGGTCTACTGGCTGAGAGACCAGTTTCAGTGGTGTGTAGGGAAACAATCCTGAGTTTCAGGGGACAAAGAAACAAGTGAACAGTGAGATGCGAATGGGGGTACAGATGGCCCTTGAGCAGGTGTATGGTAGAGGGGGGAATAGGATGGAGCAGCTAGTGGAGGTTACCTGGGGGCAGACAGTTTTTCCCAGGCTAAGAAGGTTCTTGATAGCTTTGTGTGCAGAAGCAGAGGAGAGATCAGTGATGTACAAGAACTCTTTTGAGTGGGGTAAAGAGCATAGGCTTTAGCCCCTGACGGTGCTTGCTAGAATCTTGGAACTGTACAATGTTGGGCAAATTAATTGACCCCTCTGAATCATTTTTTTCATCAGTGAAATGAAGATGAAACATAGTTCAATAGACTGACTCTTAGTATGATAGGGGTAGGAGGGGAAATGAAGAGATCTTAGAGATTGTCCAAAGGCAAGGAATCGAGACCCGGGGGGGTAGAATGACTTGCTTAAAGTTTGCAAGTAGTTAGAGAAGTAGAATTTGCACCCAGACTTTCTGATTCCTAGTTTTCTTCAATTCTGTTTCAGCGCTGACAGGTGGGAGAAACTCACAAGATGAACGCTACCAGTAAAGTTCTATGCTTGGCTTAAAAAAATAAACTGTGTGAGTATAGCTTGGTTAGAAGTGTGGAGAGGAAAGCTGGCTCGACCCCAGTTCATATGGGAAAGATGTAAGGGATTTTACTTCCACAAGCGCAACATGAGCCAACACAATCTATTGCTGAAAAGGGCGATGTGGGTATGGACCTTACCACCACAGTAGAATGCCCCAAACTGACAAGGTCAGATCACACCAGAGTGCTCTGTCCAGTAGGGTGCCTAGTTTAAAGAGGGTCCACTGGCATCTGGATGTGAAACCAGAGATGGGCAAGTGGGGGGTTGAGGCAGAGATTTATTTTGGAGAAGAATCTGAAGGCTAAAATAATGAGAAAAAAAAAATTTTTGGAAAAGGAAGTAAACTTATTCCATGTAGCTTTGCAGAAACCTATCTGGGACCTTGGAAGGGTAGCTTTGGACAAAGCATATTTTGGCTGAAAATGAAGAAGAATTAAGATTTTAGGTGTGGGGCATCTGAGTGGCTCAGTCAGTTAAACAGCTGCCTTTGGCTCAGGTCATGATCCCAGGGTCCTGGGATCGAGCCCCGCATCGGGCTCCCTGCTCAGCGGAGAGCCTGCTTCTCCCTCTCCCTCTGCCTGACACTCTGCCTACTTGTGCCTATCTCTCTGTCAAATAAATAAAATCTTTAAAAAAAATTTTAGATGTTAAACATGAAATGGAGTTACTTTCCTATGAAGTGGTGCTTGTAGGAAGATAGAATAAGCATCTGTTAGTGATTGTGTAGAGGCCACCTAAAAAAAATAGAATAGTTTTAGACTTACAGAAAAGTCTCAGAGATAGCACAGAGTTCTAGTCAACCCTATACCCAGTTTCTAGGGGGCCACGTAGAGGAAAAATCCATCTAGGACAGAGAGAGTGAAAATCAACTCAGAGTGAAAAAGGAAAAAGCAGCCGTCCTATGGACCCAGATAAGTTAGTTGCCAAACTAACAGGAGACATTATTTCTCCCAAGGTCATGCAACCGCTGCCAAATGCTGTAATGACCCACTCTTTGAGTAAATGCATTTTTCTGAATGATGCTCCCAAGTTGGCTTTTTATACCTACTTAATACTGGGAATATCCAGTATTTACCACATGACAGCACCCAGTCCCTTGTTAAATCTCCATTTTTCCTAATCTTGCCCTAGAAACAGCAACCAAAACAGAACTGGCCAGAATCCTTCACAGAAGTCAGACTTTAGATAAAACACTTCTCTCCTCCGTTTTGTTGAGTGGCATTCCGTGGTTGCTCTGGAGCACCCTCCCTTGCTGTATCCAGTCAATAATTCTGACTTTGTCAGAACACAGGCGTGTCCCGGGTGGTTGTTACCTGATGAGGATTTAGAGACTTTTATAAGTAAGACGTCTGCTGGGATCTGCAGTACCTTTTAGAGATCTGACGCTGACTTTGTGGATGAGTGTGTTGAAATGGCCTATTTGATGTGATTCTGGAGGTGGTAGGTGAGTGAGATGTCAAGCAGCCCTCTGGAGTATCTGGAGGGGGTGATTTTGTTGGTAAAGATGAGGAAAGACTTCTTTACTAGCTTAAAATTTTTAGATATTGTTCCCATTTTGGTCAATGGACAATTAGTGATGGCCATAGCACTAATAGCCCCCTCTATTTCTGTAAATTCCATTTATTGAGCAGGTAGATATACCAGGCCATGTGCCAAGTGCTTCTAGACATTATGTCATTTAATCCTCACAACATTCCAGTTTTCAGGTAGGGGAAGGTCAAGTTACTTCTCCTAGGCTGAGTTAGAATTTGAACCCACAGTTGTCTGGCTCTGCGCTGTTAGTTACCCTTTAGCTTTTTCTTTACAGAATCTCAGTTGCTTCAAGTATGGCAGATTTCAAAGTATGGGTTCTCTCTATCTTATCTCCTGCCCCTGCCCCAGTTATCCTTCAGAAAAATCTTTTAGCTTTTGTTAATTGCAATACAGATTTTCAGTAAAGGGGGTACTTGGTTTTCCTGGATATTCCCCCTGCACTAATGGGGAGGTAGCAGCCTTTCCCTCTGTACTTCAATTGTGGCTTTTGCTTTCCATGATCTGCGCCATCTCCTTCCAGACCAGCATTGCCAAAGTAATTAACCCTCACCAAGGTGACCTAGTGTCCCTTTCAAGTTTATTGAGTTAAAGTGTGTATTTGACATTATTGCAAGTTTTAAAAAAGTTTTCTAAATCTCCAATACCTTTTTATAAATGTCTTTCTTAATTAGGAGAATTCAGTGGTAGAAGCTGCTACTTGGACTTTGGGTTCATTTCCTAGAAAAATCTTGAGCTACTTTCATCTTGATAGAAGTTGCTTGGGACACAGTAGAAGTTGTTTACAGTGTAATTTGGGTGGTTTTAGCTCATAGGGAACCAGGACTTTCTTCTCCTTAGGAACCCTTCACTGGGGCGCCTGGGTGGCTCAGTTGGTTAAGTGACTGCCTTCGGCTCAGGTCATGGTCCTGGAGTCCCTGGATCGAGTCCCGCATCGGGCTCCCTGCTCGGCAGGAGTCTGCTTCTCCCTCTGACCCTAACCCCTCTCATGTGCTCTCTCTCATTCTCTCTCTCTCAAATAAAGAAATAAAATCTTAAAAAAAAAAAAAAAGAACGCTTCACTGGCTCATGTTGTTTCAATGGGATATCCAGTAGTTCCACGGGGCCTGTGAACTCATATGGGCTCTTTCCCCACCCTTCTTTCCTAAAGAACTTTAGGAGCAAGTGCTTGCCAGAAATGTGACAGCTGACAGGACTTCTGAGAATACTTAGCTGCTCATCAGGTGTGAGTTTAGGTTACTTTGTTCTTTGTGAAAGTCTTTAGCTGGTGACAGAAACCTTGTTTCTGTTAACCTCATCCTACTGGAGTCAAGTGACAATTTAGCTACTGAAGAAATGATTCTCTTGAGTAGAAATGGCAGAATGTTTCCATCTGGGAAGTAGAGACATTGGAGGGTAGGAAACTATAGCTGCAAGAGGCTTGAGATGGGAGATGGTGAATATTTGACAGTACTTACAGTAATCTTAGATATTGGCGGGATGGCTTCCTGGGCGTATGCAACAGAAAAATGTGATATTTATTATAAATGTGTTTGAGCAATAAATGCTTTATGGGGGAAAATCCTATTCTTGGCAGGAAGCTGTACTCCCTGACCTAAAAGGTCTTTTTCCAAATCTAATTCATCTGATTAAATCAAGGTTTGTGGATTGTGAGGAAATGTTTCTGGAGATTATACCACCAGCAGAGAAAGATCAAAAGAAGATCAAATAGTTTTTTAAAATATATTCTTTAGCAGAAAGCAGTAGAGTCCAGTAAAATAAACAACACACACACACACACACACACACGATTTGAAGTCAGAAAGATCTAAAATCAACTCTCTATTTTGTTTCTTTCTGTGTGATGTGCAAGTTACATAACCTCTCTGGACATCAGTTTCTTATCTACAAAAGTGAGACAATAATAATCTTCTAGGACTTTTGTTAATATTAAAAGAACATAAGTGAGAGGTGTACAGTGGACAACAAATGGTAATTTTAATTATTACTTTATAGGTCCTATAAATAAAAAGGGCCCCGAAGTCAAAGAATAGGTAGGTAAGAACAGAAAAATTTAACTCTAGAATCAAGAATTTCTTTAAAATATAAAGCACAATAAATTCATGTTAAAGTAAGATCAACAGCAGTTATAAGTAACAAAAGCCACTGGTGGTGTTGGGGGCAGGGATGAGGATGGTGGCCCTTGATTAGGGTGAGGGGCTCCAGCTCTGGCCCTCCAGGGAGCAGCCTGAGTCTCCAAAGGGCAGCCTGCCCCCCTCCCCCCACCTTCGGCAGAGGGAACACCTCACCTGGAGGGGTGGGTGGGGAGTTCACTAATGCTCGGGCTCTATGAACTCCAATTTTCCTTTGCGGACATTTTCAGAGTCTGGCAATGAGGAGACTCTCTGGTGAATGGGAAGGCTTGCGAGAGTATTCTTAGAGTCTAATTACAGGAATTTGATTCCATCTACAATCAGCCAGTAGTTGCTCAACTGAGAGCAAATAAGGAAGGGTCTAATGACTCAGATGGTAGTAGCCATGTAACGTAACTCTTTTCATACATATCTTCCTGATGTTGCAACTCTTGCTCAGGTGATAACTGATCAGTGCACAATATGGCCCAGGTTCTCGTATATGGCCACCCTCATGAGTCTATATCATTACAGATCCATTTTCCTTTCCCTTATATTGAGATATTAATTCCCCATTCCCATAAAAAAGTATCGTCACTGTCTCTAGGCCCAAGGATTTGATCATTTGTCTCCAATTTATATTTAAAAGGCACCTAAAGTGTCACCATCATACTCGCCCCAATACTCCAGTCCTCACTGATCTCTCCTTCCTTTGGACCAACTAAGTTAGCATGGTAGCTAATTACTCCATTTGGGTTATTCTTTTCTCCTCGATGAGATTGTAAATGTAAAAGCTGGGTTTACATCTCTTACTTTTTTGGATTTCCCATAGCATACATCATTAGAGGTGCTCAATAAATAATTACTGATTTTATGATTTTTGTCATAAATGTTAAAATTATAGTACACTGAAGTGAAGTAAATTCATTTATTGAATAAGCACAAAAATAACACAAAAATGTGAAAATAGCAATTCTTTATTTTTTATTTTTTAAATATTTTTATTTATTTATTTGACAGAGAGAGAGAGAGAGAACACAAGCAGGGGGAGTGGGAGAGGGAGAAGCAGGCTCCCTGCTGAGCAGGGAGCTGGATGCAGGGCTCGATCCCAGGTTCCCAGGATTGTGACCTGAGCTGAAGGCAGACGCTTAATGACTGAGCCACCCAGGCCCCCCATTTTTTTTTAAAGATTTATTTATTTGAGAGAGGGAGAGAGTCCTTGTGTGTGCATGTGGGGGAGGGGCAGAGAAAGAGGGAATCCTGAAAGCAGGCTCCCCACTGAGGGAGGACTTCTTCGAGGGGCTGGGAAGGGGGGTGATGGGGCTTGATCCCAGGATCCTGTGATCAAGACCTGAGCTGAAATCAAGAGTCCGTGCTTAACTGAGCTACCCAGGCACCCCAATAGCAATTCTTTTTCTTTTTTTTTTAAACTTAGTTTGATTTTGCTTGGATTTAATGGGAATTGGTTTTTAATTAGTCAAGCATGAAAATTATGTTTTTTGAAAGCCTTGGTAAGAAAGGACTCCACCATGGCTCTTTTATGTCCTTACCAGATAGAGTTTATTTTTGGGGGGTGTAGTGGTAGAAGCTTCTTCCCCGGTTCTTATTTTAAAAACATTATTACATTATTCAGTGAGTACTGCTGCTTGTTTTTAAAGAAAGCAATTTATGACTATATTGCATTATATCCACTAGATGGCAGGTGATTCCTAAAGAAAGAAAAAGGGGAACAAGAATTTGATTATTTTTTGGGATTAGTATATTTCCATTGAGCTGTCTCAGTCAACAGGGCTTGCCAATAATTCCTTAATTTCTATAAAGTTCTTCAGTGTTAGCTTTCCAGAGATTTTAAAAGTGATTGCAAAACATTCCATGAAATATACTGGCCAGATATTTTTTCACTACCACAACTAACTCTAGATTGACCTTTTATTCCCCCCGATTTTCTTAAACCATAAACGGTGTCCTCACCTACCATGGGGATTAAAATAAATTATGGTGAGAAGAAATGCATTATTCAGAGAGATGGAGAAATGGCACAAATTCTTACTTAACTGAAATATGCCATTTAAAGTTGAATTATTAGTTTTTAAAATAATGGGGTGAAATACAGTTTTTATCTACAGTGTCTAGGGGCTCTTTGAGAGAAGTTGGGGGACAGTGTCTCATGTTTATCAGCGCTTTCACCTGGTGTTTGTTGTGAATGTTTGAGATGATCGTGAACTGCATTGGAAAACTCGCAATTCCACGGGTGCGCTTGCTCACCTCTCAAAGTCATGAGAAAAGTATGCTAGTGTTTGTACCTCTTGATTGGCCCGGCCAGGCTCCTTGCACCCTACTTGTGTGTATTTTTTCTTTTTCTTTTTTTTTTTCTATATTTTTCGTATGTGTTCAGTCTTCTAGGGATGCTGATAAGATTCAGAGAAGACCTGAAAAGCTCTACTTGTACCTCTAAGTTAAGCAGAATGAATGAGACCAATTCAACTGTGCTCCCATAGCTTCTTTAGAGGCATGGAATTCCCCATCACTGTGGATGAGACTTGAGGTAAATTAATTCGCCAATTAATTTCTGACATTCAGAGTTATCCCTTAGCATTTATGTATGTTGTATCTAAAAAGCTACTGCACAGATATTATTGTATATGGCCTGATCACAAGGTTTATATTTGTTGTCATCATCTTTCACAACCATACCTGGTTTAATTAGCTGAAAATGATCATCTCTAATAATAGCTGGGTAAATAGGCCTTTTGACATTTTAGAGTTAAGAGAATTTGACATAATACTAAACTCATCTCTTCAGACAAATTTGAATGTCATGAGGACAGAAATAACATATGCATCATACACCTCTGTGATCCAAGATTTCTTCCTGGCAAAGTGTTGAGCAATAAATGAGAGGTGGTGCCTGGGGTTGAAGGCATTCCTTACCCATTTATTGCTCTTACCATCCTCAGCTGTGAAGGATTTTTGGTGGGTATGAAGAGATCAAAGCCCAGGATCATTGATTTGGCTTCCTCCTGCCTCTCTGACAAATTAACCAACACTAGTTGGTTATATTTTGTGCATTTAATATCTATTTTTTCCATTTATAATTTATTTTAATTTTCACACAAACCCTATGATGTGATAACCAGGAGAATAAAACAAACGTGTGATTACAACTATTACTATATTTGAACATAGACCCAATAAGGAGGCTTTCTCCAGGCAGCAAGATAACGCTTGCCTTTGGCAAAAGCTGTTAATTTAGCCTAAGAAAATACATTGAGTGAAAATTAATTAACTAATTTGTTCTTTACTTAGTGCCTAATATTGCCAAAACAAAATAGTTCCTTGAAAGAAATGGAAGGTAATGAGCTCAGAATTCTTGCAGCGGAGTCCTATCCTGTCCTCAAGACTTTTTGACACCATTAGAAATAATCTTACTATTAGGAACTAGCTGGCCCAGTCTGTGCATGTTTTTGAAAGATTGCTTTACAAGCATCCTATTTGCTCATGCTACTCATTCAAAATGTATATTCCCAGCATTCAGCACAGTCTTGATACTTTGTGGGTGCTAAACAAATGAACGTGCTATTGATCCTTGGAATGGCTGTTGACCCTTTGGTTCATATTCTGATTTTTCATTTAAAGTCCAATTATGTCTTGCTTTCGTTATTTTATTTGTATTTTGGCAACCAAATTCTATTTTAGTTAAATCTTCCGGGATGGGCTGAAGCCTAATTTGAAATTCGTTTTAAAATAGCCACTTTGGGGCGCCTGGGTGGCTCAGTTGGTTAAGCGACTGCCTTCGGCTCAGGTCATGATCCTGGAGTCCCTGGATCGAGTCCCGCATCAGGCTCCCTGCTCGGCAGGAAGTCTGCTTCTCCCTCTGACCCTCCCCCCTCTCATGTGCTCTCTCTCATTCTCTCTCTCAAATAAATAAATAAAATCTTTAAAAAAAAAAAATAGCCACTTTGGTGATTTTCAGATTGGCTTTTCTGCCTTAAATACCAGAAGATGATCACATCTTCCTAGGTTGCCTAAGAGTACAGTGACTGGGTACAGCTTCCCCGTTAATCTGGAAGTAGAGCGTTCCTATGACAACTTTTATAAGTGGAACTGGTGTTACGTGAAGAAACAATTACCATTAATTTACATGGAAACATTTTTAAACACCTCCAGACCCCCAAACCTTAGGCTTTTCTTATACCTTAGGACACATCTTGCTAATGGATGCATAAAATAAATTGAGGTAAAGCACAGATGCTCACAGGCACAGTTCAGAGCTGTGGCCCTTTGATGCTGAGCTTCTGAGTGTAGTTCCCGGGGAAGGATCTTGGGGGCGCCACTCTCACTGATTGTGGTGCACATTAGTTCTCTTAAGGGCTCATTGCAAACAAACGCTGAATGTTATTTTCACTTTTCCCAAAAGCAAAAATCCTCTTCGGATTTGTTTTGGTTACTGAAAACAGGTACTAATGTAGGTCTTTCGTAAGAGCAAAGTGATGTAATGTGAATTTTAGAACGTGGGGGAATATCTGTGATTGGTTGTTTCCAAAAAAGGACACTTGAGAATGCGAGGCCATTTATTTAATAATTATGCCAGATAATAGGTGTAATTTGGAACTGTCCTTGGCAAACTGGGAGGTATGATCACCTTACTTAATAGCCCATTTTTGGCCTGGCTTATTCTTGCACTTTCTGCTCATATTTAGGGGTAAAAACATTTAGATAATCAGTTCCAATGTAGGTGATGATCTCACAAAAGACTTTCTGGCTTTTCTTTTCAGCTCATCAGAAAGTCTCAGCACTCTGGGTGATTGATTTTTTTCTTCTTTTTATTTTTAATGGCTTTAATGAGGTAGAATTTACATACAACAACTGGACATTTAAAGTGTAAAATTTGATAAGGTTTGACATATGTATACTCCTGTGAGACTGTCACCACAGTCAAGATAACGAATATATCCATTGCTCCCCAAAGCAAAATATATCCCTCTTACTTCTCCTGCACATCCCCAGGCAACCACTGATCTGCTTTCTGTCACTATAGATTATTTTGTATTTTCTAGAACTTTGTATAAATGGAATCATACCATATATTATCCTTTTTTTTGATCTGGTTTCTTGGAGATTCTTTCATGTTTGTTGCTTTCCTTTTTTGTTGAGTTGTATTCCATTGCATGGATATTCCACAATTTGTTTATATATTTACCTATCAGTGGCCATTTGTGTTTTTTCCGATTTTTAATTATTACAAATAAAGCTGCCATGAACATTTGTGTATACATCCTTTTGTGGACATATATTTTCACTTCTTTTGGGATAAATACCTAGGAGTAGAATGGATGAATATATGAAAGACTTAACTTTTAAGAAACTGCCAAACTGTTTCCAAAGTGATTGTATCAGTTTACATTCCCATCAGCAGTGCATGAAAGTTCTAGTTTCTCCACATCCTTGTCAACACTTAGTATGGTCAGTCTTTTTTTTTTTTGTCCAATTTTAGCCATTGTAATAAATGTGAAGCAATTTTAATTTATGGTTTTAATTTTCATTTCCCTAACAACTACTGATGTCAAATATCTTTTTATGTCCTTATTTGTCCATCCGTATATCATCTTTGGTGGAGTTTCCGTTCAGATTTTTTTGTCTTTTATTGGATTGTTTGTTTTCTTATTATTGAGCTATGAGAGTTTTAAAAAATATGTATTTAGAATATAAGTTTTTTTTTTTAAAGATTTCATTTATTTATTTGAGAGAGAGAGCATGAGCAAGAGAGCACAAGCAGGGGGAGCAGCAGGGGGAGAAGCAGACTTCCACTAAGCAGGGAGCCTGATGTGGGGCTCCATCTCAGGACCCTGAGATCTCAACCTGAGCCGGAGGCAGTGGCTTAACCTACTGAGCCACGCAGGCGCCCCTAGAAAATAAATCTTTAATCAGATATGTGACATAAAAACATTTCCCCAAGTCTGACTTTTCTTGTCATTTGCTTAACAATGTCTTTTGAAGGGGCACCTAGATGGCTTAGTCATTTAAGCACTGCCTTTGGGTCAGGTTATGATCCCGGGGTCCTGGGATCCAACCTGGCATGGAGCCCCGCATGGAGCCTGGCATTGGGCTCCCTGCTGAGAGGGGAGCATGCCCCTCCCTTCCTCTCTGCGCCTCCCCCCACTCATACGCTCTCTCTCAAATAAATAAATAAATAAAATGTTTTAAAAAATGTCCTGAAGAGCAGAAGTCTTAATTTTGATGAACTTCAACATACTAATTTTTTCTTCTTCTATGAATCATGCTTCCTTTATTGTATCAAAGAAACTTTTTCTTAACCCAAGATGAGATACTGATTTTTAACTGAGATTGACCACGATGGATTTAAATGAAATAAAAACTGATATTAGAACATTGGGACATCTATCGCTTCTCGGCCTTTTGGCTAAGATCAAGTGTAGAACATTGGGACATCTAGTCTTCCCAATTTATATAAAGTATATTGTTTTATTTTGGTATCAGTTAAACTTCTGGAGGAGTTCAGAAGTTGTTAACACAGTTATTTCTGTTTTCAATATGGAACATGGTTGATTCTCACTTATAAGCTGATCAGCATTCCTTAATTAAAGTTATGACCTTGAATGGATTGCCAAATTTTGAAGGCAAAACAAGTCAAACACATCTTCTTGGTAGCCCTCTCCCTGGCCTGATTAGCACCTTCCATAGCTCCTAGGTAGACTTCAAGTCAGCCTCTGTGATGCCCTGGAATTCATCCATGACCTCCATTTTTTAAAGGCACTTCTCTAGTTTAAGTAACCATCATTTTTTGCTGAACTATTGAACAGTTGTCAGTTGCTCTGTCTTCTTCCAGTATGGCACCTTCAGCCTATTCAGATGCCACAATTATCTTTCTAAAATACAAATGTGATCATGCTGTGTTCTTGTTTGTAATTCTCCCAAGGACTTCCCATGTCTTTAACATAAGTCAAGCTCCTTAATGTGCACCATAATTAAAGTGATCATACATCTCAGTTTAAACCATTATTGTTCCACTATGTTTATTGATAGCAACTCCATTCCATTTCCAAAGTGTCCTGGTTTAGTTGGTAATGTATATGGTTGCTGTGCTTATAACATCTCACTGTTTTGCATTCTGGTTATACTAAATTCCTTTCAGTTCATGTGTATCACTCACTGCTGGGCTTTTGGGCACTCTCTTCTCTCTGCCTTACCCTTTCAGCTGGCATTGAACTTCTTCTATAAAGCCTTACATGATATTCCATGTGTTTATTTTCTAGCCCTCCTATAATTCTCTCATTGTACCATTTAACAAACCATTGTAACAGTTTGTTCACTTGTTTATGCACCACACTAGACCGTAAGCTCTTTGAAGGCAGAGGGAATTCTATGCCCCCTACTCTAATATATCCAGCACATAGAACAATTAGCTAGTAAACAAATATTTACTGACCACATCCTCTACATATTAAGATTTTGAGACAATGAAATGTACCCTTCTCTCCTGGAAACACCTGATCTGGAACAAGGAAGCCTAGAGCACCCAAATGGGTTGCTCATATAAAAATACATAAACTCTCTAGGGATCGAGTAAAGAAACCCTCTGGTGGCAAATGTCCAAGTGTGATATTTAAGTGTTCTATAACCTTCCTCCTGAGTTCTTGCTTTTCTTTGTGGCATCTATCATTTTGATTCCTACAGTTCTTGGCCCTTATAGTTCAGTTTTTCTCTTTGTCCTAACTATGAAAAAAAAATATTTGCTTCCTTTATACTCAGCTAAAAGAGACTAGAATTATTTTCTAATAGGTGATACGAAGAGCAACAACAATTTAAAGAAATGAAAAGCCAGGAGGGACCAGTAATAACCCCAAAATTTACAAACATTATAAAAATAAGCAAGTCCTCAAAATACAGTTTTTAACATTGTGTCCCAGTAAAAGCAGTAGTAAATTGGCCAATGCTTCACACTCCCTTATGCCCTTATCTTAAGATAAGGAGTTATTCTAGCCCCAAATAGGCTGCCATACATTTGCCTATGCCTAAATTCCTTCCTTCCAAGTCCCTTGTTTGTTCATGGTGAAGCTCTTGAGTTTTATCTTGTTCCCTTAGCATCTGGAAAATACTCAGTTTGGATACCTTACTGAAGTTAAGAGCAAATAGCAACTTCTTTAAGCTGAGTCTTTTTCCTTATTCAGTTTTCTTTGCTGAGGATCTCTCTTAGACTTGGTTCCTGCTATGAGATGAAACCACAATGGAGTGTAGATTGCTAGCAAAGGACACCAGTAGGCACTATTGGGTGACCCTAATCTTCCCAGTTCAAAGTTTTAGTTCTGTACTCCCTTGAAATTTGGGGTTCCAGATCATCAAGTGAGTTCCTTAGCATACATACTTATGTGCATACATTCATGCAACGTGCCGGAGAGAAACCCTGCCCAAATTCACACCTCACATTTAAAAAATATAATGGTCCTTATTATGCCATAATCACAGTTTGCACAAAACAAGATTGAAACTAATCATTGTATATGGTCTACACTTGAACTCCTTTGGATTTGTTTGTATGACCTGCAGAATCAGGTAGGATATTCTAGAACAGTAGGTCTCCAAGTGTGGTCCCTGGACAAGCAGCATCACCGTCACCTGGAACTTGTTAGAAAGGCAGATTCTTTTTTTTTTTTTTTTTTACTTTTAGAAAGGCAGATTCTTGAAAGTCTACCTCAGACCTCCTGAATCAGAACTCTGGAGGTAGGACCCAGAAATCTGTGTTTTAGCAAGTCCTTCAGCTGAGTCTGAAACACTTAAAAGTTTGAGAACTGCTGTCTTAGGAGAATCATCTCCATTTTAGAATAATATATGGAGAGTTGATTGTATTGAACTATCAAATGCTTTGGTAATAGGTAGAATATGAAATAGAGTAGCAACTGGTAAAACTTTATCTCTTCCAGCAAGTTTCTGTGTGCCCATTAGACATTTTTCCATTGCCAATAGATTTGGCAGGAATGGAGTAAAGTTGAAGGAGATAGATCACAATCTCTGAAGCGGTAAATAAATGAAAGTTCCCCTAAACTTGTTGAGTTGCAGCCGGGAAAAAAGAAAAAGGAAAAACTAAAACAAAAAACAAAAAACCAAAACCCCAAACAACTCCCCCAAATCTGATAAAAAATACAAGTGGACAGGAGCTGGGCACTCCTTAGAATAGAATGTCTGCAGGCTCTGGCCAAAGAGAAAACTCTTATTCAACGTATGTTGCAAGTTGTGAGTACTAATTCTATCCATATTTGCCTTTCATTTATGTGGCTTTCATATGTGACTGGGTCTGCCTTACAGGTGCCCTGTGTTCCAGAGAGTGGAGATCAAAAGAATTCATAGGAATTCACTTCTCAGGATTTCAGAAATGTATAGCCAAGAGATGAAATGTTTCTTTGGTGTCACCATTTTTTTTTTCTATAAACAAGTCATCTAGGTTTCTCAAGGAAGGATATTCCCTTAAAATAACAACAACAACAACAATAACAGCAACAACAAAATTCCTATGTAAGATACCTAATAAATTACCTTGAAGTTGTCAATATTCTTAATAGGTTGTTTTTTCATAATCACTGTAGAGCACATGGGTTATAATCCAGGGGACAGATTCAGCATTGCTTTACTTTGCCAAGAATTTTTAATTGGTGATTGCTGATGTATATTTCACACTGCAGTTAGCTGAAGTGTGCCCTGGTCAAGCAGCTGATGCAAGCCACAAGCTCGTCGGAGGCAGCAGGAGACTGGAAATGTGCAGTGGGTGCACGGACATGGCTAAAGTGACCTGGCAGAAAGGGAAACACATTTTTTTCCATCAGTTGCCTATAGTGTCCCACCATATCCCATCTGGGATATAGAATCATTCTGGCTTCTAAAACTGGTGTTTCATCTGGAAACCAAATTTTCCTTTATCCAACCACTTATGTTAGGATTCGTGTGAGGAGTCATCTGGGATCCTACTTTATTGACCTGCATATACCCGGTCCATTCCAACATATGTTGCTGGCATCTATATTTTTCCCTCAAGCCTTGGCATTACATTTGGGAATTAGAAAAATGTTAGCTTGTTGTAGAAACACATCTTTATGACTGCTGTATATGAAAAATGCATCTGGAAAACTGTTTTTCAAATGGTGTCCTTCAAGCTCCAGACATGTTCTAAGGGTATGCTTGGCAACATGTCATCTCTGACACATAAGTCTGGGCTTCCTGGGACTTCTTAGGCTGACTGCATGCCATTTAATTCTAGGATTCTGTCATTTTCCTCCTAGAGTGTTCTGTAGGCATCAGATCCAAATCCATCTTTTATTTCTGTGTTTGTTTCTAGATTTCCTGAAATTCAGCGTAGGACTGATATGTTTTAAAAATCAGCACAGCAGTAATTAGAAAAGAATACAGTCAGACCCAAATAAATTAGTTGTCAAGTGGGACAAATAGCCATGGATCCCTGGGATGCTTACCTTCCCCAGAACTTTATTTTGGTGCCATCTGCTTTGAAGACAACATCTTGTGGTGGGATGTATATTGGATTAAGAGGCAGCAGACCTTGTTTCTGGTTTTGGTTCTGTGACCAGCAGGCTGTGTGAATTTTTGCCAGACAATTCCCTCTTTGTGCTTTAGTTTCTTCATTTAGAAACTAATGGTTGGGACTCAGTTTTTAAAACCTCCAGCTTAAGTAGTCTAGGAATCTTACTAGTGCTATCGAATGGTTGTTAATAATGAGTTCCATTTTCACTCTGCTCTGTTCTTCTCCACTTGAGCTTCTCCCTTTACCTCATCAGAAGAACTTGATGGAGGGAAGAGGCCAATTGCATGTTAGAGAGAAAGGAGGGGATTATTAATAGAGTATTCATAAAGTCGTGTCAGTGTCTGCCTGCTCTGGCACCATCTTTGCGCTTGGTGTCAAGAGATTTATCTTGTAGCATCAGTGGAGTTCTTGAGACGGTGGGAATGAAGCCAGATAGCCATCAAAAGCTCCATCCTCAACCTGCTGGGGGGCAGTGCGGAGGGAGAGTGTGTGGGTAGGTAGGTGAGAGGTATCTGAATTATTCCTAATTCTGGAATCTGCTGGTCTTGTGGAAGCTCTGGTTTACTGAGGTACAGTTTTCAATTTTCAATTCCTAGGTTTTTTTCTGAGAATGCCCTTTTCCACTCTGGCACTAGAAGACTTGACCTTCTACCAAGCTATTTAAGCTTCCTACTTCTCTTTACAATAGATACTGGATTCTGGTCCCCATATGTCCAGTCACTGTCTGACATCTGACTTCACAGGGAATGGACCTCTATGCACCATGATGCTTTCACCAACCAGACTAAAAGTATAGATGCACCTTGCAGGCTTCTGATATTAGCTCCTTTCCCTCATATTGATCCTTGGGATTTAGACATTAGTCTTGATTGAGCCCAAGATGTATATATCCTCTTTCTTTGCAATTTGGACTTCAGATCACCCATTGACTCATAACTCCATCCTTCAGCTCAGTTTTTCCTATGGACCACCATTGAAATCTTAGAATTTCTGCCAGGTGAACCATAAGGAACTGTTGTTTGACAAACAGGAAAATGAGCTCTCATGTTACTGACATTTTTGGGGTTGTGCAAGAGAATCTTTAAAGGGTCTTAGTTGTTTGGCATATATTTCCCCTGGAAATCTAAGAATGTAAGTGTTCCAGAAGCAAAACATTTTAGAACTACAGCTGACCACATCAACAGAAATGCTTACACATATTTCTTGTCTTTAACAGGTAATAAGTGTATAGCAAATTGCTCTGCCAGAGCTAGAGGGGAAGTTAATTAATTGACTGTTTGTAACACATGGAGTCATTTCTGAGCAGCCTCAATTTATTTGTTCAAAAATAACCCCAAAGATAAATTGCACATTAGATTTACTGTCTACAGTTTTGTAGCTTGTAGATGCTGTGGTGGGAAGCAGTCACTAATTTAATAATTTAGAAACAATTTGGGAATAGCTGAGTGAAAATAAAGTTATTTGACTCTGCTTTATGAACTCAAATTTTGGGAGAAAGTATTTATGAGTTTGACCAGCAGGAGCTTTTGATCCCCATTAGCGGTCACAGCTGCTCACTGTGAACATGGCAAGCTTGCTACACTGAAATGCTGCTGCCTAGTGGTTTATTTGTCAGGTCTTAAAGGATGAGACAAGAGCACAAGATGTTTTTGAACGTTTGCAAATTCCTGGGGAAGCTATTTTTATTCCAAATGGTATAAATTAAAAAAAAAGAAAAAAGAAAAAAATGATTTTGATATTTGAAATAATTATTTGGGCATCATCGTTTTGATTGCCCTAGCTCTTTGGGTCATTGCCAAGGCAACCCCATTTTTAATATAGGCCCCTCTATGGTGTGTTAAGTAGGAATCTTCCAGACCATAGAGGTTTGCTAGACCAGCAGAACTGATTTCAGGGAATTATAGAGGGTTAAAGTTACAGATGTCCTTGAAATCATTTAAAGCAGCTCCTTGTTTTAAAGTTGAAGGAATTAAGACTCAGGAGAGTTAAAGAAGTTAATCAAGGCCACACATCTTTTTAGCGGAAGAAATGGTTGTAGGATCTAAGACTCCTGATTGCCAGTTTAATTATCCTTCTACCATATGGTGAGAAGGGTTTGAACTAAATGAAAAAAAAAAAAAAGAGCTAGAAAATGGCTTTCTTAGGTGCTTTTTAATGGATTTCCAGGGATGAAGCTGAGAAGTATAACATTTAAAAGTGGTTTTACTCAGCTACTTTCAGTTTATTACCCTTCTCTGAGATGCATCTATAGCAACCTGTTTTCTGTGTTCCCAGTTTAATAATTCGGCCTCCTTTTAATTTTGTACATAATTAAAATGGATGTTTCCTTTGGATTTAGGGGTTGGCTTTTATTTTCTGTCAGTTTATGGAACTGAGGCCAGATAAATGAGCTCAAATGAATTATGCAAAGTTTCTGTGAAGTGAGGGAAAACTATTCCACATGCTGAGAAAACGTGCTTTTGCCTTTTTGTCTGGGGGCTGTGTGTATTTAATCACGTGCAGAATGTGCTGCTGGGAGAAACGTGGCCTGGATGCATTCCCCTTGGGAAAGGCCTGTTGGTGACAGTGATACTCTGGAGTCCAGGCAAAGCTAGGGGCCGGGGGATGACAAAGAGAGGCAAGCGAGCCGCTGGCATCAGGCCTCTAGAGGGCAGTGCTACCTTATAAGTCAGTCACCGAAATTCGAAATTCGTGTCTAAGGCTAAACGGCATAAACAGAACTGAATGTCTTGGACATCCACTTTTCCTGGAGTTCTAGACATAGAAGCATAAGTAATTATGTTGTGGGTTGGTACTTTCTTTGAGCCTGGATGTCCTGGACTCACTTTGCAGTTCTAATCTTTATAGTGTCGAGAAAAGGGCACAACAGAGCATCAGCACATCTGGTATCTAGTCTTAGTTCTGTTACTGATTAATTGTGTGCCTTGAGGCCTCTGGCTTCAGTTTCTTCATCTGAAAAATAAAGTGGTTCTAATATTTCTTCCCTAAAATCTGTGAGTCAGCTGGTTCTTCTTTTCTGCCCCATTTCCCCAGGCCCTACTCAATACTCAATTTCATCCCAGGGCTTACCTCTGACTTTTAAAGAGGTATTAGGATAACCTCTCTGTAAATAAATCTCCCCCTCTGTCTTGGCTACCAGGCCCAGCTTCTCTTCCAGGAATGTTTCTTGCAACATCACCCTTCTGAAGTAGCCACTGTGGTCTATCAAGGCTTGCCAAAATGGCTCATTAGCAAAAATGCTTGGTGACCTTTGTTATGGGTTGAATTGTGCCCCTCTCCTCCAATTCATATATTGAAGTCCTAAATGCCAGTATGTGACATTTTGGAAATAAGCTGGGTGCAGATGTAATTAGTTAAGATGGGGTCATACTGGACTAGAGTGGACTCCTCATCCAATATGCCAGGTGTTCTTAAAAAAGGGAAATTTGGAAACAGACACGCACACAGGCAGTTATGCTGCCACAAGCCAAGAAACCACCAGAAGCTAGGAGAGAGGCTTGGAGCAAATCCTTCTCTAGTGCCTTCAGAAGAAGCACAGTCCTGCCAATACCTTGATCTCGGACCTCCAGACTCAGGACTATGAGACAATAGATTTATGTTGTCTAAGCTGCTCAGTTTGTGGTACTTTGTTATGGCAGCTCTAGCAAATGAATACAACCCTAATGGGAATTCACTTGAGTCATTGGACTATGTGTCGATGTGGTTTTTCCTAGGTGGCTGGGAACTCACGAAGATTTGGTCCTGCCTCCTGCACTGTACTCCATCAAAGCCACCATTACTGGGTTGTTCAAAATGACAGCAAGTTTTGTATAACTTGGGGCACGTGATAGATTTAGTAGGAAGAATGCGTCCATCCAGAGGTAATGCAATTTATCAATATTTGATAACCCTTTTGCTCTTCCCACTTAAATTGGACTCAGAAGCAAATAAAATGTGCTGGTGGCTCAGTGATTCAGAACTGTCTTCAACTTTAAGTAGTACTTGAAATGCAGGAATTCTCATTTACTAGATAAATAAGGGCAGAGGTTTGATCCTAAAGTGTTCCTAACAAAATAGGTCAGTTCACAGCTCTAGCTTGTGGTCATAGCAATGAAGAGAGGAATTAACTGTGGTCACTTCTCTTACTAAGATCTGTCATTTAAGTCTGTCTCCAAGGATATTCCAGAGCCAAAATGTACTGAAGGAACTAGGACAGAAACTGTTGTTAGGGAGTGGGGAGGAGGTGTGGTTAGAAAAGCCTTCATGAGAGACTATGGACTCTGAGAAACAAACTGAGGGTTCTAGAGGGGAGGGGGGTAGGGGATGGGTTAGCCTGGTGATGGGTATTAAAGAAGGCACGTATTGAATGGAGCACTAGGTGTTATACGCAAACAATGAATCATGGAACACTACATCAAAAACTAATGATGTAGTGTATGGTGATTAACATAACATAAAATAAAAAAAAAAAGAAAAGCCTTCATGAAAGGCACATTTATGTCAGCATCCACATCTCAGCTGGAACCTAATTGACATTTATGAAAAAGAGTCATCTGTAGATATTCCTTAGTCCTTAAATGATGGAGTAATTCCTTTAAATCAACATACAGTATACTTCTCAGAAAAATCCAGAAATTTTAGATATTTTGGCAATTGTTTGGAAATTGTACAGCTTTGGTTTATATTGTTTAGTGTTGTGTGATACTCCCTGAAGCAGAGATTCACTCTTTCTTCATACTGACAGTTTTATTCTTCTCTGATATCTGTACCATTTGGGTCCCCACATACATCACTGGATGTTGGTCAAAGCCCGGGAGACTAAAGTTGGCATTTTAGTAGATTCAAGTTCTAGGCATGGGTATGGTCTATCCTGTTTCTGTGATTCCTCAACTTTGCTTTTGATCTTGAGTTACATTTTCAGTGAGTTTCTTTATCTTACAAGTGAGGAACAGAAGATTAGCATTATCTCTTTTTGGTACTAAAGAGGAAAGATACTTGTTTCAAAAATATTCCTGACAAGTTAAAATCTGATTATTGGAAGAGAGAATGGAGGTAAAAGGTATTTTCATGCCCTCTTGATAAAACCAACCGGTGGTTTAAAAATCAAAGTCTTTAGCCCAAGGCAGGGTATAGATTATCCACTATTTATTCTACTTTAGAGAGTCAAAGGATAGAAATTTTAGGTTTTATTATTTTTCCATACTAAGCTTAATTTTACATCTTCTAGCAGTAAAGGCAAATGCAAATATCATGATTATGAGGTTCCATTTTTTTGTAGAAGGAGAGCAGACTATTTCATCAAGAAAGGATAAAGTAACCAGCCTTGATGTATTGGAGAGGTCTTGTCTCCTTAGTGACATATACGAGGTTGGCAGAAGTTTTGGCAAAAGTTTTACAGAAGGGTCCATTCCAAGTAAAAGAAGACCCCATAGATACTGTTCTATAAACTAGGCATAGATTTGTGGATTACCATGTATAAAATAAATTGATGGGAATAAATTTCCTTTGACAAAACAGGGTAGCCCATTTAGGGTCTGTTTCCATTCCAAGGAGCTCTGCTTGCTCATGTTCTTCTATAGGGCATGGACTCTCAGTCAAAATCACTTGAAAATTGATAACTAATTATAAGCCATCACGTGCAAACATTGAAATCTCTTTACCCACAATTTTATTCCATGGACACAGCTAATTATGCATTGCATTAGTTACCTATATCTGTGTAACAAACTACTCTAAAACTTCATGGCTTAAAACAACAAATTCTATTATCTCTCAGCTTTTGTGGGTCAAGAATCTGGGTGCAACTCAGGATCTTTTCCTGGATGCAATCAAGGTGTTGGCTGGGGATGCATATACTTCCAATCTCACTCATGTGATTGTTGGCAGGATTCAGTTCCTTGCTGGCTGTTGGCCAGAGACCTCTCTTAGTTCTTTTCCACATGGAGATCTCCATAGGGCAGTTCACAACATGGCAGTTGGTTCTATCAGAACGAGCACTTGGAGAGCAAGAGAGAGTGAACAAGATAGGTAAAGGGCTTTTTGTAGCCTAATGTTGGAAGTGATAATCCCGTCACTTTTGACTTCACAAGTGAGTCACTAGGTCCAGCCCACATATAAGGGAAGGGGGACTGCACAAGGTTGTGAATACGAGGAGACAGGCACCATTTTACAGGCTCTTACCACATGGATAAGGTTTTGATAACTATAATTATTTTAATTGTATAATTTGAACTGATGTGTTATTTCTATTTAAAAGGGAGTTTAGGGCGCCTGGGTGGCTCAGTCGGTTAAGCGACTGCCTTCGGCTCAGGTCATGATCCCAGGGTCCTGGGATCAAGTCCCACATCGGGCTCCCTGTTCTGCGGGGAGCCTGCTTCTCCTTCTCCTCCTCCCCCTGCTGGTGTTCTCTCTCTCGCTGTGTCTCTCTCTGTCAAATAAATAAATAAAACCTTTAAAAAAAAAAAAAAAGAATAGAGCCTGGCCTATAGAACCATTATTATAAAAAAAAAAAAAAATAAAATAAAAGGGAGTTTATCTCACAGGGGCTCAATAGGAAATTCCATACTTACTGAACTATTTTCCGTCACTGTTTCATGATATAATATTAAATAATATTTGTATAGTGCTCTACCACTTTTAGCAAAGGGGGGGAGGAATCGGAGGGGGAGACGAACCAGGAGAGAGTATGGACTCTGAAAAACAAACTGAGGGTTCTAGAGGGGAGGGGGGTGGGGGGATGGGTTAGCCTGGTGATGGGTATTAAGGAGGGCATGTTCTGCATGGAGCACTGGGTGTTACACGCAAACAATGAATCATGGAACACTTCATCTAAAACTAATGATGTAATGTATGGTAATTAACATAACATAAAAAAAGAAATAGTATTCTCAAAAACTCTGTGAAAGTGAAATTAATATAGTACTTTTGCTGGTGAGAGAGGTGTCATTCAGAGAGATAAGTGGACTTTTGCAGTATTATATAACTATACATATGGCTTTTTTTTAAAGGTATATCATGTTCTTTTTTTTTTTTAAGATTTTATTTATTTATTTGACAGAGAGAGACACAGCGAGAGAGGGAACACAAGCAGGGACAGAGGGAGAGGGAAGAGCAGTCTCCCTGCTGAGCAGGGAGCCTGATGCGGGGCTCGATCCCAGGACCCTGGGATCATGACCTGAGCCGAAGGCAGACACTTAACCATCTGAGCCACCCAGGCGCCCCACTATACATATGGTTTTTGTGATTATTTTTAATGTGTAATTTATGGAAATTTTTTTTGTCAAAAAGTTGTACACAGGGCTAGGGAAAATGTATTTAAGTTATTTCTTTTGACTGCCTTTTGTTCATTTACCTACACGGGCAGCAAAAAACATGTGGATATGCAGAACAAAAAAATGAGACAGAATTGGGGTATTTGCAATTCCTTCAGTCTTTCCTAATGACACCAGCTCCAGAGTTGAGTTCCAGGAGATTGGGGAATATTTCTGCTCTGAATGTTTGGGGAATAACCATCTTTGGAGCTTATTTCTACTTGCAGATGTCTGAACAAATTTTTATTATCTTTTTTTCCACTGGCACAATTCTTCGATCCACTCAGAAGGGTATCTTCTGTATTCTTTTTCTACTCACTTTAGAAACTCAGAGAATAGGGGCGCCTTGGTGGCTCTGTTGGTTAAGCGTATGCCTTCGGCTCAGGTCATGATCCCAGGGTCCTGGGATCCAGCCTCCGTTGGTCGGGCTCCCTGCTCAATGGGGAGTCTGCTTCTCCCTCTCCCTCTGCGTGCTCTCTCTCTCAAGTAAATAAGTAAATCTTTAAAAAAAAAAAAAAAGGAAAACTTAGAGAATAGAGGCCATAGTTTGAAGATGGACAGAAAAAAAGGGAGGAAGGTAGGAGAGATGGACCAAAAAGTTCACAGTTGGCAGACTGTGGGGCAGGACACATGCTGATTTCTAGCACTGTACTCAAGATTTAACTGCTCAGGAAAAGCCTCTGCATCAGTCCTGGTGAGCTGGGTGAGGGGCGGGCGCTCTGTCCACTTTCAGACAGGTTCAGGCTGAAGTATGTGGAAATACCACCTTGGTCAGGTCAGTTGTAAAAACTGGGCAAGAGAGATTGCAGACAATGGTTGTTTGACAGAGGTAGCTGGTTTTATAGGGATTTTGACTACCATAATGGCTAAATCAGCTGTACATGTAGAATCTGTCATGTTTATAGTCCACTTGATGAAAAACAGTAGACTGTGCCACAGAATTGTGGGAAAACATCTGAATTTTATGGCCTCCTTAAGGTCATAGTCAGGGAAAAAGTTTTTCATTTTTTTGCTAGTATTTCAGATTGAATTATGTTTCTGTGGAAAATAACTTCAATCCTCTTAAGTATGGATGACCTCAGTTATCTTCTAATGGGCTCTCCCACCCCCAGACTCTGTTAGGACCTTCCAGCCGTACACCCTGCAGTCTTATAAACCTTCCTAAAACACTTATGTAACTATCGCATAGAAACACTTAGTGACATCTTATTCCTCCAGATTAAAGACCATATCCTCAACATTTATTCAAGGTTTGCACAGTCTATATCAACTTTCCCTTATTTTTGTAACACTGCTTAACTCATATGTAACCCTACATATAACACCTAATTTTCAAATCCAGCAGACTACTTGATATCTCAACTTAGGTATACATGTCTTATATATTATATGTCCAAAAAAACTGTGATTCCCATTTCTCTCACCTGTTTTTCCCCTAGGCTTTCCCATCCCAGTGTGTGGTATCATCATCTGCCATCAGGTCAAAAGATTAGAAGTCATTCTGGATTCCTCTACTTTCTTCATGACCCGTCATGGTCAACCCATCACCATGTTCTCTTCAGGTTACCTATTAATACATTCAAATTGGACTATTTCTTGTCACAGCCACAGCCTCCATCTAATGTGAGTTACCATCCTCTCTTACTAGATGGTTCTAGTAACCTCCTAGACATTTTCCAAATTCTATGCTTTCCCTCCAAAATCTCAACTTCCACATATAAAGAGGAATCTTTAAAACATATATATCAGATTATAGACTCCCTTTCTAAAACCTTCCAGTGATTCCTCATATCATCTAGATTCAAGTCTACACTCATCCATGGCCCCAAGACCCTGAATGACTTGGCTCCCCTTTTCTGCTATCATTCTCTTTACTTCCCACTATGCTCCATCATGCTGGATGTTTTTATTCATAACAGCCCAGCTTGTTCCCTCCGCATGGCTTTCGTCCTTCTTGTCACTTTTTTAAAAAAGATTTATTTATTTATTTTAGAGAGACGGAAAGAGAGAGGAGAGAGCATGTGATTGGGGGTGGGGCAGAGAGGAGAGAGAGAATCTCAGGCAGGCTCCCTGCTGAGTGTGGAGCCTGAGGGACTCCATCCACGACCCTGAGATCATGACCTGAGCCGAAACCAAGAGTCGGACATTCAACCAGCTAAGCCACCCAGGTGACCCCTTCTTGTCACTTGTGACTGGAGTGTTGGTTCCCCAGAACTTCACATGGCTGGCTTTTTTTGGTCATTTAGATTTCAGCTCAATTGCTGTCTTCCCAGAGAGGCCTTCCCTGACCATCCAATCTAAGCTAGCATTCTGTATACTTTCGATTCTATTTTCAAATTTTATATTCTTTGCAGAACTTATCACTATCTGAAATTTATATTTTTGGTTTACACATTTATTGTCTGCCTCTACACCCTGGACTCTGAGCTCCCTGTGAGTGGAGCCTCCTCTGACTTCTTTGACCTCTTCACTGTGCTATTCTAGCACCTAGAACAGGATTGGATGGCAGTAGGGGTTCCAATGTGTGTGTAAGCCAAATTGTCTGGTTATGGGCTTTTGAATATGACACAAGTTTCCTTGCATTTTAAAATTTTTTTTTAATTTTTATTTTTTAAAGGTTTTATTTATTCATTTGACAGAGAGAGAGAGAGAGCACAAGCAGGGGAGTGGCAGGCAGAGGGAGAAGTGGCAAGGGGAGAAACAGGCTCCCTGTGGAGCAGGGAGCCCGATGTGGGGCTCGATCCCAGGACTGGAATCATGACCTGAGCCGAAGGCAGATGCTTAAAGACTGAGCCAACCAGGTGTCCCTATTCCTTGCATTTTTAAAAAACATTTCCTTTGACTTGAATATTGCATGCTTTCCCTCTCTACTTTTGAAAATTGTTTCATCTTTCAAACCCCATTTAAACATCAACTTTCTCAGCCACCCTAGCACACAGTTATGGCCCCTCTGCCGTGCTTTGACTATTTTTGTCAGATTCATAAAGTTTTTTTTATTGTTCATATGTCATCTTAAAGTTTAGATTATCTTTTTATGTCTGTATATCTTATGTCCTCAACTGGATTATAAGGCCCCTAAAGACTGGGATATGAAAGTATTCTATGCATTTTTTCCTATTATTGTTGCTATTAAAATATGGCACACATATATAGATCTTGAGTAATATGTATTGATTAATTCATTTTCTTTCTTTTTTTTTTAAGATTTTATTAATTTGACAGACAGAGACACAGCAAGAAAGGGAACACAAGCAGGGGGAGTGGGAGAGGGAGAAGCAGGCTTCCCGCTGAGCAGGGAGCCCAATGAGGGGCTTGATCCCAGGACCCTGGGATCATGACCTGAGCCAAAGGCAGACGCTTAACGACTGAGCCACCCAGGCGCCCCGACTAATTCATTTTCATTCTCACACTTACTCATAATTTCAAATACTCAATTTATAAATTTGAAATAATTCTTGCTCTTGGGTGACTGCTAACATTTTCATTTAAAATGGCACTATTTAAGGATATATCTGCAGAAACTAATTTCCAAATAATTGGTACCAACGGGGAGTCTTAACTGTGAGCTGCTGGTCTCTGCTATTCTTCCAGTTTATACAGGTATATGTGACTTTAGAGATCTGTCATAGACACAATAGGGCTTAAAGAATTCTTGCAGAACAACTAAACCAATATATACATAGACAAGAAACTTAAGGGATGCATTTTGTAAAGAAGAAATCTTTACTAGAACTCAAACTTTATTTCATAGGAAAAGCAAGTACCCTGTATTGTGTAAGGATCACTGTCAAAAGAAACTGTGTGATCTTTGACCAGTTAAATTCATTCTTATCATTTAAGAATTTGCCAGTCTAGTCTATTCCTCTACCCTTCCTCCTACTCTTCCTTCAGAAATCATATTAAATAAAATCAAGTATTACAGCTATAAGCTTTTCAACTTTCTACCCTCCATTTACAATGTTAACGAGGCACTCATTTCCTCCATATCTGACTCTCCTCTGTTTCAAAGGGGAAAACTGTTTTGTACTAGGTACTATAAAATGTACTGTAGGCAAGTATACTCAAATCTTGTTGATTACCAAAATCACCCAAGGATGCTCTTACAAAGGTAGCAGTATTCCTGATTTCAAAGACAATTACTCTCTAATTGTAGATCCCACTTTTCCCCAGATCATCTAGGATTTGATCCATAATTACCTCTACTTTCCTTCTGTCTTTAACATCTAACTGAACTGCCTCTTCTTACAATGTATAGAACCAAGAGCTGCTTTCCCAAGGCTGCATTCCTGAGCAAGTCTTGACCTAGGAGTAGGGTTAGCAAAAAATAGGGGAAGAAAAATGGGTCTCAGGTAGGAGGAATAATATGTGGTAAATTATAGGTCCTGAAAGAAACATAACAAGAAATCATAAATAGTTTGATATGAATAGGAAAAAGGACTGTTCTCTGGAAGTACTTAGTGGCCTGTATGTGAGTGCAGGGAGAGTGACAAATTGGGTTACCCAGGGTTGGAGTTTTGCTGTGAGGTTAGGGCAGAGGTTTAGGGGCTTGTGGACAATGGCAAAAGAATAATCCAAAAGATGGATCTAGCAGGTAAGGCAATGAAGTGAAACAGGAAGGGAGGTGAAAGCTGGGAGAAAATACAAGGTAGAGACCTCCATGTTTGGTCGTTGGGAATGGGAGCACTGGCACATTGAGGGTGTGGGAGTATCAGAATGGAAGGTTATACAGATGGAGCCTTCACAGTGTGGTTCTAAGAGGACAAGAACTTTAAACTGAACTTGAAGAAAGAGAATGGCTATCATCTGGACTGACAAAGAGGGAAGGGAAAGAAGTTGACAACAAGTCTATTATACTATAAGCAGCAAAGGTTGGCTCTTTTAACCCTGAGCATGAGAGACTTAAAAAAATTTTTTTTTTGATTGGCACCAACTAGTAGGTAAAATCTTTATTTTTAGTGGAAAGAAGATCTTCAGGAAGTCACATACAATTTGAAGGTTTCTTTTTATCGTAGAACTGTAAGTAGATCCAGTAATTATATAATTAAAAAAATAAGTTTCATAATGTACACTGAATCAATAACTTCAAATTGCTATTGAATAAACCATGAGAATGAAAATCCTTTGCTTTCTGTTGGTAATCAAAAGTTTTCTTATCTCTTTTGAGAGGAAAATACCAGATTACTAGTGGGCAGAAGCCTGCCATTTGGATATGACTACCCCAGTTGCTATGGACCTCGGGGGAGAAGTTTGTGGATATTGGGGCTGTCCTTACTTCCTGAAGGACTGGGCTATCCCCAGTACTGGACAGGATTTCAGATGCCAGGCTTCACCCAGGGAGGCACGCATTATGAATGTTTCCACATCATACATGCTTAGCTTCATGTGGAAGGAGCTTGAATTCCCCAATAATCATAACTAGAGGCCACATTTTATGATGGTTTAGTGAAGAATTGATGATAAATTCTACTCCAGACGGTTGGGGATGTAAGCAGCCATGTTACCATTTATAGTCTCTTCAGAGGTTTTGTTCTCACACCAAGCTGCTGGTTGTCACGGTTTCATGTTATTTAACATCTTCTAAATCAGTGATGCGGTGCTGTGGTGATTACACAATGCATAAACCTAAAATGGATAGGATTCTCAAACCATCACAAAAAATGGCTACTGTTACTTCAGTCTTGCCTCATGGATCTAGTTGCATGTGTGTTTTAAACAGTGCAGAGAACATTTTCTTCATTTTCCATTCACGAGACCATGATTTCTGGTGCAAATAGCAAAGCAGAACTGAACAAAATTTGTGATGCCTGAGGATCTTCAAAGGAGTTTTCCAAATGATTCATGAATCAATAACTGATAGACTCAGCCATGCGGGGCATTTGTTTGTTGCTTCTGATGGTTTGGATCCCTCCTTTTATAAACAAATTCTCTTTGAATAATAGAGGACATCAAATAAAACCTCATAGTAGGGCCCTGGAAGCTGGCATTCTCTTCAGCTCTGTTCTCAAGTTTTATGGGGAACTGCTGATTGTAATTAACTAAAAAACACTCAGAAGTCTAACTTTAAATAGAAGACTCAGACCGGAGCATTTACTTATTTATTACTGTGGTCATGGGGAAATTTCAAACCAATAAATCTAACACATAGTCTTAGGGAACAAAAGAGTTCTAGCGGTTTAAATAAGTATTTAAAATATTTGGCTTGATATATTTGTTTTTGCTCTAAGGATAAATACTGGATCCTTTTGATTTATCTAAGAAGATGGAAAGTGCATTTTCTCTTAAAATATATCTTTCGTCGCTGGCCTGGGTTGTGATAATAAGGGAATGGGACAAATATCCTTTTTTTTTTTTTTTTTAAATAAGGATTCTTTATGTTTTAAAAATCCTTTAAAGCCTTACATGCTCATTACAGAAAACCTATACAATACAGTTGATCAAAAACATCCTCCACACTCTCTTGATTTTCTTTTCATCAATGGAGATCCATTCTCCATCTCTTATTGCTGGGTCTTCCTCATCAACCTGACCTTTAATATTGGCGTGCCCAGGACTCTGGCCTCTTCTCTTCATTCATTTCTATTCTCTTTCTCCATGATCATATTGAGTCCAATAGCATTGAAAAAACCATGTATATGCTGTGAATTTATTTATTTATTTATTTATTTATTTATTCATTCATTCATTCATTCAGCCTGGACCTTTTCCTTGAACTCCGGATTTGTATATCCAGCTGCCTATTCTACACTCTATTTGGGTATCCATCAACATTTCAAATTAAAATACCTCAATTTGAGCCTCTGATTTCCCAGCCCCCATAGCTGTCATCTCTATTCTATTTAACAATACATCATACTTCCAGCTTTCTCTGGCCAGAAAGCTTTGAGTAACCCTTAACTCCTCTCTCACACCTCATGCTCAATCCATCAGGAAGACCCTTCAGATCTACCATCAAACTCTTCCCAGAATTTGACCACTTGTTGACCACTTCCACCCTTATTATCTTAGTTGAAGCTGCCATCATCTCTCACCTGGATTTTCCAGTAGCTTCCTTAAGTAGTCTCTCCGTAATTATCCTTGCCCCCTTGGTCTGTTCACACAGCAGCCACAGTGAGGTTTTAAAAATATATCAGATAATGTCACTTTGTGGCTCAAAATCTTCCAATGCCTTTCCATCTCACTCAGGGTAAAAGCCAAAACTCTTGCACAGGCCTACAAGGCCCAACATTACTTTGTTGTTTTCCTTTTCTTTCCTCCTTCACACACCAACTACACTTCTTATTCTCTTGTTTTATTTCCTTCCACATGACATTTATCACCATCTAATATACCATATAATTTACTTTTTCATTTTGTCTCTTTCCACTGGAGTGTACGCTTCACAGGGACATGGATTTTTGTCCTTTCTTGTGGTGTATTCTCTACTGGGAAGCACACAGTAAGCATTCAGTAAATTTGTTACTGTGATGAATGACTGAAGGGAGGTGGGGAGGAGGGGCTTCTAAGAATATATAATTCCAGAAAACAAGTGCTGTGATAGACAAAACTAAAACAACAAACAAACAAAACCCAAACAGCCTAAACATCTTCATATTCTAACCCACACAAAGACAACTGTATATTCCATGCAGTTTGATACCTATCCTTCTTGGGAAGATAATTTATAAGTCGTGATTCAGAATTCTTTCAGCCCTAGATTTTACAAGGTACTGGCTGTGTTCAGTAAGAATACAGATTTTCATTCTCAAAGAAGTCTTTTCCTAGCCCCACCTTTAGTCACTGAAATGCTGAAAACGTTCACAAGTGATGAACCTCATAAGCTGTTTCCTTGCCTTCGTCTAACTTTCTGCCTTCTGCCACCAGAATTCTAAGGCACTAGTCTGTATTAGGGATCAGCACATATTTTCTTAAAGGGCCAGACAGTAAATATTTTAGATTTTGTGGGTGATGTAGTCTTGGTGTCTATTGCAACTACTCACCTCTAATGTAGAGCAAAAGCAGCCATACATAACATATAAAGAGTGTTGTGGCTATGTTCCAATGACTCTTTATTTAGAAGAATATAGGTAGTATGCCAGATTTGGACCTTGAGCAGTTTGTTTGCTGACTCTTGGTCAAAATCATGTCATTTTGTTACCTACAATCTCTTGATGGTTTCCCATTGCAACAGAATAAAATTCAATATTTCTAACTTTGTATATACCGCCCTTCATAGTCTGGCCCCAGCCTATCATTTCACCATTATTTTTAGCTACACACATATCAAATGATCTTCTAGCATATTGTGTTGATTATACCCTGGGTGGGTTACCCATCAACAGAGGCTTTTGGTCTTCGGCAGCCCTGGTATATTGTCCTTCCCAACAAATCAACATCTTTGCTACAGTTGTCGCTGGCCTAGGATCAGGTCTTTGATTCTACAGGCATTGCCATGAAGTTTGAATCCTAATTCCTAAGTCTTTTTTTTTTTTTTTAAGATTTTATTTATTTATTTGACAGAGAGAGACACAACGAGAGAGGGAACACAAGCAGGGGGAGTGGGAGAGGGGGAAGCAGGCTCCCGGCCGAGCAGGGAGCCCAATGCAGGGCTTGATCCCAGGGCCCTGGGATCATGACCTGAGCCGAAGGCAGACGCTTAACTGACTGAGCCATCCAGGCGCCCCCTAATTCCTCAGTCTTAATAAGCAGGATGCCTATGCTTAACCAATAGAGTTGTCATCAGGAAATGGACACATTGAGACATATCCATATGTATGGGTTGTGTAAAAGATTCGGACTGATAATTTTATATATGTTTTCTTTTTAAAAAAATTTAGTAGTCAAATTTATTAAATTTATATATGTTTTCAATTCTGAGTTATTAAACATATTCATTAAATTTTTTTGGCAAATCCAAAATAGCAGCAAAATTTCTTAAATATAGAGTTGATGGAGGAGTGGAGTGACACAGCGTGTATATATTATTGCCTGTTATTTTACCAAGAAATATTTTCAGTTCTGAAGATGATCAAAAGCACAATATGATTAGGAGAGATACAATAAAAGCTTGAGGTAACTGAATAAAACTGTTAGTAAACAGGGTTCATTAAACAGAAAAAATATTCTTTTGCTTTAAGACTTCTTAACCTTTGAATGTTCATTCATTCATTCTACAAATATTTATTGCTGGCCTACTATGTTCTAGGCACCATTTGAAATTCTGGAATACATGGATGTTAAAGATGTTATGAATAAATATCTGTGACCAGTATTTCAAATATTAGCCCAACAAACATTTGAAACATCTGCCACAGTCTGGATCTCTGACTCTATTTTGGGTGTGTGTTTTCTTGTGGTGAGATAATGTTGGGGGCTGGGCATTACAGTGCTATCTTGTGTGGAAAAACACTTAAAGATGATGTTGTTGTTATTTCAACAAAGTAGCCCTCAGAGTTCCATTTGATTTGATGCTTTTTGTCAGTTGGCTTCTCAATGTTAATGTTCCTACCAGACTGAAATAATCTGTCATCCTCTAGAATACTAGCCAAATTTTACTCAAATTAGTTCTGAAATGAAAGATGACACATTTAATCAAGGTAAATACATTGGTGACCATTTGAAAATACATTTAAAAAAGTGACTTTGCCAACCAGATGGTGTCTCCATGCAAACAGCTGGAACTTGAAGAAATACTCTCTACAAAGTAAAGTTGGGGCTGGCTCCTAGCAGGAGTGGATTTTCTTCCTTATTCTTTGATTACAGATGGCTCAGGATAGGCATTTGAGTCTACCCCAAAGTGGAGGCCCATGCCCAGGGTCAATGGTTACTAGGGCAATAGTACCAGGTATGGTCTGTCTCTGTCCTGAGGTCCCACTCTCTTGGGAGCCTCCTGCTGATGGCCACCAAGTTGAATCCAGGTTACATAGGCTTGCCTAACTTAGGCATAAGGAGTCTCCAGGTGGTCTGCTATGGCTTTGCATCCTGCAGGGCTGCAGACTCAGAGCGGTAAAGGATTTACTTGATGGCCATTGCCTTCTGTGTATATATTTTCCTCTGTGTATATGTATTTCTGAGACCCTGCAGGGAGAGGAGACCATTTAAGGACAGGATTTTGAATTAATTTCCCATGCCTGAGCCACTTAAAAAAAAATATTTGTAAGCAAAAATCTGTACTCCTTGTTGACATAACTTGCATATGCTTTGAAGGAACATAGAACTTCAAATATCGTTGAGTAAAGAATTGAATTTTGTTTATTTTCATATTGTGAAATGATGTACACATGGTAAAAAAAAAATCAAACAATAAAAGTCTATCCAGTTAAAAGTGATTAGTCGACCCTTAGCCACAGTATCACTCATTGGAGGTAATGCCATTCATCAATTTCTAATGTATGCCTTCAGAAATTTTTCATGTATATACATGAATGCATAATTTAAAAGCATGTTAAAAATTTAAGTAGCATTATTTTAAAAACACATATGCACAAATGGGATTAAATCATTTTATACTTTGCTGTTCTAAATTTAACAATGGAGGGTATGTGCTATGGTGAGCCTGTGAATTATGTAAGACTGTTCAATCACAGACCTGTACCTCTGAAACAAATAATACATTATATGTTAAAAAAAAAAAGAAGAAAATAGCAGGAAGGGAAAAATGAAGGGGGCGGAAATCGGAGGGGGAGATGAACCATGAGAGACTATGGACTCTGAGAAACAAACTGAGGGTTCTAGAGGGGAGAGGGGTAGGGGATGGGTTAGCCTGGTGATGGGTATTAAAGAGGGCACATATTGAATGGAGCACTGGGTGTTATACGCAAACAATGAATCATGGAACACTACATCAAAAACTAATGATGTAATGTATGGTGATTAGCATAACATAATAAAATAAAAAAAATAAATTTAACAATGTCTTAAAGATTGTTTCATCACAGCACATAGAGACCTACCTCATTCTTATAATGGCTGCATAATTTTTTTACTGCAGGAATGTAGAATAATTTATTCAATGAGGGATTTACTGGTTTAAAGATAATAAATGTCCCACTGAATGGATAGTGCTGTCTTGAAGATATTTCTCCCAAGGTTACCTCTCTCCTTTTTTTTTTTCCTGGAAAATAAAAATTCAACTCTACTTATGTTGTTGTAAGTGTGAGTTTTGGAGATGCTAATGTTACTTTAACATCAGTTGGAATGACAGCAAAAGAATAACAACACAAAAATTGTGGCTGAATAGTATCTCAAGGTATTAATCTATACCTTGAATATTTCCTTCTGTTGTCAGAAGGAGTGCCCTGACAACTCCTCCTGCCCCAGTCCTTGTCTCTGGACAACTGTCACCTGCATCTGAAGCAGCCCCAAACAGTAGGAAATTTATAGAGAAAGGCCAGTAGCTGAAATGTCAGGCTGGGAGATTTAGAGGTTCTTTGAGTTCTCAGAAGCCTGGGCTGGAGAACAGGGAAAGGGAGGCAAAGGAACTACTCACAGGAGAGGAAGGAATGTGGGAAAAAGCCCGAGAGGTGTAGGAGTGGAGAAGAACCACCTGGGAGCTGAGGAATGGGGACTCTGAGTGAACATACTGTTCCCAGAGACTCTCCCTAGTGTCTGGCGCTTCCTCTCCCTGTTCCTTCCCTAACTCACCACCTGCGGCTGATCTTGGAAAGGAAAGCTGTTGTTGGTGGTGAGAAGCTGGGACACCCTAGAAAGTGGAGGCTAGTCGTGTTATGAAAGGAGACCTCATCCTCCGACCACAGCTGGGAGTATTCCTGTGATCTAGCTCAGTGGTGGACACACAGCTCTCACGCGCAGCACTATCAGCACTATTGTCAAAGCATGGAGAGTGCAGAAATGAAGTTAGTGAGCATGGGCAACTCTTTTAAGGAGTTTTGCTATAAAGAGGAGCAGAGACATGAGACCATTGGGTTAAAGGAAGGTGGCAGTTACAATCATATACAATAGCAATCATAACAGAGCCTGAGGCAAGTCCTCCTTTGGACTTTTTAGTTAGGGGAGACAAATATTTATCTTTTTTACTTAACTCATTTGTGATTGGGTTTTCTGACATTTGCAACCAAAGGAACCCTAATTAATAACGAGGGTAATTCTCCTTCATTCCTTGGGCCAGGGAACAGAAAAGTTCAGTGATCACTGCAAGAGACTTCCTTTTTGGAGGACTCAAAGTTTCAAAATATGTAGGAGTAACATTTTAAAAAATTAGCACTAAGTATTTTTAAGAATGCCAAATAACCTTCAAATTTCTTATGAATAAATAACAAATAAGAGACACTACTATAAACACTTCGCTAAACTCAAGATAAATTGCTGAAAAATATAGAGAATTTCTAGCCTATGAGTCGCATTGAGCTATAACCCATCCCCTAGAACAACTTACTTTATTCTTAGTTTCAGTGCAGTATTTATGTTCTGTGAATGATTTAAAGACATATATTGCAAAATGGTTTTCAAAGTTTTAAAATTTTAGGAACATGTTATTCCAGTTTTCTAGATTACAGCCTTAAACAGTCAATATTCCACTTGTCCAATTTTAATATAGAATAATTTATAGTGATAGATTAAAAAGGATAAATGATTTTGTTCTAACTAGAATCATACTTTGAAATTAATCAGTTCCTAAAAATGTTATTTCTTTCATTGAAAAATTTAACACAAGCTAGAACATCATTCCTAGAACAGTATGATGAATGGAATATAATGGAAAATATTGAGAAGTGTGGCCAGTGCTAATTATTTTTTAATTAAGCAAAACAAAATAAAACAAAACTAAATTCAGTGAAAGCACTTGCCTGATAATCTACTTGAAGAATAGAATCTTAAACTTCTTAATTCCTCACGATGATGTGGAGTAATTAAGGAATTATTACCTTAAGTTAGTCCTGCCTAGACTTGTTATTGAAAAAAAGGAAAAATGAGCATCTTTTAATTGTTATGGGTATATTTTACTAAAGTGATATGTCTTTTTTTTTTTTTAAGGATTTTATTTATTTATCTGACACACAGAGAGAGATAGCGAGAGTGGGAACACAAGCATGAGGAATGGAAGAGGGAGAAGCAGGCTTCCTGCCGAGCAGGGAGCCCAATGTGGGGCTTGATCCCAGGACCCTGGGATTATGACCTGAGCTGAAGGCAGACGCTTAACAACTGAGCCACTCAGGCACCCCTAAAGTGATATATCTTTTATAAATTACATCAGCAAATATTTTTTCCTCATAGTAATATCTCTAAGTATATTTTGTTTTGTAAAAAAAAGATATTTAATTTTGAGTAGAAAAACTAGCCATGAAGGAAGACTGCCAAAAAGCATGAAGATAGCCCCTTTTGGCTCCCTATATTTCTGATTTTTTTCTCTATGGATGAATGACTTCTTTTTATAACCTCTTTAGAAGCATGTATTTGCGGAAAACCAAATCTTCCTTCCATTGCGTGTTTCTAAAAAACTAATATAGAAGGGAATGACCTTAGAAAAATGTCCCTTTGCCCTGGGGTATGAATTTTGTATCTTTCTACATTTTAGAGGGTAAAAACTTTAAAAGAAGGTTATTTTTTCTGTGTGGACAGAAATTCTATAGTGAGGATGTCAGGAATATAATTTTATTTCTAGTTGACATCTGTTTATCTAGATTTTAGCAAAGGTATCCTTATAGCAGACATCTACTTATCTAGAATCCAAGTATCTAGAAATTTGAAATAAGCAGATTTCCTTTCCACCACTCATCCCCACTCCCTTTACAACAAGGTCGGGGCTAGGTCGGTGGTTAAGCAAGACAAATGGAAGAAGACAGGACAGGAATGCAAGGTCTGCTTTGTTTAGATAAGATACCCAGCTGATTTTTGGCTATATGGAAAGAAGATCTGAAAGTGAAGCAACCAGCCCATCTGGAGGTCCAAATTGTGCTGGTCTGTTCTGGGATTATACTCACTGTTAACACGTAGTACCACCTAGGCATTTTCTGTTAGTGGAAGTGACTGTGCAGGTAATATGGACCTAGAGGGCCCAGCAGCAGCAAGTGTTGGGAACTCAGTGATATGGAGCAGAGGTAAAGTAGGGGAATCTAGTTATTGTGACAACCAGAATGTTGCTATTGTGAGGACTGCACACTCCTTGAAGGCAAGGGGGTTTCAATGGTTTCTGTGGCCTCCCTAACACCTTGTGTGGTGCATCATAGGCATTCAACACATTGCTGTTAAATGAGAAAAGAAAGCAGAGAGCTCAGTTCCTCTTGGGATACACGTGAGACAGTAGATTTATTCTGAAACTGGGTATGAAGGAAGGACTTGGGATAAAGGGCACAAAGAAGAAAACTGGGCTTTGGCTGATGGGGCATTAAATCATCAGGATATAGTGGGTACCATTGGTTCATTTATCCAACAGCTATTTATTGAACATCACTCTGTGTCATGTGTGACACTAGGTGTTTACAGAGGAGTGAATAATACAGATGGGGTTTCCCTGGTAGCACTTAGGCTCTATCAGGAAGACTGGCATTCTACAAATAATTAACCATTACTGATACATGCTTAGAAGACATGCATGTTGCTATGAGAATGTGCAACAGAAATGCTTGAATGGGGTGTGAGCAGAAAGGCTTCCTTAAATAACATTTAATCTTGCATATGCAGACTTGGATGGTGACTTGGGTGTGAAAAGAAGTGGACAGAGAGATAGATGTTCAGAAGGAGAATCAATACTGAACTTGCTGAATCATTATTGTAGTGAAGAAGACAGCAATGTCAGGGATTAACTCTAAATTTCTGGCTTTGGAAAGATTGACCCAATGCTGAGAGGGAGAGCTATGTTTTATTTTGAACTTAACTCCAGCTAGAGTTTTGTTTTCACCGTTTCAGCCAAACTGCCCTTATCAGGGCTGCTAGTGATTTCCAAATGGTCAGATCCAGTGGTTAATTCTTATCCTTCATCTTACCTTCCTGTTACAAGAGTTGGACAGAGCTGGTCATTCTCTCCTTGAAACACTTTCTTGGTTAGGCTGTAGTGGAGTCCTTCATCTCCAGGTTTTTTTTTCATCTTATCAAGTGCTCTTTCTCAGTCTCATTTGTTGGATTGTCCTAATCTTTGCAATCTTTAAAGGTTAGAAGGCCTCCAAGGGTTGAGTCCTTGGATCATTTCTTTCTTTACTCCCTAGGTGAGTTCGTCTAATCCTTGGCTTTAGAATCTCTTTGCTGCCCATTCCTCTTGACCTCTCCCTAGGACCCCACAACCCATAGCCTTCTCTTCTGTGCTTGAACCTGCTATTTCCACAGTCATGCCACCCCCTCCATGTATGACAACTCCCAATTGTCCAGTTGCTCAGCCCAAAACCCTTGAAATCACCCTTGATTCCTTTCTTTCATAGCCCACATCCAATTTATCAGAAAATCCTGATGGCACGCTCTTTGAAACATATTCAGAATCCAACTACTTCTTACTACCCTCTCTGCAATTACCCCAGTATGAGCACCATCCCCTCTCACCTGGATTATGATAGCAGCCTTCGAACTAGAATCTTGCTTCTGTCCTTGATCCAGTGTAGTCTGTTCCCTATACATACATCCCCATACATGGGATCCTTCCAAAAAAGAAAAAAAAGTGAGATAGTCATCTTTCTAACTTAAAACATGCCATGGCTTTCTACTTCATGCTCTGTAAAAGTCAAAGTTCTTACTAAGGACTAATTGGCTTTATATTATTTGGCTTTCTGCTACCTCTCCCATGTTATCTCTTACCATCTTTATATCTCTTACCATCATGATCCTCACAGATGTTCCTCAAACACCCATTTCAGGATATTTGCAATTCCTATTTTATCTGCCATATTCCCCCAGATATCTACATGGCTTTATCTTTCATGTTTTCAGATCTCTGCTAAAATGCTATTTTATAAGGGATGCCTTCTCTGACCACCCTCTCTCAAATCCCACAGCCATCTTTCCCACCTCCCATCACTATCTATCCTCTTACTCTGGTTTATTTTTCTGTACAGCACTTGACACCATTGGGTCTTTTATTTCATGATCGGTTTCTCTTCCTTGCAATGTGAGCTTCAAATTCACTGGGATTTGGTCTCTGTGTTTTACCCCAGGGCCTTGACTATTGCTTAGCATAGATGATAGGCTCAGTAAGTCAATGTTGGACAAATGAAAGAAGCTCAGAAAGATCCACATCTGACTACACATGCTTTGAAGAAGAATAAATTTAGTGTGGATTTTCTTCAGGGGTTGGTGACAGGGAACTTTAAGACATAGGATAAAGGAAGATTTTTTTTGAAAAATTTTTTCATCATTTCTCAAGGCCACCCTCATTTCCTTTTCTTTTTAAAAATTTATTTATCTAGCCTCCCTCCCCATATGAGTTTTGCAGATCCTTCTTACTTTCTCTGCCTCTCTTCCAACTATTGCTTATGAAAATCATTTTAGCTGTAGTCTACTGGTTCTCTATGTTTGGATTCTAGAACCTGCAGCATTAGTATTACTGGGAACTCGTTAAAAATGGCAACTATAAAGGCCTACCCCAGACCAAATGAATAAGAAACCCTGGGGTGGGGCCCAGCAATCTATGGTCCTTCCCATAGCACCACTTTCCTTTCCATCCACATCCCCACCTGTCCCCTAAGGTCCAGTGGTTCACTAAGAAAGTTTAGAACACTTTCCTTAGAAGGTGTGTGTGTGTGTGTTATAAAAAATTGCAATTTATTATAACATTACACATCTTTGAATGTCACAGGTTAATTGCCTGCACCATTTGCAAACTGTGACAAGGGGCTACATTTTCTGTTTTATCTAAAACCCCTCGTGAGCTCCAGATAGAAGGGACGTCACTGATGCTGGCACTCTCAGCGGGTCTGTTGTCTCAGGCATTGCTGCTCTCCTGGTGATTCTGGGGGGCATGTGGCACTCTTGCCACCTAGGACTGCTTCCCTCAGACTTCAGGTTGATTTGCTATTAGCATTATTTTTTTCAGTCTCAGACTCTTTTGAGAGTCATAAAAGTACGTTTTCCCATAAAATTGATATATGTGCCTTCATGGTCCAACTAACTTCTGGGTTAGTTGATCAGTTGTCAAGAAAGTGTATTCTTTTTTTTTTTTTTTTGGACTGCGTTTTTTTATTATGTTATGTTAATCACCATACATTACATCATTAGTTTTTGATGTAGTGTTGCATGATTCATTGTTTGTGTATAACACCCAGTGCTCCATGCAGTATGTGCCCTCTTTAATACCTATCACCAGGCTAACCCATTCCCCATCCCCCTCCCCTCTAGAACCCTCAGTTTGTTTCTCAGAGTCCATAGTCTCTCCTGGTTCGTCTCCCCCTCCGATCTCCCCCGCTTCATTCTTCCCTTCCTGCTACCTTCTTCTTCTTTTTTTTTTAACATATAATGTATTATTTGTTTCACAGATACATGACTGTGATTCAACAGTCTTACACAATTCACAGCGCTCACCATCAAAAGGAATGAAATCTTGCCATTTGCAATGACGTGGGTGGAACTGGAGGGTATTATGCTGACCGAAATAAGTCAATCAGAGAAAGACATGTATCATATGACCTCACTGATATGAGGAATTCTTAATCTCAGGAAACAAACTGAGGGTTGCTGGAGTGGTGGGGGGTGGGAGGGATGGGGTGGCTGGGTGATAGACATTGGGGAGGGTATGGGCTACGGTGAGCGCTGTGAATTGTGTAAGACTGTTGAATCACAGACCTGTACCTCTGAAACAAATAATACATTATATGTTAAAAAAATAAAGAAAGTGTATTCTAATCATTCTAGTTAATAAAAGTTTACTCTACAAAACTCTTATTTTATAAAAATGGTGCTCAGAGGAAATGAGAAGATTTTGTTTTTTTCTGTGACAATAAAGACAATAAGTTAGATTAAGCAGAAACAAAGCACTCATTTAATATTTAAGCTGAAAGAGAAAATTCTTTCATTTTCCATAGGGAGCGAGAAGCCATTTGATCATGTCACAGCTGCAGACCCTGAAACAATTTGGAAATTCTTAGTGTTGACATTTTGGTTAATATCCTTCCATTTTTTTCTCCCAATGCATGTGAATATCAGGAGAATTCCCTACTGCATGCTTTTATTTAAACAAATACTGGCCTATCCTATGTATAGTTTATTTAATTCATCTCCTATTATTGAATATCTAGGCTTTTTCCAATTTTCAGTTATGATGAATAAAATGGTTTATATGCTCTTGGTATTTATGTGATTAATGACATAAAGAGTGACCTTTGCTAGGCCAAAGTTTATATGTGCGTTTAAATTTTTTTTTTTTGGTTTTTATTTATTTATTTATTTATTTATTTATTTATTTATTTATTTATTTATTTGACAGAGACACAGCGAGAGAGGGAACACAAGCAGGGGGAGTGGGGGAGAGAGAAGCAGGCTTCCCGCAGAGCAGGGAGCCCGATGCGGGGCTCGATCCCAGGACCCTGGGATCATGACCTGAGCCTAAGGCAGACGCTTAATGACTGAGCCACCCAGGCGCCCCTGTGCGTTTAAATTTTTGATAAATTGGTACATTTACTTTCAGAAAGCCTACACCAATGACTATTTCCAACTATACCCAGCAGAAATCTTTTTTCTTTAGCCCGTCACTAATAATGGATATTAAAAAATCCTTGGGGCGCCTGCATGGCTCAGATAGTTAAGGTTTGCCTTCAGCTCAGGTCATGATCCCAGGATCCTGGGATCGAGCCCCTCTTCAGGCTCCCTGCTCAGCAGGAAGCCTGCTTCTTCCTCTCCCACTCCCCCTGCTTGTGTTCCCTCTCTCACTGTCTCTCTCTCTCTCTGTCAAATAAATAAATAAAATCTTTAAAAAAAATTAAAAAAATCCTTAAAATCTGCCAATTGGAGAGCTAAAATATGATTGGTTATTATTAAAGTTTGCATTTTTTGATTAATGATAATGTTGAACATCTTGTTATTTTTCAGCCACTGACAATTTTTATACATCTGTTTATGCTTTCTGTTCTTTTTTATTGGGATACTTATCTTAATTATATTGATCCCATATATGTATATGATATATACGATTAAGCTATGTATGGTAAGGCATATTAACCATATATGGTAAAGCATATCAAGTATATATAATAAAGCCTATTAACTGTTCATCATGTATGTTGCAGAACTTTTTTTCCAAATGTCATTTCCTTTGTGTTTGCTTAAAGGTATTTTAAAAGATTTTCTTGCCATGAAAATGTTTGTTTTTTAAATATGCCAGTGCTTCACTGTGAATTCTGCCTCTGTTGTCATGCTTAGGAAGAGGATTTTTTCCATCTTATTTAATTCTCTGTTTATTGCCAATAGTTTTTTCTAGTTAGTTACCTTGAATTTTCTAAAGGGGGAGAAACTGTATCATGTGCAAATAATACTTTTTCTCCTTCTTGGCAAATTAAAAAAACTCTTTTAATTTTTATTGGTTTAATTCTTTTAGGACATACAGAAAATTTTAAAGTAATAGTGGCTATCCCAGGTATGCTTATTTTATTTCTGTTATAGGAGATGGATAATGCAAAATATTTTAGAAGTAATCTTTGCATATCATCATTTGTATTATTTCGTTCTGTAAAAGCTTCATATTATTAATTTATGTTCAATTCATAGGTTATTAATGTCTATTTATTCTTACTTGTTTCTTCTTTCCCTTTCTCATATTTATATGGTTCATTTTTTTCCTCATGCAAAACTGTACATAGTATTCAGTATCCTCTATAGTAATATTTTTCTCTTCAGGTTACGTCTTTTTGTTTTGTTTTTTTTTTTAAAGATTTTATTTATTTATTTGAGACAGAGAGAATGAGAGAGAGAGAGCACATGGTGGGGCGAGGGTCAGAGGGAGAAGCAGGCTCCCCGCCGAGCAGGGAGCCTGATGCGGGACTCGATCCAGGGACTCCAGGATCATGACCTGAGCCGAAGGCAGTCGCTTAACCAACTGAGCCACCCAGGCGCCCCAGGTTACGTCTTTTTGATTATTATTCCCCCTCTCTGGTATGATAGTAATTCATCTAATTTGGAATATTTTTTAAATATAAAAACAAATCTTTGATTTTTAAATTCCAAATTATCAATAAAAATAATGAATCAAATAGAAACAAACTTCCTATGGTAATTAGTATCCATAGATACTCCTGGACAGTCTAGCTTTTATGTAAAGAGATGTGTCAGGATTCTTCGCTATGTTTTTTCTGCCTGAAATATACCCCCTGACTTGCCTACTTTTTTTCTTCCCAGCTCCCTAGCTCAATAGCAGCATGTTTGCCTTTTCTTTAGACTCTGACTTTTCTGACTTTTGCAACTTTAAACGTGTGACCACCAATTTGTGCTTCTCCAGATTGCAAATTTTATTTTTTAAAATTTTTTGTTATGTTAATCACCATCCATTACATCATTAGTTTTTGATGTAGTGTTGCATGATTCATTGTTTGTGTATAACACCCAGTGCTCCATGCAGAACGTGCCCTCTTTAATACCCATCACCAGGCTAACCCATCCTCCCACCCCCCTCCCCTCTAGAACCCTCAGTTTGTTTTTCAGAATCCATCGTCTCTCATGGTTTGTCTGCCCCTCCGATTTCCCCCCTTCATTCTTCCCTTCCTGCTATCTTCTTCTTCTTCTTCTTTTTTTTTTTTTTAACATATATTGTATTATTTGTTTCAGAGGTACAGATCTGTGATTCAACAGT
>NC_138376.1:54642886-54648925 GCF_054177405.1 Leptonychotes weddellii
ACAGCACTCACCATAGCCCATACCCTCCCCAATGTCTATCACCCAGCCACCCCATCCCTCCCACCCCCCACCACTCCAGCAATCCTCAGTTTGTTTCCTGAGATTAAGAATTCCTCATTAGATTGCAAATTTTAAAGGTTAGAGTATACACATAAAAATCCAGGAGGGTCGGGCGCCTGGGTGGCTCAGTTGGTTAAGCGACTGCCTAGCTCAGGTCATGATCCCAGGGTCCTGGGATCGAGTCCCGCTTCGGACTCCCTGCTCTGCGGGGAGCCTGCTTCTCCCTCTCCCACTCCCCCTGCTTGTGTTCCCTCTCTCGCTGTGTCTCTCTCTGTCAAATAAATAAATAAAATCTTAAAAAAAAAAAAATCCAGGAGGGTCATGTCTTTTTTTAATATAACCTGAATATGTTCCTAATCAGAAATTATTTTGTGGGGCATGTGGGTGGCTTAGATGGTTAAGCGTCTGCCTTCGGCTCAGGTCATGATCCCAGAGTCCTGGGATCAAGTCCTGCATTGGGCTCCCTGCTCCTTGGGAGCCTGCTTCTCCCTCTGCCTCTCTCTCTGTCTCTCATGAATAAATAAATAAAATCTTTAAAAAAAAAGAAATTATTTTGTGTAGTTCATGTTTGCTTGATGTGGTCTCTGATATTATTGCTGATATTTACATTCGATGGGCTCATTAATGAAAGTCAGACTATATTTGTAGTAGTGTCTGGAAGAGGGACGCCTGGGTGGCTTGGTCAGTTAAGTGTCTGCCTTCGGCTCAGGTCATGATCCCAGGGTCCTGGGATCGAGTGCGACTCCTTGCTCAGTGGGGAGCCTGCTTCTCCCTCTGCCTCTGCCCCTTCCCCTGCTTGTACGCTCTCTCTCAAAATAAATAAAATCTTAAAGAAAAAAAAAAGTAGTGTCTGGAAGAAACTGATGGGCAAACCAGGGAGATTTAGAGCTGCTGATGGACTCTCTCAGTCTATGTTTCTTTCTCTACATTTAGATTTATAGTATTAGTGATGCTAAGATTTCTTTTTTTTTTTTTTTAAAGATTTTATTTATTTATTTGAGACAGAGAGAATGAGAGACAGAGAGCATGAGAGGGAGGAGGGTCAGAGGGAGAAGCAGACTCCCTGCCAAGCAGGGAGCCCGATGCGGGACTCGATCCAGGGACTCCAGGATCATGACCTGAGCCGAAGGCAGTCGCCCAACCAACTGAGCCACCCAGGCGCCCAGTGATGCTAAGATTTCTTGATGACACTTTCAAACATCCCTTATTTTACCTTTCACAATTCCTGCTAGTATATTGGAGTTTTGCAATTTGCATGACATTGTTTTCTGTAAATATTCATTCCATATACCTCTTTTCATGACCAACTTTACTCCAGAGCTCTAGTCTCACCTCTAAAAAAAATAATGAAAATGATGCTTTCCAAAATGTGGCTGAATCTTTTTAGTTGTGTGTGGGTTAGCAGAGCCTACATTAATGTGTAGTTGAAACTTCAGTAATTTTGTTTCTCTTAATAGGTCAAATTAAAAAAAAAAAAAAGCAAAACCCGAAACACAAGTCTTTCTTTCCCCCTTTTGATGTTTCTGCTGTTACTAGGAGAGTAGATTTAGAAAGGGCCACACATTTCCTGTCCAGGCTGGAATGTAGAGGTGAAATTGTGGGTTTCATTAACTTATTTCATTTCAACAAGCATTTTTGTACAGCTTTCTCAAGTGCTGGCCTCTTTTGTGAATTGGGTCCAGGGAATACAGAGCTCTGCATCTGAAATCCCCCACCCTGTCCACTTGGCTGAATTTCTTCCCTCAATGGTGAGGCCACCACCATTGATTTAGACTGTATAGGCCCTGAACATCGCGGCAGAGGCTTGGAGAATACCAAGTTCAAACTACGAAGGTAATTCAAGTGTGTTGATTCCGTAGAAGCATTGGCATTAGAGTTCAGGTCCCAGCACGTTACTGATTACATAGTTTTTGGTTTAGTTTATTGGAAAAAAGTTTTGAATATTTATTATTTATAGCAGACAATTAGGAAAATTTCCATTATAATTTTCAATTGGTATCCATGTATTAGTACAGAACACACAAAAATTTTCGCTCTGAGCTCGTCTGTTTTCTACCATGGTTACTGTTTCATCAGGGAAATTCAGAAGAATGAACCATTACATAAACATCAAGAAAAGAAGTTGGAATATGTTATCTCTTATTGGTTGTCTGAAGTAAAGATAATCCAGAGGGGCAACTTCTAAAAGTCATTGACAAAATATTTTTTCTTGAAGTTTTTGGTCATCAAATGAGGTCTGGAACACCTCTGTTTACAAATGATTTACTTTTTTTAGAGCATTTATTGTATAATTAACATCTAATTACTTCTGTCATTTAAACAAAGGTGAAGTTTTACTTTCACAATTCCTGTCCAGCAGACAGAGTTCTGTGTTAGAAATGATAAATCTGTAGCTCCAGGTTTTTTCTTTCTTTCTTTTCCCCTTTCTGTTCTTCAATTTCCTTCATCTTCTTTCTTTCCCCCTTTCTACTTTATTTCTCTGCAGTCACCGTTCTTCAGTCTACTGTCTTCAGCCTATAGCCATCCCAAGCAGGATCTGGTATGGACTCTTTTTTGTGCCCTTTATTGAAATCTATTTCTTCCCTTCTCTTTCTTTTCTTTATCCCTGTTACATGGCAATTATTAAAAACAAATATTGCTAATCATTGATATTGGCTAAATGGACAAAAGTAACACTCCATTATTTAAAAAACTTTAAAAGACATCTTTACTTTAAAAAATATATCCTTTACCATGAACTTTTATACTACTGACTTTTATTTAAGGATGTAATAAAAAAAAAGGGTGTTCTCAAAGCAGTGTTCAAGAAGATATTGTTGAGCATTAATACCTACCCATTATCTAACTTGTTACCTAGCAAGAGTGTGAGGCAGCTGGTTAATTTTGAAGAGAGAGGGAAGTTCAGACATGATAGCATGAAGCCTCAGAGCGAATGTGATGAATGCAAAGCGAGAAGAAGGATTATGGGGCAAGGTAAGGACACTGGGAGACTAGGAAAGTGGGATCAAATTTTTATGTGGGGGGATTCCTCAAAATAAAACATATCAAAATAAAACCAAGTAATGGAAGACATGTGCTATCTTCCAAATTTTGCCCAGGGCAGGCTCAGCCTGACTCACACTCAGACTTCTGACTTCCAAAACATGCCCTTTGACCAGTGACCACTCACTGAAGACATAAAGCAGCTGGGTCTTGTTTTGGAAGTTTGGTGGCCTGGGAATTTTAAATGATAAATGCTAAACAAAGCTTACTATAAAATAAATAAGGTGCATCTTAATTTAGCCTGCAAATATTTAAGTGAATGGACTCTAATGAGCTCTCTGACTAGGCTTGATAAGTTCTTGGAAAATTGATGTAAGTTCAACAGAGAAACATGGTTGGGTCATTGAAGACTCTGGTTTATTGGTCTTCATGATTAGAAAACTTTGTAAAAGATGATTTTTTTGGTGACAAAGGATTTACAAGACAATGATTTGTCAGTGTTTGCATATATATGGAAATATGCTATAAGAGGAAATGGAGATAAAAAACTTCACATACAATATATAATTTATTCTTTCTAGATAAATATGCAGATGTAGGGTTTCTAATGTGCACCATTCTGGCATCCTGTCTCGTATGTGCAACATAAATGTCGGTGTGAGAAAGATCCAACAAAGTACTGATCGTAATTCATGGTGCCTTTTTCCTACAATGAAAGAAGATAAAAGTTCTTTGAAGTCTGTGGTGGTTAGGCTTCCCTTCTTTGCTTGATACGTTATTGTCTCATTCTCCTTTCCCCTTCTCTCTAATTAGTTAACAATTTTTGGCAATTCTTCTCCGTGCTTTGTCACATACATTCCTTTCTTTCCATCTCCACTGCTGCCTGTTTAGGCCTGTTGCTCCTTCATTTGCATCTCTTCTGGGAATTGCTGCAACTGCATCACCCTATCCAGGTTCTCCTCCTGTTTCACATCTTAGTTAAAACATATTTTCATTCACTTTATTTTAGCCATTCTGGTAGGTGTGAAATGGTGTCTCATTGTGGTTTTATCGTGGGTTTCTTGAATGATTAGTGAGCTTGACACCTTTTTGTGGTTAGTGGACATTTGGATATCCTCTTTGTGAAATGCCTGTGAAATCTTTTGCCCAATTCTCCATTAGGTTATCTGTCTTACTCTTATTAATTAAAAAAACTTTTTATGTATTATGGATACAAGCCCTTTGTTGATTGTATGTGCCGTGAGGGTTTTCTACCAGTCTGTGGCTTGCTTTTTCACTCTCTTTATGATGTCTTTTGATAAACAAAATTTACTGATTTTAATATTGCCCAATTAATCAATCTTCTCCTTCATGATTACCACATCTTATGTCATATTTAAGAAATAATTACTGACACAAAAATCATAAAAATAATATCCTATGTTATATCTTTGGCACTTTATTGTTATTTTTTACATTTAGGTGCATAATCTGTCTGGAATTGATTATTGTGTATGGGGTGATGTAGGAGTTAACACTTTTTTCCACGATATCAGATTCCCAGAAATATCAGGCACTTTACCATTCATAAAAAAAGATTATGACTATATCAGATTGCCACTAAGCCATTCATGAAAAAGGCTTTGTATACTGTGCCACGGTGCCAACTTTGTCATTAATCACGTTTCCATATACGTGTGGGTTTTCTCTGTGACTCTCTCTTCTGTTCCGTTGGTCTACTTGTCAAAACTTTGCCCAAACCATGCTGTTCTTGTTGATTTTCTTTAAGAGAAAAAAAGTGCTTTTCTGGATTTATCTCAAGAAAACACACGGGTATGAAGTATATTAACATCATATATATTTATGCCATTTACTGAGGTATAATTTACATACAGTAAAATTCACTCTTCTTAGGTGGACAGTTTTAAGACTTTTGACAAATGCATACAGCCATATATCTGCCATCAAATCAAGCTATGGAACATTTCCAACGCCCTCAAGTTTCCCTCAGGCCCCTTGTAGCCAATCCTTTTCTCAACTCAGCCCTTGGCAAGCTTCAGTCTATTTTCCATTCCTATAGTTTTCATTCTTTCAGCAGTATCTTTTGAGGGGCAGATATTTTAAATTTGGACTAAGTATGATTTATCAACTTTTCTTTATGAATCGTGCTTTTAGTGTTGTATCTAAGGACCCTATCTGATGTCACAAAATTTTTATCCTGTTCTGTAATTTTAGGTTTTACATTTAAGTCTATAGTCTATTTTGAGTTAATTTTTAAAAATATTGTATTTATTTATTTGAGAGAGAGAGAGTGAGCAACGGAGAGAGCACAAGTGGGGGGAGAGGCAGAGGGAGAGAGAGAATGATGCGGGGCTCGATCCTAGGACCCTGGGATCAGGACCCGAGCCAAAAGTAAGGCAGACACTCAACCGACTGAGCCACCCAGGCACACCCCTATTTTGAGTTAATTTTTGTATAAGACGTGTAATATGAGTCAAAGGTTGTTTTTTGGTTTTTTGCACATGAATATTCAATATCCAATTGTATATGGATTTTTCAAGTTACCATCTGTGGAAAAAACTTTCCTTTTTTCATTGAAGTGCCTCTGGGCCTTTGTAAAAAATCAATGGAGTATATCTAGTTTTTTTTTTTCTATATTTGTGTTTCCACATACATTTTATTTATTTATTTATTTTTAAATTTTATTTTGTTATATTAGTCACCATTCATTACATCATTAGTTTTTGATGTAGTGTTCCATGATTCATTGTTTGCGTATAACACCCAGTGTTTCATTCAATACGTGCCCTCCTTAATACCCATCACTGGGCTAACCCATCCCCCCACTCCCCTCCCCTCTAAAACCCTCGGTGTGTTGCTCAGAGTCCATAGTCTCTCATGGTTTGTCTCCCCCTCCGATTTCCTCCCTCTTCATTTTTCCCTTCCTACTATCTCCCTTTTTTTTTTTTTTAAACATGTAATGTATTATTTGTTTCAGAGGTACAGGTCTGTGATTCA
>NC_138376.1:54649425-54666068 GCF_054177405.1 Leptonychotes weddellii
ATTAAAGAGGGCATGTACTGAATGGAGCATTGGGTGTTATACACAAACAATGAATCATGGAACAGTACATCAAAAACTAATGATGTAGGGCACCTGGGTGGCTCAGTTGGTTAAGCGACTGCCTTCGGCTCAGGTCATGATCCTGGAGTCCTGGGATCGAGTCCCGCATCGGGCTCCCTGCTCGGCAGGGAGTCTGCTTCTCCCTCTGACCCTCCTCCCTCTCATGCTCTGTCTCTCATTCTCTCTCTCTCAAATAAATAAATAAAATCTTTAAAAAAAAAAAAAACTAATGATGTAATGTATGGTGATTAACATATTAAAATTAAATTTAAAAATAATAAAAATATTTTAAAAACTGAGCATCACCTTTCCTTTCCAGTGAAACAAAAAGAAAATTTAAAAATAAACAGGAACAAAACTACAATAAAGAATGTCAATTCCAAACAATATCCTATAGGTTCTGCTGATTCTCCCATCGAGTGGCAGGGTTCAAGTCATCATTAGGAGAGAGTTTTATTTTAAAAGTGTCATCTTAAACTGCAAGGATGTCCATTAAACATCACGATTAAACATGCCAAAGGAGAAGCCATGTTGTCAAATTGCCCAGTTAGCCCACCCAAACATCTCAAACCCACCCTTTCCTGACTTTCTATAACTCCATTTTTTAAGTTTTTTTTTCTTTTTTTTAAACAACAGAAAGTAGACAGGTACATGTTGGTAAATGCTAATTGTTCATATTCATGTAGAGACACAGTGTAATCTCTGAGCCCAATATACAGAGAAAGGAGGAAAAAAGCTAGAATTCTATGCACTACTACACAGGGGCCTAGCACCCTCCAGCTTCCAGCAAAGCTAAGAGAGTAGGTTTTTCTTGTTTCCCACAGAGCATGGTGGTATTGATTCCATAAAGTTTTTGTTGAGACAGGAAGGGATAAAAATGAATTTGGAACAGCAAAGGGCAGAGATTCTTTTCCCATTGTATTCTGCTCAAAGTATTTCCCCCCAAAATAAGTTGAGAACCATGGTACAGAGAGAGAGAAAAGAGACTTCAAAAAAACAGGGCAAATGAGCACAAGAGGAAGGGGGAAAAAAAAGAGACTGCACCATGCTCCCAGGGACTGAAGAAAATTTAAAAAGGAAGGTTGGACTCCATCAGTGTTCCATTAGTCATCTTCTCTTTCGTCCTCCTTCATCCTCAACTCCTTCATCAATATCTTTCAATCCTCCTTCTTCTTCATCATCATCATCAACTTCTTCTCCTTCCCCTTCTTCATCATCCATATCAGGAACCAAGTAGTACTGTAATGGATTTGGCCAAATATCATCTTTGATGACTTCTCCTAACTCATCTGCACCTGCATCAGAATGGTCAGTAAACCGGGTGAAGAAGCTCTCTGGTTCCGCATGCCGTCTCTTCTTGCTGAATTTACTCTGTGTTTGACTTGAACGTTTTGTCAAATCTTTTCCAGATTTCCATTTGATTTTGGTGGACTTTGAAGATGGATCACCACTCTCACTCAGATGAAATTCTCTGGAGAGAACTTTATTTTCGAAGTAAGGGTTTTCATCAAAATAAAAATCTAATTCTGCAACCTGATTTAATATCTTCAAATTCTGTCACTTCAACTCTTGTCAAATAATGCAGCACCTCTTCATCCTCCTCCCCAAGCAGTGTAGACACTTGTGGATGGTTGACAAATGTTGTTACCCAAAAATTGGGGATTTGGGCAATCAATTTGACCTCTTCTGAAAAAAATGGTTGGTGGAGTTTGTTATATTTCTGTTCTACTTTTAAAATCTCCTCACTGGCTTGTTCATTAAGTCTGTCTATTTCATTTTGTACTTCATCAATATGTTTAATTGCTTCTTGGTGTTCTTCTTCTCCCCTAAGCAAGTGCTGAGAGGTCGACATCTCCTTCAGCTTGGGGGCAGGAGGCAGTCTGGGTTTCTTCATTTGAGGTGGCAGGAGTGAAGACTGGCATTTGGGGGCTATGTTGTGAGGAAATTCCACAAAACCAGGAGAGAGGCACGTCTGGAAGAAGCTCTGATTACTCCATCCAAGGTTTTTAAATAAAAAGATGCAAATAGTAGACGCTAGAATGAGACCATTATAATGATGTCTAAAAGAGGCTGATAAGTTACAGAATCTAGCTTAAGATATTTTAAGAGTTTCTAGCTGGTGGGAAATGTGTATAGCAGAGGGTGGGAGGGGGCTGTTATTAGAAAAACAAAGTGGAAGTGTTTCTGTATATACCCAAATGAATTAGGCTCCTCAAAACAGTTTAATACTAATGGATTTGTCTTCATTTTTGTGATTGACAATTGGGGAAAAAAATATTTAATCCAGGAACACTCAAATTTTAGGGTACAGTAAAATCACCTGGGGCTATTTTTTTAATTGCATTTTCCCAAGCTCTACCCTACACTCAGAGATCCAACTCAGTGGACCTGTGGCAACACCCCAGAATCTCCACTTTTAACAACTTGATCATTCAATGCTATACATTTCCCTCTAAGTACTGCTTTTACTGCATTCCACAAATTTTAATAAATTGTATTTTCATTTTTATTTAGTTCAAAAGATTTTTTAATTTCTTTTGAGATTTTTTCTTTTGGCACATTTTTTCTTTGATATTATTTAGAAGTGCATTGTTTAATCTCCAACTATTTGGAGACTGTCCAGTTATCTTTGTTATTGATTTCTAGTCTAATCCCATCATCGTCTGAGAACACACATTAGATGATCGCTATTCTTTTAAATATATTAAGGTGTGTTTTATGGCCCAGAATATGGTCTTGGTAGAAGGATCCATGTGTAGTGTGTAATCTATTGGATGAAACAGTCTATAGATGTCAGTTATCTCTGGTTGATAGATGGTGTTGTTGAGTTTAACTGTGTCCTTACTGATTTTCTGCCTACTGGATCTGTCCATTTCTGTAGAGAGTGTTGAAGTCTCCAACTATGATTATGAATAGTGGATTCATCTATCTCTCCTTGCAGTTCTATCAGTTTTTGCCTCACATAGTTTGACACTCTGTTGTTAGGTATATACACACTAAAGATTATTAAGACGTAAAGATTGTTAAGTCTTTCTATGAAATTGACCCTTTTTTCATTATGTAATACTCCTTATTATCCCTGATCATTTTCCTTGCTCTTAAAAGTAATTTGATTGTGCTACTGCTGGTTCAGAGGGTCACAGCTGGAAAAACATTGACTATATTAATTTTCTATGGCTGTTGTAACAAATTACCACAAACTTAAAAACTTACAAACAAAAAATCTTATAGTCCAATGAGGGCTACAATCGAGGTGTCTCCAAGGCTACATTCCTTTCTGGAGGCTGTAATGGAGAATCCATTTCCTTGCCTTTTACATTTTCTACCCATAGCCAGAAAGGGACCCCTGTGATCTGACCGGGCTCACCCAGATAATTCAAATCATCTCCTGCTCTCTAATTCCTTAATTGTAATCACATCTGTAAAGTCTCTTTGCCAAATTAGGTGATATATTTGCAGGTTTTAGGGATTAGGATGTGAACGTTTCTGGGAGATGCCATTATTTTGCCTCCCACACCAGCGTAATCATGTTTGCTCTATGATTTAAAAAGCATCTCAAAAGTATGTTAATAACCCTTAACCAATTTCCAATTTCCATGTGTGTCATCAGAGAAAAAGTTCCAATTTATTAAAGGGAATTTGATTTTTGACATGGCAAAAGGATATTATAAATGTGTTAATAATGATAATATTTTTCTTTGAGATTGGCCAGGGCTGGCTACAGTTAATGAAGTTCAAAACAGTTTCCATTAGTAAGGGTTCTGATTTTGATAGAACAGATGAGTACACCTTGAGGAGGTATTGCTGATACCAAGAAAGTGTTGATTTTTCAGGCCTGCAGTGGCCACACTTGGTTGGTTGAGAGATCAGACAGAAAGGGGTCTAATTTAGGGGAACAAAAGAAGCCAGACCTGAAAAGCACCCAGCCCAAGAACTTGATGGAGGGGGTTACATCAAATAGGTTATAGAACACAGGAAACAATTTTGAGGCTTCCAGACAATCACCCTTTGTCTAAAAGTTTCCCTTACACAGTTAGAGTTCTTAATAGACTCTTCACACTATGGTGCAAACGTGCACTGCAAAGTGAAAGAGCTGTTCATTCATTCAATAAGAACTTATTAAGTACCCACATTGGTTAAGTATTTTCCATACTGAGGCAGTAAAGTACTAAGTGTAGTCTTTAAGGTCAGATTATCCAAGTTAAACCAGGCTCCACCACTTACTAAAACAAATTACCTCACTTCTCCATGCCTGGTATCACCATCTATAAAATAGGATAATAGTACTTACTCTATGGGATTAGTAGATAGAATGCTTGGAATTTGCCTGAGATAAAGCAAGTACTCAACAAATGTTATTTTTCATGACTGCTTCAATTACCTGCCAGGCACTGGGAACACAAACTGGGGAAGACAAATTCCTGTGCTCAAGTAGCTCATGGTCTGGTAGGAGAGACAGATGATTGCAACAAGGCAGCTTATTAAGTATCATGTAAAAGTAGGATACAAGATACCCTAGGAGCAGATAGACACCTGACCCAGTGCAGGCAGTGGTCAAGGACAGCTTCCCAGACACCTGAGCCGCATCTCAGAAAACAAGCCAAACAAAGAATGAAGGAAAGGGACTTCCCAATGGGAACAGCATATACAAAAGCAAAGAGGTGTGAAAGTAGGCTGTATTCAGAATGCTATGAATAGGGCACAGTGAGTATAGGACAAGGAGCAAGTTCAAAATGGAGACTGAGGTTTGAAAGAACTTTATAAGAAGGAAAAAATTTGACAGTGCCGGGCCAGTTGTTACTAACACCAATAAGAGAAAAGCTGATGAGTTCCCAGATAAACTCAATTTCCTTTGTTTTTCATGAAGACTTCAGTTTCAAGACTATATAAGAACTGTGTACATGGATGAGTGTTTGTGTGTGAATATGTCAGAAGAAGCAATAGCTCTGGGGAGAAGCATACTTTGTTTTCTGAAGCTTTGGGAACCACCTGTTTTGAGAAAAGGACTGAACCAAATTCATAGTATCTATAGTTTTTCTTCCCAGGACATACCAACATATTTAAGAAAACATGAGAAGTCAATAGAAATTTAAAAATAGAAACTTAGTTTTATTTTATTGCTCAGTTAATTAAAGACATCATACATAAGATAAGGTGTTAAAATTGAACTTTTCCTCTTCTCAACTTCTGTGGAAGACCCAAACTGAAAAGAAAGGATGTTAAAGGCCCATAATTTCTAGAAAAATGAGCCATACCATCTATGGAGAATTGGCAGTTAAATATAGTCCCCAAGTCTGCCCCACCCCAAATGTAGATCCTTAATTGGACACCCACATCAAGGATATATAAGGAGAGTCTTAAATGTTGATAGAGAGTTTGGTAGTACTAACTTTCTTAAGAGTTGTCACTGTGTTTTGGTCCTTTTCTTCTTCTTAGTTCCTCCTTTCCATAAGCCAAGTGAGGAGGGGGACCAGAGAATCACCCAGAAAACCTGACCTGTAACCTCAGGAATTTAGGAGTCATGGAACTAGCATGTGACAGACTCCTGAAAAGTCTAGTGAGAAACTGACTAGAGCATATGTGTTCTCCTTGAAAGGGACATTACCCAAAGAACCAGATGGAAGGATAAGGTAATCCCAAAGAGGAGTCTTTAAGGGGTGGAGCACCAGAAGCCAGAAGCTAAGCGATGATTATAAGCAGCCAGAAAAAGGAGGCATGCACACCCTGTGAGGGCACTGCTAGCAAGAAACCCCAGCAGCTAAAGCCTCTCAAGGGAGTCAGCATTTAGACACCTGACAGAACAGAGTGCCCCATCAGATTACAATTGCACAGTCCAGGAAGACTTTTCAGCCCTTTTCTCCCCCTCCTCCTTCAACTCAACCCTGGAGAAGCCACAGACCACATGGGAATCAGGGAAGAGGAGAAGAACTAAGTGGGAAAACTGTGAAGAAGACACAAAACTTCTGCTTCTGACCAAGATGTGGTAACACGGGTTGAATTTAGCCTCCCACCTGAAACAATTAAAAACCTGAATAAGATGTACAAAATTGGTTTCCAGACTTTGGACATTGGGCTACAAAGGACAGTAATCCCCAAAAGAAAGGTAAAGTGGCATCCCATGATTACCCCAACTTGCTGAATGGAGAGTTTCCAGGCCACCGTGCAGGAAGAGAGAACCCAGGCAGAGCCCAACAGCTCCCAAAGTTAAGAAGACAGAGAGAGGTACCTGGGAGGCCCAGTCACTTGAGCCCAGCAGCAGAGTACTGGGGAGGAGAGCGCCACACAGAGAACTTTGAAGCCTTTGGTGAGGGCAGGTCAGTGCATGTGGGTGAGGAAACTACCCAAAGATTGGGAAAACATCATTCAAAGGGAGCAGGAGGGAACAATCCCCAGAGCTCACACAAGGTCTGAAGTAGTTCGTGCTACCACCAGCCAGAGTAAGAACATGGTAACTTATGCAGTACTGGGTATCACCTCAGAAGGGACACTAGGGGAGGGAATTAGCCCTAGACCAAAGGTTGCACTGGTTCAGCCTAAAAAAGCTTTACAAACAAGCCTCAAAAGGATCAAAATGTTTCCAAGGAACAACTCTCACAATCCAAAATGTGTTCAGAGATCAAGTGGTACCCAAAATTCTCAGGCAAATGGCTTTATTGACCTCCTAAATAGCTAACCTTGCATACCAGGCAACAGATTCACTTAGAGTACACGGGTTATTTGCTTGCATTCAGATTATTTCAAGATGGTTGAGGAATTACATTGCATCTCTATTATCCCTATTTTCTTCTCTAGGTTTTAAAATGTGTGAACCATTTGGCCTCTATAATCAAATAAAAGCTTCTCTTCTTCAATTTATAATAAGAAAAAGGAGAATTCAAACTTGGCTAGAGCTGGTGAGGTCACATGAGTTGTTCTTTCCCTTCCTCTTTCCTTTAGCTTTGTGTCTCCTGAGGCCACAGTAATACAGGGGACTTTTTAGAGTGTACCTGAATGCTTGGGGTGAGGGGGACAGGACACTTATTTCTTGTAACTTTCATCTGTATATAATTTCAAACTTACAGAGAAGTTGCAAATAGAGTTCAAAGACTCCTATACATCTGTGATAGACAGAATTATGTTTCCCAAAATTCACATGTTGAAGCCTTAACCTCCACTGTGACTGTATTTGGATGCAGGGCCTTGAAGGACATAATTAAAGTTAAATGAGTTCGTGAGAGTGGAACCACAATCTAATAGGACTGATGTCTTTATAGGAAGAGGAAGAGATACCAGAGATCTCTCTTTTCTATGCACTCACAGAAGAAAGACCATGTGAGAACACAGCAAGAAGGTGGCCATTTACAAACCAGGAAGACGGGCCACACCAGACACCGACCCTGATGGCACCTTGATCTTGGACTTCCAGCTTCCAAAACTGTGAGAACATGTCTGTTTGTCTCATGTAGGAACTCCAAGAGTTCAAGAAGGAGACTCTGCTTATAACTTGGCAAAGGCACGAGTAAAATAATCTAAGACAAGGGTCAGGAAACTGTCCTGTAAGGGGATGGGTAGTAAACACTTCAGGCTTTGCAAAGTCACATGTTGTTCTTGTCCCCTAGTGGAGGTGGTGGTGGTGACGGTGACAGTAGGATTTAACTCTTTAAAAATGTAACTGCCATTCACAGCTCAAGGACCATATAAAAATAGGCCATGGGCCTGCCTGCAGACATGAACCTGAGGTAAAGAACTCCTCCCCACTTTCGATAGCACATTAGTACATGCGTCTGGCTAAGAGAGGGATTACCACCACTTCTCCACTTAACCACCTGGCTTTCTACAGTGAGAAACATGAGGAAGTGAGGAAGAGCATTTGCCACCTGACTTATGAGACTGTTTACTGTTACTGACTATCCCCTCTGCCAAGATAAAGGACAGACCCTGGGTAGCCAACAAAGAGAGAGAATAAGAAGTTTTTGAGTCTGAGCTCCCATTTCTAGGAAGAAGTAAATTAGAATGGAAGTAGAATTATGAAAATATACCTATTACCTCGAGCGAGAATGGATGGTTTTATAAATACCTATCAGTCACTGTGGTATATTGACGGCTAAAGCTCTAGCAGCATCTTGGACCATAAGGATGAGAGCCACCATGGGGACAGCACACCCAAAATGCTGCAATGAGCTTGGGTTTCTGAATTCAGAACATGGTGGAGCTGTGACATCAGCCATAGTCAGTCTGCTGCCACTGGACTTGATTTTCTTGAGTTCAAGACAATGTTACTTTGTAATCCGGACATAAACAGCTGAAACTACCTCTGACGAATACAGTTTGGAGAAGCTAGACTATCTTTCAAAGAACAAGGTATAATAATGCCTTCATTCATACAAAACTTCTTTTGGAGGTATAAACATTTTTCTTAATAAGTTTTAACAAGTACTACTGAGTAGTAACTTGCTTTAAATTTTTAACAAGTTCTTCTCAAGAGATTTTGAAAATTATTGTTGTACTTATAGAATGTTATAGTAAATGCAGTGAACTAGGAAGTCTAGAGACCTGGGATATATCAAGTTCAGCCTCTTAGTAGCTGTGTGAACTTGAGCAGTTCTGTTTCTTCTGTAATTGAGGCAGGTACCTTAAACAGTATGGCTTTGAAATAAATGATGGTGATTATCTCATTTGATCATCGCAAGAGACTTGGAAGGAGCAGCTGTGTATCAGGGTAAAGCAGAGAACCCTCAAATAGAAATGAGTGTTTTAAAACAATATTCTTGGGCTCCTGGGTGGCTCAGTTGGTTAAGCGACTGCCTTCGGCTCAGGTCATGATCCTGGAGTCCCTGGATCGAGTCCCGCATCGGGCTCCCTGCTCGGCGGGGAGTCTGCTTCTCCCTCTGACCCTCCCCCCTCTCATGTGCTTGCTCTCTCTCATTCTCTCTCTCTCAAATAAATAAATAAAATCTTTAAAAAAAAAAAAACAATATTTTTGAATGGATGCCACTTAACCTGTGTTTTACACAATCTGAATATGTACTTTTTACTACAATCATCAAATAGATTCACAGAATCCAAGACTTTATGAAAATGGCCAAAAAAGAGGGGGGGGGGCTTAAGTACAACTGAACCCACTTTACAGAATGTGGACTGTATATATTATATTACAAAGTAGTTTATTCCTGATCATAAGCAACAGCTACAAAGGGTACATGATAGATTTTAGATATCCACTTCCAAACTCTCCTGTTGCCAGTGTGGGAAGGGTGTGATTTCTGTTCTGATCCGACTGGATCACTCTTTCAGGCTCTTAGTTTAGCTACTCCTCCAGGTTTTGCTTGATTCTCATTCCATGTGGCCTGCATTAATCAGGTATTTTCTTTGCTGCCTTGATTGATTACTATTTGCACAAAGTCTTTAGTGTGCCTCTGCAAATTCTTTTTTTTATCTTTTTTTTATTATTATGTTATGTTAATCACCATACATTATATCATTAGTGTTTTTTTTATTCTTATGTTAATCTCCATACATTACATCATTAGTTTTAGATGAAGTGTTCCATGATTCATTGTTTGTGCATAACACCCAGTGCTCCATGCAGAATGTGCCCTCCTCAATACCCACCAACAGGCTAACCCATCCTCCCACCCCCCTTATATCATTAGTTTTTGATGTAGTGTTCCATGATTCATTGTTTGCATATAACACCCAGTGCTCCATGCAGAACGTGCCCTCTTTAATACCCATCACCAGGCTAACTCATCGCCCCACCCGCCTCTGCAAATTCTTGACCTTCACTTTAAATCCCAAGTCCTTATCAAGTAATTGCTTCCTCGAGTGTAGTCTATATCACACTAGACACTGCTTTTCTGTGTTAACTACCATAGACTCTTTTTGCATATCTCCGCTTGCCTCTCTCTCCCCTCATACTCTTCACCTCTTCATCTGTGACCATGAGCACAATTAGTGATCTTTGCCAGAATATGTCTTCTATTGAGTTTCAGGGATGGAAAGAATTATAAAGTCCACTTGTTTTGGGTGTGAGCAATCAGTTACTGAGAGTAGTGTAAACTAAAACTATATTCTGCTCACTGCCTACCACTACCAAAGTTTCTGTATAACCACAAGAACATTTCCCCAGGAGCAGTGGTACAAAAGTATTACTGATTAACTGCTTTGTGGTACATATCATATGAACCCTATCAGTACTGGACAACCAGAAATCATTTAAGTTTATTTGTATCCTAAGTCAAATCCTCCCCACTGGCTTCTTCCCCTTGCTGAATATCCAAATGAATATCTAATGTTCTCTGTCAACTTCATAGTCCCAGTAGCAAAAGCCTCATTGTGACAGATAAAAGGGGAAAACTCAAGCCACGTGTGCCCTTGTTGTTTTTTCCTCTGATTTTTCTAAGTGGATGAATTTCTCCCTAGCCTTATAATATTGATGTGAAACTAATAATATTGCAAGCATATTCCATTCGTGGAACTCAAAATTGAATCATGATGGCCAAGATTTTTTTCCCCTGAATCAGACTTGTAATTCATTCTAAAACTCATTTTGCAATAAGAAAAAGATTAATCATTTCATATTTTTTAAAAAGGCAACTGATGTAATCATTTAAAGTGTATTCTACATATATTAAAAAAAACAGATGTTGAATATGGTCTTTCAGGATAATAAATGTCAAAAATATTCCTCTATAGTATTTGATAGCTATGGGAATTTTTAAAGCACATAATGTACTGTACTAATCTTAATCCAACATGTATGCTGAACTATCACCATTTGCCAAATAAAGTACAGTTATTTACATTCGATAAGTTCCAACAATGCATTAAGTTTCATTCTGCAATTTTCTAGATACTGTAGAGACTGTAAAATTAGATATTGTCTCTATTTCACAGAATGTAACCCAGGTTTCTTTTAATTTCAGCAAAGATAGAATTATAAGTATCAATAAGAGTAAAATAAACTTGGTAATTGCATAATATTAATATATCTCAGTTTCTGACTAACATAGCCTGTTAAACTTGGTATCCATTAGAAGCTTCTAAAAGATAGAAAAAAAATTAAGAGGAAAACTTTTCTTTCATTTGTATTAGAGAATCTCCTATCCACTGGGTAGCTTCTGGTATAATTAACATGTAATGTGCAGTTCAAGTGCCTTGACTGCATATAAGAGACTGTGCACATACTGCATAAAATCGTACATGCGGCATGTCCAGTTGCCTGAACATTTAAAATATTTATTACCTCAAACTATCTTCAAACAAATTAAATCTTGTATGTTCAAATTCAGTTAGTTGCAAAATTAATAGAATATAATCATAGTTATCATACCTGGATTCCTATTGCTCAAGGAATATTCCTCAAATGAATATAATCCTAAAACTACATTTAGTATTTTCTGATGATTCTAATGGCAATTTGGGGTCTTAAAAATGCTTCAGTGTCATCATTATGAACACTGATTATCATTATATAGTACTCTAGAAAACATTGTGGTGTTATTAACATTTATGCTCAGAGTGTTAACTTGGATCTCTAATAAATAGGAATTTATCGTATCACTTTGAAAGAGTAACAATTTATTTTGATTAAGCACAGAACATAATTTTTTGTTCCTCTACTACATTAGGTGTAAAAACCTGAAGAGTGTCACTCATTACCTAACATTGAGAGAAAGCCATGTAAACTACAAAATCACTTTTTTGAACCCATCACAGAGCTGACATTTCAGGACAACCACACAACCTAAAATCCCAGGAGGGAAAGACTTTGCCAGGGAGAGGTGGGAGCAAGGAAAGTCTCACCTGTGGCAGAACATAGGAAGATGAGGCTTCCATTCAAGTGGGTAGAAAGAAATCAGCCAGCTTCCAATTAGAAAATGAATAAATTCTGGGGATCTAATGCACAGCAGTGTGATTATAGCTAACAATACTGTGCTGTGTACTTGAAAGTGCTAAGAGAATAGATCTTAAATGTTCTCACCACAAAAAAGAAATGGTAATTATGTGACATGTGGGAGGTGTTAGCTAACACTACAGTGCTAACCCTATTACAATATATAAGTGTATCAGATCAACCCTTTGCACACCTTAAACTTTCACAATGCTATATATGTCAATTATATCTCAATAAAGCCTACAAAAATTATACCTAAAAAAAGAAATCAGCCATCATTAGCATAAGCTACCATAATAGCAAAAGGAGCCACAAACATAAGGAAGTGCCCACACACTTGTACACTTGTAGCCTTTTTTTTTTTTTTGAGTCATTCAGTTGGTACTCACAAGAAATACTGGAGGCAGGGCAAGAGACTGGAGAATACTCCCTCTGTGGGATAGTCATGGAAGAGAGAATCAGCCACCACTGTTGGAAGGCATGAAGCCGTGCTCCTCTGCTTGGACCTTTCTCTTAAAAGGCTTAAGCTCTGGGGAGGGGTAGTTATTGCTAGCACCTGCCACAGAACAGATGCATTGTTTCCCGAAGCATAGAAGAAAATACCTCTATCCCTGGGGGAGGGCAGGAAACAGTCCTGAACCCAGGATCCTATGCCAGTACAATTAGAGGTCTCCTGCGACTGGACTAGAGCAAGGAAACCTCCTGCACAACACTTGCCAAAAATAGAGGCAGAAAATTGGCTGCTTGCCATGGGAAAGAGGTATAGTGAGACAACTCCACCTCCAGAGTCCTAGGTGCAAGTGGCCTGGCTGAGGCTGGGCCAGAGCAATAAAGGACCCTCCTGCCCTGCTCCCTACCAGTCTAGTAGCAAGCCATGGCAGTCTACCACTGTGAAACGGTCAGGAATAAGGAGAAAAGCCCATCTATGGTACAAAGAACAGCTAAAAACTAAGAGTTGAAAGCAAACATTGAGATAAACCTTCAGTCACCCAGATCTTCACCCTAAGCACATCATTAGAGAAATCTGAAGACTGTGACATGCTGAAGGTAACCAAAGCAACTATTAAACCTAAACCTGGTTTCTCTACATTAACTCCTATAATGAAGTTAAACTAGAAACCAGTAGCAAATATATATGGAAGATCCTCAAATACATGAAATTCAAACAAAAAATTTCCAATTAACCCATGAGTCAAAAAGAGGGTTACAAGAAAAACTAAAGAATACACTGTACTGAATAAAAATGAAAATACAACATATAAAATTTGTGAGATGCTGCTATAACAGTGCAGCTAAAAAAGATAAAAGGTCTCAAACCGATATCTAAGCTTCCACCTTAAAAAAAGTTTCAAAAGAACAAATTTAACCTATAGCAAGAATAAGAAAAGAAATGATAAAGAATAAGAGTGGATATCAATGAAATTAAAAACAGAAAAAAACTGTAGAGAAAATAAATGAAACCAAAATGGGTTTCTTGAACAGATAAATAAAATTTACAAAGCTCTCACCAGCATGACCAGGTTAAAAACCAAAAAGACAAAGAACAAATATCATGAGTAAAAGAAGACACTTCACTACAGACCCCACAAATATTTAAGGGATAATAAGGAATATTACAAAAAACTCTATGCCCATAAATTTAACTTATATAAAATGGACAAATTTCTTGAAAGACACAAATTCCTGAAGTTCACTTCAGAAGAATTCCTATATCCTATAGGAGTTTATTAGTCCTATATCTACTAAAGAATTTGAATTCATACATAAAAATTTCCAAAAACTTTCAATGACAAATGCTATCAAACATTTAAGGAAGGTATACAATTCTTTTAAAAGCTCTTCCAGATTACAAAAGAGGGAGCATTTGTCAACTCATTTTATGAGGCTAACATTACCCTGATAACAAAACCAAAAAAAAACTATAAGAAAAGAAAATTACAGATGGCTATCTCTCGTGAACATAGACATAAAGATTCTCAACAAAATACTAGCAAATCAAATCCAGCAATACTTTAAAAACAAATTTCATGACCAAGTGAGTTATATCTATGGATTGTAAGACTGGTTCAACATTTTTTTTTAAAGACTTTATTTATTTGACAGAGAGAAACACAGCAAGAGAAGGAACACAAGCAGGGGGAGTGGGAGAGGGAGAAGCAGGCTTCCCGCTGAGCAGGGAGCCCGATGCAGGGCTCGATCCCAGGACCCTGGGATCATGACCTGAGCCGAAGGCAGACGCTTTAATGGCTGAGCCACCCAGGCGCCCCTGGTTCAACATTTTTAAAAATCAAATTAGCCAAAATAATTCACTATATCAATAGACAAAGAAGTAGAAACATATGGTCAACTAAAGTGTCGCAGAAAAAGCATTTGACAAAATCCAACATATTTTTCTGATTTAAAAAAAAAAAAACAACTCTTAGCAAACTAAGAACAGAAGGAAACTTTCTTAACATGATAAAGATCATCTACAAAAATATCTACTGCAACATCATACTTAATGGTGAAAGACTACTGCTTCCTCCCTAAAGTCAAGAACAAGGCAAGGATATCTATTCTCACCACTTATATTCAACATCACACTAGAGGAACTAGCCAATGTAAATAAGGCAAGAAAAAGAAATGAAAGTCCAATAAAAGGAAGAAATAAGACCATCTCTATTCAAAGGCTACATGATTATTGTCTTAGTCCATTTGGGGCCACAATAACAAAATACCACAGACTGGGTGGCTTATAAATAAAAGAATTTTTTTTCATAGCTCTAGAGGCTGGAATCCCAAGATCAAGGGGCCAGCATAGGGCCCTCTTCTGGGTCAGAGATTCCTAATTGTATCCTCACAGGGTGGAAAGGGCTAGAAATCTCTCTGGAGCCTCTTTTATAAGAGTAGTAATCCTGTTCAGGAGGGTTCCACCCTCATGACTCTAGCACCTCACAAAAGCCCCACCTTCTGATACCATCACCTTTGGGGTGAGGATTCCAACATATGAATTTGGGGCAGGGGGTGGAAGGAACACAATCATTTCTACTGTAGCAATTATCTACACAGAAAATCCCAAAGAGTCTCCAAGAACTACTGAAAGTAATAAATGAATTTAGGAAGTTTACAGGATATAAGGCCAATATACAAAAATTCATCTGTTTTCCACATACCAGGAAAGAACCATTGGAAATTAAACTTTTAAAAAGGTATCATATATTGGGTATTAAAGAGGGCACATATTGAATGGAGCACTGGGTATTATATGCAAACAATGAATCATGGAACACTACATCAAAAACTAATGATGTAATGTATAGTGATTCACATAACATAATAAAATAAAATTTTTTTAAAAGGTATCATATATAATAGCACCAAGAAACACAAAATACTTAGCTGTAAACCTAGCAAAATAAGCACAAGATTTATATGCTGAAAATTATAAAACACTGATAAATTAAAGAAGACCCAAATGAATGGAGAGATGTTCTGGGTTCATGCTTTGGATGACTCAACAATGTAAAGATGTCAATTCTCTCTAAACTGTCCTATAGATTCAATGCAATTCTAATCAAATCCCAGCAGGATATTTTAATACAAATTGACAAGCTGATTTTAAAATGTATGTTGAATAACCACTAAGGAAATTGAAGCAGTTATCAAAAATCTCCCAACAAACAAGAGCCCAGGACCAGATGGCTTCCCAGGAGAATTCTACCAAACATTTCAAGAAGAATTAATACCTATTCTTCTGAAACTGTTCCAAAAAATAGAAATGGAAGGAAAACTTCCAAACTCATTTTATGAAGCCAGCATTACCTTGATCCCAAAATCAGACAAAGACCCCATCAAAAAGGACAATTACAGACCCATATCCCTGATGAACATGGATGCAAAAATTCTCACCAAAATACTAGCCAATAGGATCCAACAGTACATAAGAAGGATTATTCACCATGACCAAGTGGGATTTATCCCTGGGCTGCAAGGTTGGTTCAACATCCACAAATCAATCAGTGTGATACAATACATTAATAAAAGAAAGAACAAGAACCATATGATCCTCTCAATAGAGGCAGAAAAAGCATTTGACAAAGTACAGCATCCTTTCTTGATCAAAACTCTTCAGAGTATAGAGATAGAAGGTACATACCTCAATATCATAAAAGCCATCTATGAAAAACCCACAGTGAATAGCATTCTCAATGGGAAAAACTGAGAGCTTTTCCTCTAAAGTCAGGAACATGGCAGGGATGTCCACCATCACCACTGCTCTTCAACATAGTACTAGAAGTCCTAGCCACAGCAATCAGACAACAAAAAGAAAGAAAAGGCATCTGAATCAGCAAAGAAGTTAAACTCTCACTCTTTGCAGATGATATGATACTTTATGTGGAAAACCCAAAAGACTCCACCCCAAAACTGCTAGAACTCATACAGGAATTCAGTGAAGTGGCAGGATATAAAATCAATGCACAGAAATCAGTTGCATTTCTATACACCAACAATAAGACAGAAGAAAGAGAAATTAAGGAGTCGATCGTATTTACAATTGCACCCAAAACCATAAGATACCTAGGAATAAATCTAACCAAAGAGGCAAAGAATCTGTACTCAGAAAACTATAGAATATTCATGAAAGAAATTGAGGAAGACACAAAGAAACAGAAAAAGGTTCCATGCTCATGGATTGGAAGAACAAATATTGTGAAGATGTCAATGCTAC
>NC_138376.1:54666568-54713567 GCF_054177405.1 Leptonychotes weddellii
TAGCCTGGTGATGGGTATTAAAGAGGGCACTTTCTGCATGGAGCACTGGGTGTTATGCACAAACAATGAATCATGGGACATTACATCAAAAACTAATGATGTAATGTATGGTGATTAACATAACAATAAAAAATTAAAAAAATACCCTTTATAAATAGCATTTAGCTTTCATTATTGAGATATGAAATTTGATAGCAAAATTCATAAACAGTGTATACATGTGCTAGAGTGTAAGAAATACAAAAAGATTCACTTTAGAGCTGAGTTTTTACTGAGAAAGGTAAAATGGAAATTGAACAATTATTGATGTAAATCAAACAGAAGCTTATTTCAACTCTGCCTTCATTTTTTTGGTAAGGGCAAAAATTGTGTGTGGATTGGGAGAAAAGAAGTTAACTGAGTTATCTGGGTAATTGCTCTCCCTACTATAGACCAGATCTTTTAGGGGGACTTTTAATCATGATCTTAAAAAGCATATGTAAATTAAACTTAAGTAAAAAAAAAAAAAAAGGAGAGTAAAGCCCTCAAAATACGTGTTGAAAGGAAGGGTGAAAACAGAACTTGAATACTTTTTCTTGAGGAGGAGACTCAAACTATCCACATAAAGCATCCAGGAGATCTGGCAAACATGCCCTTGCACGTTCCTTACACAAGACGCAGTTCTTCCATTCACTCATGGACTCATGTCTGTTGGCCACCCAAGCTCCCTGAAGACAGCTTATAGCACTGGATTGCATCAGCAAGGCATGATGGATGATCGGGGACATCACCAGGGAGGGAGTACTCTGCCTTTGGCTTGGTTTAGAGTCAGATGTGAAGGAAAGAAGAGCAGTAAATTTGGAAACTATGCTGGAAGACACTAAAATTTATTTTTAATCTCTGTAAGTTCCAAAGAAGGAATAAAACCTGCAAATATGATGATGAGATGATTGCACTAATTTGTAAGGTAATTTATCAGAGACGGGGAACTGGGAGTTCAGCTCTGCAGGCATGGGAGGCACCTAGGAAGGACTGCATTTTTAACTTCTTCATTTGGGAATTCTTAAATAGACCTCAAACTCTGATTTTACAAGTACAACTGGACAAAGAAAGTACAGTCTTCTTTATCCTCTGTTTGTGATCCCTCTAGATTTTGATGTGATGTTGGAACAAAACCTCCTTAAGTAGGAGGTTAAACAGAAATGAAAATGACTTAACACACGGCAAATAAATTTAATTAAGAATGCTAAAATCCAACAGAATCACAGAAACTTAAGTCAACACGTTTTGAAAGGATGTGCCACTTTTTTCTTTTTCTCCTCCCCCCCTTTTTTTGTGCCTATGCCACCCATTAATAAAGCTGCATTTGGAGCTAGGAGCTGTGAAGAAAGATTTTTGCAAAGATGATTGTGGGATTTTTTTGATTCTAGTGTTATCTTGTCACTGAGTTTGTGCTTATGTCTACTGGCATTGCTGACTGCATTTTTGTGACAATGCCTGCTTGTTTGTTTTTTTTTAAGATTTTATTTATTTATTTGATAGAGATAGAGAGAGGGAGAGCACAGGCAGGTGGAGTGGCAGGCAGAGGGAGAGGGAGAAGAAGGCTCCCCGCTGAGGAAGGAGCCCGATGTGGGGCTCGATCCCAGGACCCCAGTATAATGACCTGAGCTGAAGGAGCTGCTTAACTGAGCCACTCAGGCTCCCCATTGCCTGCTTATTTTTGAAGAATTTTCAGTAGACGGTGCAAAGACCATATAATACTCCAATGATGCTATGCTCTTGTCCAAGGTGAATAGGATCCTGAACTAGCAATTAAATTTATGCTTCCAGAATCAAAGTCAAGAAGGGCATTTCATAACCATTGTGACAATTAAAATAAGCTGGTGATGATATGGTATATGTAAAACCCTGTGCTGGGTATAATAGTAGATACAAAATGGCATTATTTATAGATCCTGGCAGTTACTAATTTGCAGTTCATATGGAAGATAAGACATGTACCCAAATAATTAGATTAGAAAGTATAAAATGAAAAGTATTGCGAAAATATTATGGATAGTTTGGGCAATTCAGAGGGCATGAGAAATTACTTGCATGTATGTGTGATGGAAGTTAGGATCTCTAATTAGAGTTAAGTGGAAGGATTCAAGGCAAAAGAAAGGATGAACAAATTGAGATGTTAGAAATTTCAGAGTGTGTATCAGAATGAATAAGTGATTCAGTTGGGCTGGAGTAAAGGAGTCATTAAGAATAGCATGTGGGAAATAATGTTGGAAACAGAGGATATGGGCCACATCATAGAGGTCTGAGAATGCTAGGAAGAAGAGGTTGGTTTAGGTAATAAGCTAGGTAAGTAGCTCAATGAGAATTGTGATTAGGAAGAGTGTACTGTAAAATGGATTATGACTATGGGATATTTTGAGGACAGAGAGCCCATAGGAGGCCTTTCCACATATCATAGATGTTAGGTGATAAGGAGTTATTAAGACAGAGGAAGAGCTAACAAAGATGAGAGACTTATCTGGAAAGATATCACAGAAGTAGAATTTATAGAATTCATCTAAAAATTGGGTGTGGAGGATAAGAAAAGAATGAGAGATGATGCCGAACTGTAAATCTTGGTATCTGGGAAGATAGCCACACACAGTTGGAATGAAGAAGTCAAGAGGAGGAGCTGGTTGGGAGGAGAAGGGAAGTGGGAAGTGCAAATGGGACAGGCGGAGAGCTTTAGGAGGCAGCTGGACAAACAGAACTGAAGTTTAGAAGAGAGAACATGACTTGCATTTCAGATTTGGAGACCATCTTCATAGAAGTGTTAGCTGAAGACAGGGGATTGAATAAGTTTTCCAAGAGGGAGATAGTTGTAGAAATAGAGGTGAAAATGGAATGAAATCTGGATCATAAGGACCTACATTTCAGGAGCTGAAGAAAGAAAGAAGAAAGAAATCAGCAGAGTTGTAGGAGGAGACCCAGAGAACTGTTTCTCATTGGAGGTCAAGGCAAAAATAGATAAAAAGAAGGTGATCACCAGATGAGAATGGGAAAGTGGGGAAAAGACCATTGAATTGTGATATTTGTCCATTTAGGTTTCAAGTCCTCTGGATTTTTCATTTCAACGATTTTTTGGGGGGCGTGGATCATTCTTAATGCAGATTATGTTTGCCCTAAGCTAGGCAGCTTGCTTTAACAATTTGCCCTAAAAGACACAATTTTAAAACATAATGTATAAAGCCTCATTTTCAACTTCTTTACTAATAACTATATACTAATTTTTCTTATGGACAGGTACCATACCAAGTTCTTTATAACATTATCTTAATTTAATTTTTATAATAAAGTATGTAGTTTATTCTGCCATTTGACAGCATGGAGAGATTAAATAATTTGTCTAAAGTCATGATTGGTAAATGAACAAGTCTCTCTATCTCCTGGTCCTTAGTGTTAATCATTTTATCTCCCTACCTCCATGTGCTTTCACACACAAGTGAAAAAAAATGTATATTTGTGACATTGGTAGGTAGGGCATTTTTATCAAGGTGCTTCAGAATAGAAGGTGAAGTGGACTCTTTGATAATGTTTTATATATATTTTCTTATAAATGTATCTTTTTAGGCCTTCCTTCATTTTTTTCAACCATATGATATGAGCCAAATATTTAGGTCATAATGGAAAAGTCTTAGATACATCATATTTTTATATCAAGATCTAGAAATAGCCGAGAGATTAGATATAATATGAAATATAGGACAGTAAAAGAAAAAGAAAAGCAGTTTACTACTCTGGTCTTTCAGAAATGTGACATCAAGTTCTCATTCACCATTTACCAAGTCCAGAAATATGGCACTTTGGGCTCATATAAAAGGACAGAAACATTCTTATTAAGCTCTAAATAGTGAAGGAAACAGCAAATCTGTATGGCTATAAAGAGTTTAGAATGAAGTAGGAAACAAAATAATCAAATGATTTTCCATTTTTAAGAGCAGTAAGATATTTTTAGAAAAACCACATTTTGATTGAATCCCTAGACATAACTCATTTAATGACTAGAGAGTTATTTGAATCTTATAATAATTTTTCACTAGAAAAATCTGCTTCCCTATTGCTGCAGCAGTGCACTTGACCATTCTGCCTGTTGAATTGGTTGGTTATTTGGACACCCGTCTAGAAATAGATTATGCAGAATATGAAATATTTTGGTTTCTTATTACCTACTCCACCATGTGGACTCACCTTTTCTGACTTTAGTGCTCTTAGTATTTCCATTAGAGAACAAAAGCAAGAGGGAAATATGGGAAGAGAGCAATCTTGTTTTGGTCATCATTCTTCAAGTAGGAGGATTTAAAAATGTGCCATCTCTTTCCTCCTTTTCATCACTGAATCAAGAATTGGCTTTTCTCGTCTGCCTTTGGCTCAGGTCGTGATCCTGAGTCCCACATCGGGCTCCCTGCTCAGCGGGGAGCCTGCTTCTCCCTCTCCCTCTGCCTGCCACTCCCCCCTCGCTTGTGCTCTCTTTCTCTGTGTCAAATAAATAAAATCTTAAAAAAAAAATTGGCTTTTCTAATACTTTGACAGTGTTCATCTGTACTGAGTAGCCCATGTTGTTGACACCAATTGCAATTCAGATGTATACAATGTGATATTTCACTTGATAAAAATTATATTTCTCTGTTGCTTTGAGGAAAGGGTAACAGACTTATCCATTTGATCTGTTTGGGAAAGATGGAGATGGGTGATGTAACTTTATTCCACATAATCACTGACAGAACATTTATTGAGTGACCACCATTTGCCTGGGACTGTAAATGCAAAGACATGGCCTCTGTCTTGAGTAGCTTTGACTTCGGGTGTCTTGATCTTATGTATAAATATGCACAGATATGTAATTCTGAGTGCTTATGCTAATATCTTGCATTAACTAAACTTCTTTTTATTTTGTGTCCTGTGCATTTGACCTCAAGTTGTGTTTAGAGAGAAGACCTTCATTGCATAGGGATTTGGGGAAAGAAACTTGGGTGAATATTTGTGAAGAAACTGTTTGGAAGGCATTCTTTATCACTCTCTTCAACTTTATTTTAAAAATCAGACTTACAAATAACCTCTCAGCTAGAAGTGGGCTTTCTTAATAGGCATTTGACATACATTGTTTCATTTTGTTGAGTGACTGATGGATCTCAATTTCTACTTTAGTGTATGGTGAAAACTGATTCTGAACATTTAAAAAGTTAATAAATTCATCTTTATATTTTTAACACCTAGCCAAGTCCTTGTTCATGGAATTAGTGGAGCTATGTGGCCCTCTAATATAAATAGGGCAAAGGATAATGAACTGTTTTTTTTTTAATCCCCTGGGACAAATATTTAATGTACTATTGAGAACCTATATCTCCAAAGATTCCAAACCCTTCAAAAATACCCTTCCTTATTTATATTCTATATTTATATTGTGCTTTTGACTTTATTAAAGCATAAATCTTATTAATCACTCTTCAGAAACTCTTTTAAGCTTAATGGAATTATATAATAAATATAAGTAATGAAATTTTAGGAAATATATTTTATAGTAGGATCTTGTTTTCTTGCATTAATTCCATTAATTTGGATTATTAAAAAGTTGTCATATTTGTCTATGCCTGTATTTTTCTTCTTACATATATATAGTCTGTGTAGTTTACCTAACAAAGATGAATTGAGACTTTTTTTTATATAGTTAAGTATCAGTGCTTGTAAGTGGTGACACTAAATAGTAAAAGTCATAGAAAATAATGAGAAGATAGAGTGATTTAAATTAATTTATGTAATATAATTTAATAAAAATAATTTAAAATAAGTATCGGATAAACTTTTTAGTAGCAAGTTCTATTGAATGGGAAAATGATTTCCCAGCGTGATGTTGAGAATACAGTTCTCCCTAGACATTTGGATGGGAATTGATGAAGTACTAAAATGAATGGCAGGAAAGAAAGGCTAGACTGAAGAACCCTTGGGTGAATAATCTGTTATGTTTTTTCCATCTGCTTTATGCTGTTCACATTTTGCACTTCTCTATGTAAAGTCATTCAGCCACTGGAGGTCTCTGTTTCTCTGTACAATTTTAGCAAGATGGGTGTGTGTCATTATTTATAAAAAGAACTCTTCCCATAAAAAACACATTGGTATTGAATAAGAGGGGCTGATGGGCTACATTTCTATCTTTAATAGTTAGAAAATACATGTCGTTCTAGATACTACAGTAATAGCTTTCATTTAAATGGGCAAGATTTGTGGTTACTATTCTAGTGTGTGAGATTAGATGGATATCCACATTCAGGAATATTTAAGTAGTTTTGTTTCTGAAAAGCGGCAAAGCACTAACTATAATTGATGAATTGGTTTATCGTATCTCATTTTACATGTGGAAAAACTTATGTATTTTTCTTCAAAATAAATAAAATAAAAACTGGGTAGAAAAATCCTTTTCCTAAAATAAGGATTTGAACAAATTAAGAGAATATTTACCTATAAGCTATCTTTAAATATGTTTCCAGACTAATAAAAATTTCAGTTGAAACTATGCAAGGTTTGAATATTGAAAATGTTACTATTTCGGCAGCAATGTTTCATAACCATAGACATTAATGTTTAAATTTAACTTCCATGTAAAAGTTATTTACTGAACACTTCCTTTATGTGAGACAGGGTGTATGGAATACACAGGTGAAGAACTTGTATGTTCTGAAGGACTTTCTAGAAGGTAGGGGGGTGAGGATAGGCCAAAGATAAAAGAGTGCATGATTTAGCACAAATAAGGTGCAAACAGACTCAAAGATGGAAGAGATCACATCTTCACCAACAATATCAGAAAAAAACTCTATGTGTGTTGGCATTGAGGTGAATGAAATTTTGATAGACAAGTATTTGAGGGGACAGGACTGGGACAGTATAGAGTAGATTTAGGGAATAGGGGGTGGTACAGATTGATTGAAGGATGAAGAATGTGACTTGCAGTGATGTGATTAGGATTTTATGTATCAGCCTGAGGATTTTGTTTTTAATTTAGAGGGGCAAAGGAAAGAATAAAATTTATGATTAATAAATGCCTATTTTGAGCCATGCTCTGTGCTGTTTACTTTGTTCATAATAACACTTCTCAGTATTGCCATTTAAAGGATGAAGATGTGGAGGAATAGGGAAATGAAGTAGTATACCTAAGGTGCCAATTTTGTCATCAAACTGAATAAGGGAAGAAGTGATATAGCCTATTTCATCAAATCTAAAATACCATTAGATAGGAAAAAATGCTACCAAATTAAATGAAGACCCACTATTGATTGTAATATATGCCATTATTTTAGAGATACTAAAAAATATATATATTATTTTATTATTATTATTTTTAAAGATTTTATTTATTTGAGAGAGAGAATGAGCAGGGGGGAGGGGCAGAGGGAGAAAGAGACTTCCTGCTGAGCAGGGAGCCTATGTGGGACTCGATCCCAGGACCCTGAGATCATGACCTGAGCTGAAGGCAGACGCTTAACCGACTGAGCCACCCAGGTGCCCTAAAATATATATATTTTAAAGATTGTGTTTTTGAACTGAGGAAAAAGTTTATTTTCATGAAAACAGGAGGAAAAAGGAAAGCTGGTCACTCTAAGTACAACTCAGGAAGAGTAAACCATGAGCAAAGAGCTCTTAGTTGTAACAATAATTTGATATCTTTACATAGTATCTTGTAATTATCAAAGTGTTTTCACATATATTATTTCACTTAAGACTCACAAAAATTCTATTTCTATTAATGTTTCTATTTGAAAACATGGAAAAGTAAGTTGTAGAATATGATGTCTGGCATATTCTAGTTTTTAAGAAAATTGCATGCATAAGTAAAATACAACTCACTAGCGGTGTGGGTAAAATATAATACATATTTTTTTGTAAAAATTATATACTGTTTCACACACACATTTGCATAGAAAAAGTATAGAAAGGTAATAACTGTATGCAGTAGCTTTAATCAGAGTGGGAAGTGGAAAAAGAACAGAGTTTCATTTTATACAATTTCACATTGTTTGAGAGTTTTACAATAAGCATGTATTATTTAAAGTCCAATACAGCTTTTTCAAATTTAAAACAACAACAACAAAGACTCAGAGGCCCAGAGAGTTTCTGTGATTTTTATTAAGGTTACACCAGTAGTAGGTAGAGGAGAGAAGCACTCAGTCTTAAAAACTTCACACTCCTCACTTCCGTGGACATTGGGGGAGGCCAGCAAAGGCCTACTCATTCAACAGAACACAGCAAAGGAGGCATGGAAAGCAATTTTATTGGAAATTTGACCTTAAAAGTGAATTGATCCTTGGGGAGTTATTGACTTCTTCAAGTAGTCATTATAATGACTGCAACTGAAATAAATAAATATGGATACAATGGACAGATTTGAAGGAGAAAGTCAATAAACAGGGCTCCATATGAAGATGTGTATGGTTAGGGGTATTGAAAAAAGAGAAATTATCCTATCTACATAGTCCAGCTTATAGTAACAGATGTTCATTGACCAGGTGTGTATGACAGGTAAAGAAAGCAGAATCCCTTTGGACAGTTTTAGCAAGGGTTCATATTCAAAAGAGACACAACTTAGATCTCTCAAATATTTTTGAAAAGCGATTTAAATGTGTCTAAAGCCAAGTGAAGAGATTTTAAAGGTGAATTCCATTTATCACACAGAAAATATCTTAGAATACTTTCTCCATCCATCTCACAATACCTCAAACATTACTGTTTGGCAGCTACTTCAGCCCCCTATAATACTTTCTCAGAACTTCCTAGTATTCAGTTTCCAAACTCAATCTACACGGGCTCTTTCTCTTCTTTTACCTTTTTCTATTCTTCTGGTTTATTGTCTCTCACTAGAGTGGCTACTCATTAGCCACAACACACCAACGGCTAGGGAAGCATATACTGAAACCTCCTTGGAAATGAGGCCTCCTTGGAAGGAAGGCTTTGGAAATACTTACATAATCAGAATATACTGGGGTCCCATGTGGCCCAGGGTCTGTGTTGTATCACTGTCAAAGAAACAGCAGTCTGACTCTAGAAGCCAAGATAAATAGTGTTGATCTTTAAGTGGTTTTGAAAGAGCATAGTGCAGAGGTTTCATACAGCACTTTATGTAGAAAGTTTCTTAAAAAAACATTTCTACATCTCCCTTGCTCCCTCAAGTATCCCATTTGAGGCGCAAGGTAGGAATCCCCAAGTACGGGAATTCATCAGATCACCACTAGGGGGAGTGTTGAGAGAATGTGAGAGCAGTTTGTGATCTGCCTGATAAAGGGTTCATTGACAGCATTCTTTCATTCATTCCATCGACAAGTGACAAGTGTTCAGAAGCCCCAGCTGGGGGCTGGGCACTGTGATAGGGACTAGGGACACTATAATAAATACGACACTTGTAGTCTGTTAGGCAAGTAGACATTGAACATTAAAATAGTGACTAGTGTTATAGTAATATCTTACATATATTGAATGCTAACTTTGTGCAGGTATTATGTTAAAGGCTATATGTTTAATCTTAATTTAGTTTTTTAATGTTTTCAAGAAACCAAGGTGATAAACACTGTATTTACTTCCATTATACAAGTGGAGATACTGGGTGTTACATAATAACTTACCCAAGGTCACACATTTAATAAATGTTGGAGCCAGGATTTGAAACTAAGTTTGCCTAATTTCTGATCTGAAGTTCTTAGCCAATGTTAAAATGCTGTTGCTTTCTAGGACGGAGGGAGGAGACAGAGAAACATGGTGCCGTCATCGAAAGGAATTGAAAAGACTCTGTCTTCACCATTCAGAAGTTGGGCTGCCTGCCAACAGCTGACCTCAGGGAATCAAGAAAACTGAATTTACAGAGGAAGACCCTTTGGAGCTGGGTCCCATAACACTCACCTGAAGATCTGGGAGAGGCTGTGAAATAGACAGGCAGCTTGGCCCATAATTTGAGAAGCAAGGTAAGGAGCATGAGCCTCAGTGAAGGGAGGTCTAGTCTGGGGAGAGACCCTGTGGCGACTATATGATCAAGCATTTAAAAGATTGGCATTTGGTAGGATTCCCCATTTCTCTTTGAGATGTAATAAACTCAACAAAGTCATGGCCTCAAACAGTCCTGGAGTAAAATACAACTCACTAGCGGTGTGGGTAAGTACTTAACTTTTCTGGACCTCAGTTTACTTATGGATAAGATGAGTAATTTCAGGTTTAAAACTAGTAAGTCTAGGTAGTTCTAAAGATTATGGTAATTTTTTTTTTTTTAAGATTTTATTTATTTATTTGAGAGAGAGAATGAGATACAGAGCGTGAGAGGGAGGAGGGTCAGAGGGAGAAGCAGACTCCCTGCCGAGCAGGGAGCCTGATGTGGGACTCGATCCCGGGACTCCAGGATCATGACCCGAGCCAAAGGCAGTCGCTTAACCAACTGAGCCACCCAGGTGCCCAGATTATGGTAATTTTTTAATAAAAATTACTTGGTCTAGTAACAGGTACAGAATATACCCTGCAAAAAATGATGGGTGTTATTGCTGCAGGCTATTTGCAGATTAAATGCTTGCTATGTTGTTTCTTATGAACCAGATTTCTTTCTAGAGCTTTGTTTTTGAGAATGCACACAAACAGATTCTGTCAGATTACCCAGTATACAATGTGTTTTGGCATATGAGATGGGGCATTATTAATTTTTATTGTTATTTTCATCAATACCTATAGCTGACGTTCATGGAGCACTTAACCATGTCAGAAAGTATGCCAGGGATTTTATGTACACCATGGCATTTCATCATCACAGCAAGTCTGTGGGGTGGGCATTATTAGTAATTCTTTTTTAGAGACAAGAATCCTGGTGTTCTGAGACTTAAGTGACTTGTCCACATGCTGGTGGATTTTGGTGTCCGGTTTTGAACTCAGTTCTGTCTCCTGTGTTTGAAAGGACATATTTTCAAGGAGGTGAGCTGGTCTCTTGGGTGGGCAGTGTGGCAGTCAGAGCTGCTTTTCTCTGTATACATTTGTGGCCTTCCTGACCCCTCTCATTATAAGCCTTTCCTTGATGCATGTCTGGGTCCCTGTAGAGGAGCAGGATCACCCACATGCAGGAGAGGGGAGGGTAGATCTACTCCAGGAGGGCTGGGGCTTTTAATGTGTGTGAAGTATTTCATGCTCAATGGCTCATCTAAAACCTTTTAAAATGCCCATGGGCCTCTCAGGTGAAGTATTAGGAAAGGATGAATGTGTAGGGAGTGGCAAGGCTTGGGGCAATTCAAAGCTTTCCGCACAGTGAGAGCATCCAGCCACTCAGGCTCCATTTCTTCCTGGAAAGTTTTCTTTCTTTTTTCTTTTGGATACTCTATCTGACTGGGATTATCACATTTTGATTTTCTTGGAATGCTTCAGAGCTTGATGGAAAATGGAAAGCTAGTTTGAACGTTCTTTCCCTTTTCAGGGACTTGGAGTCTTATTACTCTATGGTTTTAGCTTTCCGTGGTTTGTTTTTTAATGTTGTGGTCTACATGGAACTAAAGAATGCGTCATGCTATCATTTTGCTTTCCTGGGATTTCTATTATTCCGGTTATTGTTTATAATTTTTTAACTTACTCTATTTCCAAAAATGCATTTGAGATGGTTTCCAATAAGAAATAAATGTAATACAGTACAATTATAAAAAAGACTTTCAAATACAGATCTGAAGTTAAGTAGATGGTGATACAGTGATTATCTGGGATGAGTAAGTTATTACATCTAAGATTTGAATGTAACTTTGAGCTTCTTGGGAAACAAGGTAAGGTGATATGATGGATTTTACAGCCTTTCTAAACTGAAAAAGTATACAAGTTGTTCCTGTAGAAGAGAATTCTTCCTGGACAAAAATTATAGTAGAAGAAATGTGTAAGTTTGTATGTTACAGAAATATATGCAGGTATAGATACACATTTGTCTTTATATACATATATAGGCATATATGTATAGATATGCAAACATAAACATGCATAATAGTTCTTATGTATGTGTATACATACATACATACATACATACATGCATACTGTGGTAGGCAGACTAATGGCCACCCAAAGATGTCCACATCCTATTCCCCAGAATTTGTGAATGTGTTTGATTAGGGGAATTAGGTTGCAGATGGAAATAAGGTTGCTAATATCTGACTTTAGAATGGGGGAGATTATCTTGGATTGTCTGGGTTGGCCCAGTGTAATCACAAGGGTCCTTAAAATTGGAAGAGAGAGGGAGAAGAGGTCAGAGTGATGCAATATGAGAACGACTCAATCTGCTACTGTGGCTTCGAAGATGGAGGAAGAGGACCATGAGCCAAGGAGTATAGGACATCTCTAGAAACTAGAAAAGACAAGAGAACTGATTCTCCCTTTGAGCTTCCAGAAAGGAATGCAGCTCTGCTGACACCCTGCTTTTAGGCCGGCAGGAGCATGAAGTGTCAGTCTTCTGACCTATACAACTGAAAGATAATAAATTTGTATTAAGCCACTACATTTTTGGTAATTAGTTACAGCAGCAGTAGAAAATGAATGCACACGTATGTGTGCATGTGCACATACACAGAAAGGCACACACACAGAGAAATGCACACACAGACAAAACAGGAAGAAGAGCAGAGAAAGAGGAGAGAGAAGAAAGAGAAAAGAAATCAATGAAGATATTTTTATAGAGAATTAAGATACTGCAGTCTAGGTAACTTGATTGCAAAAATGCAACTTAGTTCTCATATATAAAGACAATCAATTTCTTGACTCTTGGATACTAAATAGGGTTTTTAGCTTTAGTCCAGATGCAGCAGACCTCTTGATTTTATTTCTCTTCAAAACTTGTTACCAACAGTGATGTGCTAAAGCCTCTTTCTCCCAGGCCCGAAAGCCTACTTGAGACCATCTCTTACTCATGCCATTCTCATACCTGTAGAATGAATCAGGCAATGGTAGGAGTATTTACATTCTGAAATTGAACATAAATCAGGGGATTTTTCCTCATGAGAGCTAGTTGTTAAACGTTTACCAGTATATCACTGCTTTCACAGATTTACCCATCTTAGTGAGTGGCATGACCGTGCACCCAGTTGCTGAAAACCTAGGGGTCATCTTTGGTTCGTCTTTCCCCTATTGCCCATATCTAATCAATTACCAGGTCTTGCAAATCAATTATCTGGTCTGCCTCCAAATCATCTCCATGGTTACTGCTCTAGTCTAGACTATCAGTACCGTATTGCCTGGATCATTGCAATGGGCTTGGAAGGGACCTCCTGGATTCCACTGTTGTTCCTCTACCATCTTTTAAAAGTAGGTCATATCATGTCATATCACTGCTTACAACCCTCCACTACCCTTAGAGTAAAACCCAAGCTCCTTAACTCCAGCCGACAATGACTTCCCTTCTTTGTCTCAGTGTAACTTTTCAGTTTCCTCTTGTCTTCTCTCCAACTCTCTCCCTATGTTTTGGCCACATTGTTCTTTCTGTTCCTCAATTCACCAAGCTCATTTCTGTCTTAAGGCCTTTGCCATCAGAGTTCCCTTTGCCATTAATGCCCCAGTTCTCTGTATGGCTGCCTCCTTCCTGTCATTCAGGACTTAGCTTAAAAATCTCCACCTCAGTGAGACTTTTCTTGACCAATAACGTAATTTTTAACATTCCTATAATATCACCCTGTACCATTTCACTTTAGCACCTGTTCCTACCTACTATTTCCTGTTCATTTATAGTACCTGGCACACAGTAGGCTCTTAATAATTGCTTGTTGAAAGAATGAATTAACTTAGAGTGTTTAAAACATTGGCTCAAAATATGTTCCACAGACCACTTCTTTCCTGTCTGGGCCTAGTGGCAGAGGGTGGCTGGTAAAACCTGTCAACCCTGGCTTGGGAAAAGAAAGTAGAAAATGGTTGGAGTGGCAGAAATGTAAGTTAGAAGGTCAAAGAGCCAAGAGAGCTTGGGTGAGAATATTGCAGCCTTAGTCAATGGTGTCTAAATGTCAGATATGAGGATGGTGACTAAGAAGAGCTGAACTGGAAGCAAGACAAGCATGGAGGCAGAACGTGGGGGTCAGTCCTGAGTCCAGACAGGCAGGGGGCTAGCAACTGGGGCTTGGGTAATCCTTCCCAGTACTGTCACATGGGACTAACCTGTCCTGAACTCTTTCTGAAGCCCTCCTTCAGTCTTGACTTTGCTCATCTTTAAAGCCTAACTTTCATATATCAGATATCACAACCAGATTTCCCCCTTAGAGAAGTTTCAGGAGAAATAAATACTCCACTACTAGAGTTCATGGCTTTTCCTGAAACAGAGTGGTAGTTAGAAACCTTTTTTTTTTTTTATTGTTACATTAATGATTTTCTAAACAGAACTCTCTAAGATTGACTTCTTACTCTCATAGATTCTTACTGTAGAAAGGCCTTGATAAATTATTTTAACAGTCTCCTTATTTTACAAAGTCCTTATTTGAACTGCTCAAGGTCACAAAGGTAGTGGCAGACTCAAGATTAAAATCTGTAGTTCCTAACTTCATGACTACTTAATTTGGAGTCAGAATTGGCATTAAACTGTCATCTGAAAAGTAAGAAAGACCAAGTAAATAAGTTGCCATCAAGATCAGGGACTTATTAAACAAAACCAAAACACTCCAGATGCCTTTTGGAGTGGGTACAGCTTGGCCCCTCTCTTCTTACCCTTCTGACTTGCAAACAGCAATGACTAATGACATTCTGAATGATGGTCATGGCACCAGGAAAGATCCCAAGAGTTTGGATCAAGTATAGATTAGATTATAGTAGATATCATTTTTGTTATAGCATATTATATTATTTTCTAAATCTTTGGGCATTTGTAGTATCTGGTTACTATGTAAGATTTAACTAGATACTTCAAGAGCCAGATGTCCCTGTTTCTTTACTACTTTGGGTAAGGAGAACTTGGCTATGCTTTTAACAATTTTTTTTTAAAAGATTTTATTTATTTTTTGACAGAGAGAGACACAGCAAGAAAGGGAACACAAGCAGGGGGAGTGGGAGAGGGAGAAGCAAGCTTCCCGCTGAGCAGGGAGCCTGATGAGGGGTTCGATCCCAGGACCCTGGGATCACGACCTGAGCCGAAGGCAGACGCTCAGCGACTGAGCCACCCAGACACCCCTATTTTTTTCCCAAAGATTTTATTTATTTATGAGAAAGAGAGAGAGCACGCAAGCAAGCATACTAGCAGGGAGGAGGGGCAGAGGGAGAAGCAGGTTCCACACAGAGCAGGGAGCCCAATGCAGGGCTTGATCCCAGGACCTCAGGATCATGACCTGAGACGAAGACAGACGTGTAACCTACTGAGCCACCCAGGTGCCCCTGCTTCTAACAATTTCTGTTAGTATTATATAACCCTTACTCTTAGACTCTTCCTCTGTAATCCAACAGTTTAGTTTATTCTCATTCTTTGCAAAGAGGAATTGTTTATAGCACACCTGGCTTGTAGCAGATACGGTGGTCCTGAGGATGGAAAAACTCAAACCATTCATGTAAAACAACTGGAACAGGACACATATATGGTAAGGACTCAATTATATGATGGTGGTACCAATATGGTCATAATAATTCTCTTCTCCAAGTTAAACGTCAGAGAGTTTGGTGGAAAATCCCATTTCCTCAGCCATTCTCTTCCAGTTTTCCTTTTTAATCTTTGAATTGCCTTTTGATAATCTCTCTTTTTTGAGAGTTAAAGTCTTGCAAGTTCTTATTAATTAGGTGGGTTCAGAGCATGAGAGTGTTTTGTTAAGCCAGAGAATTACTTTCTGAGGTTGGCAATTTAGTAACATTTTTGCGAGTTAAGAAAGTCATTGAATTGAGCTATGCACAAAGCACTGCAGCTTACACTCCAGTCAATGTTCTCCTAGTATGTTTGGAAACTTGTTTGATAAATTCAAAGTGAAAGGGCATTTTTTGTTTCCTTTGCCAATTTCCCCAGCTGGCAATGCCTCATAAAAAAGAGGAAATTCCATGATAATGGAAATAAAAATTTGGGCATTTTGCCACATTAGGAGGGAGGGTACTTCCACCATTTAGATGCTGAATCATTCTTGTGGTGTTTCAATGGCATCTAAAGTTGAATTATAGCAGATGAGAAAAATCCTCTCAGGATAGGAGGAAAAAATATGTTTTATAAACATAACATTTGGCATATTAAAAATGCAGAATGCTTTATTTTTACAACTTTATATCTCTTACTGTTCAAAATAATTTGATATGTAGGGAATTAGGGGAGATAAAATAGAGGATAGATTTGCCAACTGTTATTTTCTTTGGCTTTAGGTGGTAATAGATGGAAAATACTCATAAGTATTATAAATAAAAGGCAGTCAAATACTGGGTAGATGAAGCTGAAGGAAGGAGATAATTATATATGGGTAGAAACCAGTGTAAAACTGCTGGTAATTATTTATTTGCATTTTGCATGGTGGCTTCCTCTAAATATTGGGTGAAGTGTTGTGGTCAGAACTTCATTCCAATCACCAATAATACTTTAGGTTCTCATTAATTACATTAATTACATAAATTAATTACATTAATTTACATAATAAACCTTTTTGGTATACGAATTGTGTTTCAAGGCACTGGATTGGGTACTGTGGATATAACTGTAGACGTGTCAGACAAAATCTCTGCCCCTGTGGAACTTGTAGTCTAGTGGAGAAGCAGATGCACAAGTGATTATGAATGTTATGGGTAGTACTCAGAAATTTGGAGTGTTATGGAATCAAATAACCAGCCAACCTTATCCAGTTTGGTAAGAGAGAGGTTTGTATAAGGAAGTGATATTCAAATTGAGAAAGCAAGGATTAGTGGGGGTTAGCCAAATGAAGTGGGGTGTGTGTTCATGTGTTAGAGTGACACAGAGAGATATGGAGCTGGGTCAGGAAGGCAAGAATGAGTTACCAAAATTCCGGGCAGAGGAAGCCGCATGTGTGGGAACCTAGATGTGGCTGGAGTTCAGTGAGTGGGGAACTGAGGCTGGAAAGATGAGGCTGCAGAGATAAGCATGAAACAGATCACTCAGGCTCATGCCAGAGATCCATGCTTTGGCATGAGGGTAATGGGGAAGCCCAGGAGCGGATTTTGATTAGTGTCAGGTGTCAGCTGGCAAGGGTGGAGATGAGAGCACCAGCCAATGACCTGTTGCAGAAATCTAGGTAAGTGGGCATTCTGGACTCCTTCTCCTCCCGGCTCAGTTATTAAGTCCTTTCCAGCCATCCTTTGGGATGTTTCCATCATTTGCCCTCTCCTGTTTCATTTCTAGTGTGTTTGCAAAAAACAACTTCTTTCTTTCCCAGGTCTTTCCCATCTATAATCTGCTTGTAAACCACAGGCAAATACATTTCCTAAAGCACTAAAGATGTATATATGTCTTTCTCTTTTAAAAACCTGTAGATGCCTCTCTGATGAACCCAAACACCCTGGCTGCCTGCTTCCAGCTTCTTTTTACTCCCAATGCTCCAGCTCTCAGGTGGGCTGCTGGGCCTCTTTGTTGGTTTCCTAGCATTCCCCGCACCGCTCCTGCTGTGCTCTTTGAGCTTTCATGGCCTGGAGTGACTTTCTCTTCCCACTTTACTGAAATCTCATCTGATCTCAGTAAAGTCCCCGCTCCTCTGTGAAGCCCCAGATTTCATCTTTCTTCTTCATTACTCATTCCAGAAAATCCAATGCAAGGAATTGTCTTCACCACCACCACCATCACCACCTTTAATTGTTACTCATTGTTTCAAGTATGTTTCTTGGCTCAACAATAGTTGTTAGGGACTGAAGGAAGAGCTGCGTCGGTCGCCCCAAATTCATATGTTGAAACCCTGCCTCCCAATGTGATGGCATTAGGAGATGTGGCCTTAGGGAGGTAATTAGGATTAGATGAGGTCAAAGGGCAGAGCCTTCATGCGTGGATTAGTGCCCTTAGTAAAGAGAGGGGAGGGGGGTGGGAGGATGTGTTAGCCTGGGTTTTAAAGAGGGCACGTTCTGCATGGAGCACTGGATGTTATATGCAAACAATGAATCCTGGAACACTACATCAAAAACTAATGATGTAATGTATGGTGATTAATATAACATAATTAAAAAAAAAAGAAAGCCACTTTGGGTAAAAAAAAAAAAAAAAAAGAGTAAAGAGAGGGGCACCTGGGTGGCTCAGTTCGTTAAGCATCTGCCTTCAGCTCAGGTCATGATCTCAGGGTCCTGGGATCGAGTCTCGCATCAGGCTCCCTGCTCGGTGGGAGGCCTGCTTCTCCCTCTCCCACTTGTGTTCCCTCTCCCTGCTTGTGTTCCCTCTCTTGCTGTCTCTCTCTCTGTCAAATAAATAAATAAAATCTTAAAAAAAAAAAGAGTAAAGAGAGCTTGCTGTGCTCAGCTGTGTGAAGGAGAAGTCTGCATCTGCAACCTGAAAATCGTGCTCACCGGACTCGACCACGCCTGCATGATCTTGGACTCCCAGTCTCCAGAACTGTGAGAAATAAATGTCTATAGTTTGTAAGCCACTTAGCCTATGGTAATTTATTATATCAGCCTGAATTAAGACAATTGGATTATTTCTACTACAGACACAAAATATACAATAAATGATGAGGAATATTGCTTTTATCAGAAGTATTACTTCTGCCAGCATTTTAGAATAATAAAAAATATCATTTAGGCATATTTATGGCTTTTAAACTATCATTTTAGGTTAAAATTGACCTTTTCTAAAATACAATTTCACTTTAAAATGAATTACATACATATACCTAATTAAGTGCATTTTCTTTGAGGAGTAAATCACTTTTTAAAAATAAAATGATGAATATATTATGTAAAGTGCTTTAGTACAGAGGAATAAATTCTTTCCATATTTTGGAAAGAAGAGTCTGTGATTAATGAAGATATTTTATGGAAGGATTTATAACTATCTTGTGTTTATAAATGAATTAAATTCCTCTTCCCTTCAGTATAAATATTATTGCAGAATAGAAAAAATATTCTGTGCTAGGATGTTCCTTACTGCTCTACCTGTATTGTGTTGAACTTAGACAATCATGTGCTATGTTAAATCAGAGTCTGCCTTATCATTTTGATTGCTAATGACTTTCTGAGCTACCTTGTGTTTCTTCTTTGAGGTACAGCAAGGTTATTATGTGACTTGATTATTGTGTGTCTCCTCAAAGCCTAGATAGAACTATATTCAACTTGCAGGTTTATATTATCTGATTTGAAAAACAGGTTTGGAAAATTTACTCATTCATTAATTCAACAAATATCTATTTTGTGATTACAGGTTATCACATACTATATTAATTCCTAGAAAATTCCCAACCTTAATGAGCTTTGTTTAGGTGGAAATGAAGGAAAGACAACCAGCAATTACAGCATAGAACATACACATATTGTGATAGGTGGAGATAGAAGAACTCCAATGTGCTCTAGAGTGCACTGAACCCAGGCCATGTCTGGTATTTTTGCCCCCAACATTTTGTTGCATAAATAGTTGGCTATAAGGCAATTTTTCTGTAAAAGATAAAAATCACAAAAAAGAGGGACATTCATTAAAAAGGACATAATGAAGCATGAAAAATGAATAATAAAATTAAAAAGATTTGTGAAATACAAAAGATTTGAATACATTTAAAATATGTGTAGATTCATCGCCATACTGTACAAACACCTGATTTTATTTTATGGATTGTTACCTAAGCACTTGTCTTCAAAGTCTTTCATTCATAATATTGGACATTTTTTTTGCTTGTTGATTTGTCTCCTTGTTCAGCATCTCACCTTTTCTTTTTTTGCTAAATTTTCTTCCTTCATTAAGAGAGGTATCCATTTCCAAATACTAGGATGTATATTTATAACTCAGCTTTGTATTGTGTTGTGAAAGCCTTCTAAACTCTTCTTGGCATATTGTCACATGTCCCTTGATAGATGTTCCAAAGTTCTATGGGAAATGTAGATTCAAGACTCTGTACCACTGTATAGACCATTATGAGGGCTAAGGTTGTCAACGGAGAAATGAAACCAAACTGTCAGCCAGTTGATGAAACCAACAAACTGTCAACCGTTTTTTTTTTTTCTTTGATAGCAAATTAGTTATGCAGCAAAAATTAATTAATTAGTTATGCAGCAAAAATGCTTGTGGTGGAAATGCTTGCAGAACTTTTAGTAAAACTACCTAGAACCAATCTGGGCATTAGGGAAGACTTTTAGAAGAAGATGAACACAATGAGGTGTTATCCACAGGGGACAACAGGTGATTAAGGTCCTGTGGTGAGAGAACAGTCTTGGAATTCAGGGATGGGGAGGTGGGGGCAGGGATAGAGAGAAAGACAAGGCTAAAAGGAGTACAGGAGCCATGTTGGAGAAGTTTGGAACTTTAAGGAGAAGGTCTTCCCTTCCCCAGTGAAGCTTTCTTATTTTTCTATGTTTTCCCCTCCTCTCTAAGAAAGATTTTTAAAGGGGTGCCTGGGTGGCTCAGTCGGTTAAGCGTCTGCCTTCGGCTCAGGTCATGATCTCAGGGTCCTGGGATCGAGTCCTGCATCGGGCTCTCTGCTCTGCGGAGAGCCTGTTTCTCCCTCTCCCCCTGCTCTTCTCTCTCTCTCTGTCAAATAAATAAAATCTTTAAAAAAAAAAAAAAAGAAAGATTTTTAAGGAGGAAGTTAACTTCAAGTTAACCAGCCAAGATTTTTAGAATACAGAGCTTGTTTATTCTTCACATCGGTAGGGTTAGGGATTTTGTCCCTTTCTAGCTTCTTAGGGATTTTTTTTTTTTAAGCACATGGGCATGCACTACAGTTAGAGTGAAAGAGTTACTGAGCCCCGTTGCTGGAAGGGAGTACTTCTGCTGCAAGACTTTCTCCTCTAAAAAGAGTATTTCTATATCTGTAGAATGGAACTATAGAAGAATTGTTTATATGGGGCTCAGAATTCTTTTTTTTTTTAATTTGTTACTGTTATGTTAATCACCATACATTACATCATTAGTTTTTGATGTAGTGTTCCAGGATTCATTGTTTGTGCATAACACCCAGTGCTCCATGCAGAATGTGCCCTCTTTAATACCCATCACCAGGCTAACCCATCCTCCCACCCCCATCCCCTCAGAATTCTTTTTAATAAGACAAGAAATGTGATGTGTTGAGGGGGATGGGACGTAATGGGTGTTATAATGCCTGAAGAATCTGAAATCTTGTTAACTGCTTTAACAAAGAACTTTCAAGTCAAATTGTGTTGGTAATCATAATTAGATATTTTCCCTACCATTTTTCATGATTAGTGACTCAAATCCCTTACAATTATGAGCAGAGACAGAGGAAAACGAAGAAGGAGCTGAACTGCCACCAGGAAGCTTTGCCTTCTTTCTCACCCGAATAGCCAAAATTTGAAGAACACTAGTTTGATTTGAGGAGCTCTTTAACTGGATCCAAAGGACCATCGAGTCCAATTTGTATGGGGACATGGAGTAACAGACAAGTTCCAAACTTCCTTCTAGGGATTTAGAATATAGAACACTTATTTTAGGAAAAAAATTCTGCCAAGTTTTCTTTTTTCTTCCTTCTTCCTTAATGTTGATGTAGACTTAAGCTTTGCCTTCTCATTATATATTTGAAGTGACTGTCCGTATGGAATACCATCCAGTAGTAGAAAAAAGTATTTCCAGATGCTGTTTTTTTGTAACCAAATGTTAGACTTGGCAGAAACAGAGGGATTTTGCTACCTGACATTGCAGCTTCCCAGAATGACTGCCTGCTTCTGCCACCGCAGCAGACAAAGCAGATGGCAGGAGGCCTCATCCCCGCAGCTTTTTCTCTTTGTTTTCCATCTCAGAGACTACTGAGCCTTATGGTTGGGAAGCCAGTGTCTTTCCTGAGCTTCGGGTGGTCTTCATGTCTTCCTCCTTCACTGTTACAAGAAACTACCTTCATGAATGTGAGGGTGTCTGGTGAGAGCTGCACAGTTTGACTGTAGGAAAGGTAACAGATTTTACTTAACAACCTTCTGGACTTCCAGAAGCACTATCCCTTAGGGCCATGCAGAGTTGAAATTGAGGCAACACTATGTAGGATGTGTTGCCCAACTCCCGGAAGTCTTTGGCCTGGGAGGTTACTAGTCCTTGACCAAATTTTTCTTGCTCTGTCCTTCATTATGAGATTCTATCTTTTCTACTTTCTTTCATATAAAGATGGTAATAGGAAATGGTGGAAATTTGTATTTTTTAAATTAAATTTTAGAGAAACAAAGTTGGCAATTATTTGGGTCAGTATTTTTAAAAACTATGAAGAACTAAGAAGGGTGTGAGGTTTTACTGTACTTGCAAGCTGAAAAGTTAACATGTTACAGTTTCATGGATCTGGCAGAAGACAAGAGACTCCTGAATTAGAGACAAAGGACTTTATTTTCATGGCACAACAAACAGCATGGGCTTCAGCATATTTTCATTCACTCCCTGAGTCCTAAGGGCAATACGAGGGCCAGATGGCACTAGCACACGCAATGAGTAGCATTAGAAAAGGGGAACCCTGAGTTTATGGAACTTGAATCTTCTGTAATGGACAGTAAGCATGCCTGCCCTTTGGTCAGGAGAGAGATGATGCCATCTCTATCCCACAAGGCTATTTGCTATATATTCATTCTTAAAAAGAGTCTGAAACAAGAGGCAGTAAGTGTCACATGTAGAAGAACAAAGAATTATGGCAAGTTTTTTCTCAACAAAAAATAATTTTTATAGTTGGCCAAATCTGTGAGTCTGGAAACTACTGAATTAGATGTAATTCCAGAGAATAAGGAGAAAAGAAAGAAAAAGCAAGCAAGCAAGCAAGCAAACAAACAAAGAAAAAGAGAGGACAGTTATTTCGTGGGGGTGTGTGGAGGTGACAAAGATTCTTCCTGACGTTCTATATCTGACTCCTAAGTAATTAACCACCTCTTAAAATTAGCTTTATATTGTGTCCTATTAATAGGAATAATGGCTTTAATTATTTTTCAACCATTAATTTATTGCCATAATGATTCTGAAGTGTAGCCTATAATAGTGTAAATGTTTTGGGTTATGTCATCTTTGTTGAGTAAGTGGCTTTGTACTACTGAATTTTGAATTCAAATTGATAATATTAGCATTTTTTGAAAAGGTATGATAATTTTACATTTTTGTGAAGTGTTCATTGACATTTTCAAAACAATTTCAGAAATTTCTGTGAAAGAGGGAATGTGAATCTTGGGGAGAAAAAATAGGACCATTTACTACAAGGAGCTTACATGAAGTCGTCTTCTATGTAACTACTCTGATTTCTTAATATTAAGATTTCAGTTTTGTTAGGATTGAATCCAGTCAGAAATAGTTGTGTGTTTCCAAAGAACACGGGCTAAGGAAGGTTATGGGTCCTGAGTACATGTCAGACCTACTTGCTTGAAGAGAGAGGAAACTTCTGCAGAAGCTAGAAAAGACTTCAGGATTTTGTGGAAGGAGTTATTTAACGAAAGATTTCCAGGAAACATTTTCATAGAAGATACTAGAGTATACATTCTGAAGCTTTATGTGAGTTTTGAAAACCTGATTAATCTGTCGAGATTTCTAAATTACTTTGGTAAATGGGTACAAAATAGATTTTCAATAGTAAAGTTTCAAAAAGTCTTTATGACAGAGTATTTAAGAAGTCCCAGTAATATGCCAAGTAATGGGTAAGAGACAAAAATAACGCACTTTCCATTCTTTTGAGAGCAGTTGCCATGAGGTATAAAACAGAAAAATAATGGTTAAATGAAATTTTTGCATCTTCTGTCGAAAGAAGTGGTTTAGGGAGAAAGAAGGGAAAGAAGGACAAAAACAAAACCATGCTGGTTTTCCAAAGGGAATTATTCTGTTCGATGGCTGATTGCCAAGCCATGTGATCCCAGTGCATTTTTTTATCAAAGGTGAAGATACACACTGCCATTTATTGTTAATCACAGCACTAGATGGAGGAGGGTTCATTTTAAGAAATGCAAGCAGCATTGACTTGAAAACATTGGTGGGACCGGTGGCATCATGGCTAGTGGGGCAAAAGATGGGGAAAGAAAGATTAAGCACGTAAAAGAACCAGACAGTAAGATTCTGTTTTTTTCTAAAACCAAAGTATATTTGTGAGAAAGTGACAAATACATTCTGAGTACATTTTTTAAAATTAGGACACTTTAGATATGTAACATCACTGCTATTCCCTTAATGGGAAACCTGATTACAGAAGTGATGGTAGCATATGGCCTGGCTTGCTTGTGTTGACAGTGAAATGAAATTCTATGGGAAACGGGTGGGCAGGAGAAGAGACAGCATGCTTCATAACTTCCTGCCTGCTATGACTCAGCCTCAGCCGACTGGGACCAGGCCTGGGTAGGTCGAAAGACTCTGAGCACAATGGCGTTGGCCCTACTCTCCAGTACTATAGTGTGTGGGTGTTTGGGTATGTAAGTTTAAAGTCTTTTCTCTTTCCTTATTCTAGTAACCCAGAAGGAGTCAGCATGGCATTCTCACTGAAATACCATTGTGCTTTTGGTGGGAGGAATAAGGGATTATCAGCAAAACCTTTCTATAGAAATTTTTGATGAGGTGCATGGTTTCATTCTTTCCCCTCCAGTCATGCTGGTGGGTAAATACCAGACTTAATGGTGTCTGCCATTTAAGGTATAACCCAACTCCTGGAATTCCTACTCAGCATCAGGATGAGAACAGTGGGAAATGGAATTGATCACATACCCTGGCTCAGCATGCTAGCTGAGCTCTTTGGTGTATGGATGGCTCTTGTCTGGGTCTCTGTTGGCTTACTCTATCATGAGTAGAGAAGAACTAGAGTTAGAAGACCAGCATTTGAATATGGGCAGGTGGTTTGCCTGCTTTCTGAGCCTTGTGCTGAAGGGGAAATTGGTGTTCTGGAGGCCCAGTAGGCCGAACTATTTAGCACAGTAGCATTTCTACTGGAATTGTACAAATTACTAAATACAGTGACTGGTATCTAATGCAAACTTCAATCCATTCTCAAGAACACAGTAAGTGCTCAGTACGTGTCTGATGATTGGATGAGTGAATGATGTCTCTTTCACTGGGGGACCGTGTGCTATAGTAAATGGTCGGTCAAAGATTTAGGGATTTGGGTTTCTTTTTTTTTTTAAATTTTTTTTTTTAAAGATTTTATTTATTTATTTGAGAGAGAGAATGAGATAGAGAGAGAGCATGAGAGGGGGGAGGGTCAGAGGGAGAAGCAGACTCCCTGCTGAGCAGGGAGCCCGATGCGGGACTCGATCCTGGGACTCCAGGATCATGACCTGAGCCGAAGGCAGTCGCTTAACCAACTGAGCCACCCAGGCGCCCTAGGGATTTGGGTTTCTGATCAAATTTCTGTACATTAGAGATATAATAGATGGCTATCTAGTCTTAGAAAACCCATAACATATCTGTGAGTATATCTCTATAAACCTGGTTTTATGAACAATCAGATTACTCTCAGAAATATAACATTCTAGGCCAAGTCAAACTCCATCTCCATTTCATATTTTATTTTAGGATGGTCATGATGATTTCTAATTTGATCTAAGACTCCTTGATCCTTTCTAGATGCCAATAAAGGAAACATAATTGATTTTTACCATTGTCTCTTATCTGGTATTCTTGAGACATTTAGAATTGATCAGATCTAGGATGAGAAGACATAATCTGTGTTTACTGAGCACTTAACGTATACCTGGGCACTGTGACAGATTATGAGGAACCAGGAGGATTATTTTATGATTTCTGCCTTTAAGAGCTCCCAGTCTGGTGGGGAGAGAAGCAGGGGAACAAATAATATATGTGTTTGCTAAAAATTTTCCTCAAAGATGCTCAATTCTAGGCACTGTAGCATAAAACAACTGGACTGTGAATACCCCAAGCCATTGATTGCTAGTATATTTCCAATACCCAGTGTAGCTCCTGGCATATTGTAGAAGGTCAATAAAGGATTGCTGAATGAGTGAATGAAGGAATGATAGGGTGCAAGCTTAGTAGGACAAGGCCATAATAAAAAAAAAGGTAACACACAGGAGGAAAACCAAAGACCAGTAACTAGTGACACTGAGCAAGGTTAAAAAACACAATTTTGTCACAGAAATCAAACATTAAATAAATTACCTCAGTATCCAAAATAAAATCAAAGATCTCATACATTGCAATGACACAGCCCCAGTGTTTGTATTCTGTGGCAAATATGTAACTGAAATTAAAGAAATGTATGAAATATATAGTGTTTTTTTTTTTTAGAAAGAAACCTTTTTTTTTTTTTAAGATTTTATTTATTTATTTGAGAGAGAGAGCAGCGAGAGAGGGAACACAAGCTGGGGGAGTGGGAGAGGGAGAAGCAGGCTTCCCGCGGAGCAGGGAGCTGACACGGGGCTCAATCCCAGGACCCTGGGATCATCACCTGAGCCCAAGGCAGACACTTAACGACTGAGCCACCCAGGCGCCCCTCATATTCTTCTCTTGAGGAATCTTAAAAATCTTAAAACTACTTTTAAGATTATTTGATCTTTGTAATATCTGAATTTACTTTTGGGGAGTTAATTCTTTTTTAGGAAGTGTGAGATAAGCAGGAGAAATTACTCTTCCAAAAGACACATTCTTGTCTATTAATTTAGGAAGTTGTATTTCAAACAAGTTAGAACATCCATCATTTTCAACAGCAGCTAAACATGTAAATTACTTTCTGTAGCATAAGTAATGCTTTCCATTTCAAAGATGGGGTGACAGATTTCTCTTTAAAAGCATTTTTCTTGGTTACAGGTCTGGTTTCTTCTTCCTCAGGTTCTAAGATTTTCTGACAGCTACCCTGGTGATAAAGGTTATTTCCCCCAGAAACTCACATAAACTTGGAATGGAAAGATTGGCTTTTTGACTACATGCTCTCAGGAAAACCATTTGGTAGGAAAACATACTGACCCTTCTATATGTTGCTTTCAGACTTTCTTACCTTAAAATATGTCTGGAACAATCAGTTCATGGCATAGCTTCTAGGTTCATCTGCTTAGGGAGCTACTGGAGCCAGAAAAAGCAGTTTTGCTTTTAAAAATAAAATGTGCATTAGGGTGGGCCAAATGTACTGGCAAGCAGTGTTTTCAAGGATACAATGTACAGGTTTCTGGGGTGGAAGTGAGGGATGAGGACTGGTGCACTCTGTCCTGAAACAAATGATAACATAGGCAACATTTAAGTTTGCAGGACATTGATCAGAAATCATCAAATAATCCATTAGAAGAACAGGGCAGATGGTTACTCTCACAAGACTAACAGATGCAAGAGAAAAGAACGTGTCAGTTGTTGTTGTTGTTGTTTTTAAATCTGGATTTAAATTTCATTGGAAAATGCAGGCTGGGAGTCTGTGCCTTAGGTAAGTGTTGGGGCATCCTGAAAAGTAGAGAAGCATCTATTCACTTGCTCAATTTGCATATAATACTTGTGAAGTATAAAACAAACAAACAAAAATTAATGAGAATTTACAATGGTAAAAGTAATGACTGTTATAGTAATAGCTTCAGTGGCCTGAAGCTCTGTTAGTAAGTTCTTGGACTTGCAAGCCAAAAGTGATTTTTAGAACATAAGTCCTAAAGAGATAAAACGAGGTAACATTAAAAGCAACGGGGAGCGGGGCGCCTGGGGGGCTCAGTCGTTAAGCGTCTGCCTTCAGCTCAGGTCATGATCCAAGGGTCCTGGGATCGAGCCCCGCATCGGGTTCCCTGCTCAGTGAGGAGCGTGCTTCTCCCTCTCCCACTCCCCCTGCTTGTGTTCCTGCTCTCGCTCTCTCTCTCTCTCTCTGTCAAATAAATAAATAAAATCTTAAAAGAAAAAAGCAGTGGGGAGCTCTCCTTGATGCATTTATATAGTCCCTTAGACATTCATTGATCTGACAAATATTTATGATGCCTACTATGTGCTAGGTACACTTCTTGGCGCCTGGAGAAATAGCGGTGAGCAAAGAGACAGACTTACATTCTTGGTTTTTGTTTTGTTTTGACACAAGTAAACAAAAAATACATACCCATGCACATAGAGTGAAAGCTTCCATGAAGAAAGAGAAAGCTAGTAAAGAGAATAGAGAGTGCCAGGGGAGGTTTGGTCTGACAGGACATGTGAGGATTTGTTTATGGTTAGGAGGTCCAGAGAGAAGGAAGGGAAGCAGTTATAGAAGATAGGAATCCATTGGGTGTTGGGAGGTGCTTTTAATGAGATGGGGAGCCTGAATATGAGGAGGGTAGCAGAAGGATCTGGGGGAGTGTTAGTGGGAAGTCAAAAGTTCCTGCTGGGTCTGTTAACTTGGAAATGCCTATTAAATATTCAAATGAAGATGTTGAGTTGGCAGTTGGATAGCAAACCTGGAGCTCAGGGAGAAGTCTGGGAGTCAGGGTTCCTTCTAGCAATTTGGGAGTCATGGACATATTCATGATATTTGAAGTTCCAGGACTGGAAAAGATAATCTAGGAAGTGAGAGGTATGAGTATGAATGGAAGAGAAGCATGAGGGTTGAGCCCAGGGGCACTCTAACATTTAGAGGTCTAGCAGAGATGGAGCAGCTAGCCATAGAAACTGAGGCGGCATTGCCGGTGTGGTGGGGAGAGAACCCAGAGTGTGTGGTGTCCTCCAAGCCAAGTGGCTACTGAAAAGAGACCCTTGATGACAAGTGTTGTTGAGAGCAAAGCGAGTCATGAAAAATAAATTTGCTTAAATGGAAAGCACACAAAATAATTCAGGAGGGAAGAACTCACGATAAAAGGTGAGGGAGAGAAATATGAGTATAGTAACTGGCCATGTAGTCTCTGCATATCTCTGATGCAACTTCCCTTTGGAACATTATCTATCATGATTTAAATCTTTTTTTTTTTTTTAAGATTTACTCACTTACTTATTTATTTGAAAGAGAGAGAGAGAGAGTATGAGCAGGGGGGAAAGGGAGAAGCAAGCTCCCCCCTGAGCAGGGAGCCTGACATGGGGCTCCATCCCAGGACCCTGGGATCATGGCCTGAGCTGAAGGCAGATGCTTAATTGCCAGGCACCCCCATGATTTAAATCTTGAAAAGAGGCATTTACCTCTATGAATCCCAAAAGAAACTTTGTTTTGTAATACAAGAGACAGTTATATTCAAAGTCACTAGAGACTGTAGTCCAATGCCCCATTTTGGTATAATTTAAAATCCCCTCATTGCCACTTTCTGCAACATCTAATCACACAGCAGACAGGTGCTGTACATTCTTTCATTGTAATACGTGTCAGTACATGTCCTGTCTGTCCACTTGTCTCCATGTGCATGGCTGATGTCCTCCTCTAAGCTGGGATCATCCCTTGCCTGAACAACTACAATTACTTCTGTGTTTGTTCATTGGAGAGGCAGGCACCAAGATGAAATTCAATGTACAAGAGATTTATTGGGAGAAACACCTATGAGGGATAAGTGGGAAGCAAGCAGAAGTAGGCAGAAACAACCTTCAGACTTTGGAATGGGTCTGATACCTGTGAATAAAGAGGGAGGGCAGAAAATTCTCAGACAGTGGGGCAGTTTAAAAAGTGTTCCAACCAGGATGGTGAGGAGTCCTCAGCCAAAGTTGCCCATCAGTGGAGTCCTACATCCTATAGAAAGGGACTAGCACTTGGACCACACTGTGCCCAGGCATTAGCAGGAATTGACCAGGGCTTGGGGGAGAATGGCAGAGTTGGGTAGGGGTTTGACCTCAGCTCACTTGTGGTGATGAGGCCACAGCAAAAGCCACAGCCAGGGCTATCGTCAACGAAGGCCCTCACAGCCAGTGCTCTTAAAGGGGATTTGAGCTTAATATGGTTGGGATCATTAATACTTAGTAACTGAGAGAAGGGAACTCACGGAGCTGAAATTCCAAGCCCCTGGGAAGGTACCAGCTGGATGGTGTTAGTACCGCTGGAGTTGGTTTTGAGAGTCTGGCAAAGTTGCACATTCAGTTCAGGTGCTGTTGCAGGAAGGTACGGAAGCATTGCTGGAAGGAATTGCCATAGACCGGAGATCCTCAGGAAGTGGATGGGAAAGAGCAAGTCCCTTCCTTCTCCTCTAGGTTTGCGTCCCTACTCAGGAAAGGAGGCAACAGAGCAGAAATGGGGTTTGTAGAGTCCCAAATGCAGCGTCACAAGGCAGAGGAAAGAAGGGTGGGTTTGGGGCTGCAAGACAATAACTTAATACTTTAATAATTGGCACACCATATGAACTGCTCTCCATTTTTTTTGGTACTCCTGTGTTTGGTTTCATCCTTTATGGTGGATCCACAGTGATTCCTGGGCCGTCTCTCCAGATCCAGACAGGACGCAGGAAATTAGCATGTCAGAGATGTTTCTGCTCTAGAGACTATTCTGTTTCTGGTTCCCTTAAGACTGGAACCAGTATGCTTTCTCACAGTGAGAAATGTCCACCCTCCTTTCCTTTAGATCTTGATTTCTGTTAGTGAGTCCTGTTACTGGGGCCTGACTCCTTCAGCATCAGCATCCTTTACCAAGGATCCTTCCTAAGCTGTTTTGGCCACCTCAGGTTTTCCCAGTTTACTCCCAAGGAAGCACTAAGGTGCTCATTAAATGCTGCCTGAACTGACAGAATTGGTTCAGCAGCCCTGGACAACTACGAATGTGTGTGCAGAGAGGTCATTTATTATAGAAGTTTACAAATCCCTTTAAGGTCTTTCTCCCAAAGGCCACATATTAAGATTCTTAGAATTTGCAAGCCAAAGCCAATCAAGGATATTATGTAGGAACTTAAATGAGGGTTACCAAATAAAATATTTTTTTTAGTATTAATATACCCTCTACAATATTTGGGACATACTTAAAAATTGTTATTTATCTGAAATACAAATCTAATTCAGCATCTAGAATTTTTATTGAACAAATCTAGCCACTGTACCTTATATAATAATTTAAAATGTAACCACTTGAAAATGTGAAAAGTATTCCCAGATCCTTGGCCATAAAAGAACAAAAAACAGGGGCACCTGGGTGGCTCAGTCGTTAAGCGTCTGCCTTCGGCTCAGGTCATGATCCCAGGGTCCCGGGATCGAGCCCCGCATTGGGCTCCCTGCTCAGCGGGAGGCCTGCTTCTCCCTCTCCCACTCCCCCTGCTTGTGTCCCCTCTCTCGCTGTGTCTCTCTCTGTCAAATAAATAAATAAAATCTTAAAAAACAAAAAACAAAAAAACAGGTGGCTGGCCAGTTTAGGTCCATGAGCTGTAGTTTGCTGCCTTCTGCCCTGTTGTTATCATTCAGGCTCCAGTTTCAGGAAACAGAAACCACTTGCAGAAAGGGATATAACATAGAGACTTATGTGCTTACAAAAATCCCTGGAATAGCTGGAGGGGTAGGCTTTACACTGGACTTCCAAGAATGAACCCCTGAACAACGTGGCAGAGCTGGCCTGCCAAGGAAACCATAGTCCCAGTCTCTGTCTCCAGTATTAAGCTCTTCAGCCTCTCCAGGAACATACCACTGGAGAATGGGGGAATCCAGAAGCCACTTCGAGAACTGTTGATTTCAGAGTCACACGGTGTCTGCTAATCAGCACCTGCTGGTTATGTCTGAAGTGCTCTCTCTCTCTCTCCATTTAATTCAATTCTGAATATAATGCATGTGCATCTGATTGGCAGAGTCGACATCACTGCAAGGGGTCTGAGAAACCGCTTTCAGCTTTCTGCAGAATATCGAGAGCTGATTATAAAAAGAAAAGATTCTATGTGGAACAAATCTGTTTACCACACTTGCTACCTTCTTCCTTCTCTGCCTTCTCTTAGGTCTCTCACTATCTGGGTTGGCCCTGCACAGAGGATTTTGACTTGCGTCTCTGAAAATAGGAGTTAGGTCTGCGATGCTATCCCAGTGAACATAAATATTCTCCTTTCTATTCTCGAAACACATCATTCCTCTTTTTTATTTTTGTTAGGAAGAAGACAAAGCCTTTGTTCCCTACGGCTTTGTTTACTGAAATGAGTAATGCCCTATATCCTGTGATTTTTTTTTTTTTTTACTTCATCATTATGACTCTAGCCTCTCAATTTAAATTGTTTAAGTATATTATTCTTTCTCAATCCAATGCAAATAGAGCATAGAGACAAGGCACTGGACACAAAGCAGAATTTGAACAAAACCGTTTACATGAAAAATTCAAATGAAACCTAAGATTGCTATGCATGATTTATACTTGACATAGTTGATTTGTTAATGATAACCATTCATAAAGACTTTGGGAGCATTTGGACTAAGTTTGAAGTTACTCCCTTTCTCAAAATATCTCAGTACATGCATTCACTGAATTTTCTTTTTGTTCTTTCTCAGAGGCAAGCTGTTTATCCTCCCTCTAAGACTAATCTTTTAGCGTATGCTCTGGGTTCGGTTTCTTTCCAACTTCTTTTTGTCTCATTTTCAGTGCTGTTAGTCTCTTTTTCTCTGTTGGTATTTTCCTCTCCTCTGCAAACATACTCAGTCCCCCTGACTTCGTGTATATCTTTTGATTTTGCATCTCTTGAATTATTACCCATTTGTCTCCTTTTTTTTCCCCACAAAAGTTCTCAAAAGAGTGGTCTACATTTATTGCCTCTACCTCTTACCTTTCATTTCTTATCCTTCTGTGGTCTTGCTTCTATTCCTAACAACCAGCTGAAAAAACTTTCAGGGGCACAGTTTGGTCTCTTAATGGGCGACCAAGGGTCCTTTCTCATGTTGTCTTCTTCAGCTTTTCCTAGCATTTGAGGCTGTTAATACCTCTTTACCCATTTTTGAATTTCTTTTTCTTTGACCTCGGTGATGCTACATTGTTTTATTTCCTCCTAAAGTATGCTGTGACTATTTTTGCTTTCTTTGCCTTTGCTAACCTTGTGAGCTTGTTCATTAATTATTCCTTCTCTCTCATTTTATTTTTAAGCTTTCATTTTTCAGTGACCTTTTCCCTGAAAACATGCTTCAACCTCTCTTCACAGAAAAGAAAAATCCTTCTCTTGTGCCTGATTTCTCCACAAGTTTTTGTCCCATTTCTCACATTGTTTTCACTCCGGAATTCTTGAGAGTTTAGTGTATCCATACTTTCTTACAATGTAACTTCTTGTACATGATTTCCACAATTTTTGTCCTTCTCTACTCCTTAAAATTCTTTCCTTCCTTAGACTCCATGAGCTGCCATATCCTGGTCATTTTACTATCTTTTGAAGGTTCCTTTCATGCTTACTTTGTTCCAGGCTCTCCTTCTCATGCCTCAAAGTGGATATTTTCTAAAGTCATATAATTCTTTTATCTCTGTGATTTTGCTTTGATGGTCTCATTCTTGCCTACAGTTTTAACTCTTGAAGGACTCCTACACTGCCATCTCCAGGTTTTAAAAAATTCTTTCGGGGCGCCTGCGTGGCTCAGTCGCTAAGCATCTGCCTTCGGCTCAGGTCATGATCCCAGGGTCCTGGGATCGAGTCCCGCATCGGGCTCCCTGCTCGGTGGGAAGCCTGCTTCTCCCTCTCCCACTCCCCCTGGTTGTGTTCCTACTCTCGCTATCTCTCTCTCTCTGTCAAATAAATAAATAAAATCTTTAAAAAAAAATTCCTTCATTATGGTTGTTTGGATGGACACAGTTGAGTGCTTGAAAAATGGGCCAGGATGGGAGCTGTAGACAGAGGAGGATCTCTGGGGCAGCAAGAACTTCTAGAAGTTATTTCAAGTTAAGTCCTTCAAGAAGAGTCAAGAGTCAAACTGGAGACTCTAAAAATAAATGTTAAGTGCTTAGCTTAGGAACAGGAATATAAATGGAGAATAGAACCAAAAGTCAGGGTCAGCTCAAAACAAAACAAACAAACAAAAAGGATTGAATGGAAGCAAGTTTAAAACAAGCAATAAACATCCAGAATCATTTCTGCAAATCATTTTTAGGGAATCCATGGGTCATCTCAGATAGCAGATGATATGTGGTGGGTGGTGCCAGATTCACCTCAAGGTACATATTCCAGGCAGTTAAGTGCCAAACTCTCTCAGGTCTGTTGTTTCTGTCTGCTATACTTCTCCACATAGATTCCATTCTGGAAACTAATGTCCTCCTCTTTCTCCTCCTCCTCTGATAAAAACACTGCCATTCTATTATCAACATCATCCCAAACCTTTGGGCTTTGACTTCTCTCCCAACTTCCACATCTATCAGTTGCCAGATCCTGCCAACTCTTCATGATATTTCTTATGTTTTTCTCTTATATCCAATGTTTTCTTCTACCTTCATTTACTCTTACCTGGACATGTCAATGGTTTTATAATAGATTTCTTAATGTGCATTGTTTGAGTTTGAGCTCTTGGAAAAACAATGATTGGATTATATATCCAGGCCAGTTGCTTGCTTCTAAGGCATAAATGATTTGGGGGAGTACTAATTGGATAAGGACACTGCATTATAAGGATGGTTTAAGAAAGTGTGCCTTCTTGGGTGTATTCTAGGTGGTTAATTTACACTTTATTTTTTTTTTTTCTGGTTTAGAATCCAGAGAATGTCAGTAATGTTGATGTGGATGGGACTGAAACACCTTGATTATCATCTTCTGATAGAAATGATATTCCATACAAAAAAAGATTCTTAGATTGCAGTTTTTGCCTCAATATGTTTGTGGCTTGTTTTCTTTGAGCAACAAATGGTTACATACACTTGTCTGCTGGTAGGGACTGATACATGCACACAGCTGCTTCAAGAGGGAGGATGCTCTTAATGAAAGTCATGATGTATATCAGAGGTGCAGATCATGGGTTGGTTGGTGAGGATGGCCTTCATGGCCTGCTTCACACAGTAATCAGGCTGCAGAGGGGGCAGAAAAGGCTCAATTTCTTTACTGGTTTGGCAGCTTCTGAACATGCCTGGGTCTACAAGGTAAGGGCAAACCAACATTGTTTTAATTCCATCTTTTTCAGTAGCCTTTAACTCATGGCACAAAGATTCATGAAAACCCACCACTCCAAATTTACTGGCCCAATAATCCTCAACTCCAGCAGTACTGAAAAATCCCAAGGAGCTTGCAACTGTCACAATATGACCATATTTCCTCAGTGTCCCTTGGTAGAGTTCCCTGAGGTCTGTTTGCCCCACTTAGGTGCCCTATAAATAAATTCTTATGTTTGACGTCATGCTGTTGGTCTGTAGGCCACTTATATCCACTCTCTCCAGACTTTACTTTTATATGCAGCTATTTATAACTTTCACAAGTTACAACATAAAAGGAAACCATTTGTACTATAGATGCACACAAATACATTTACTTTACTTATGATACAGACTGAAAAAATGTTTTTCCCTCTTAAGGGTGCCTCTTAGAAATTAATGTCTTATATGTATATAAATGTGCATGAGTGTGAGTGCATGTATATAATATATAATATGTATGTATATATATACATGTATGTGTATATATACAAACTATATCTTCACATGTAATCATTCCCCACTTTGCTGAAAGATGGAAATTCATCAAACACAATTCTGATTGACACTCTTCATCATTCTTCATAGAATAGTCAAGAAATCCTGTTGCCTGAAGTTCAAGGCCCTACACAATTTTATCCCAATATAATATTCCAGTATGCTGCCACAAATGCTTTTTGGAAGAAGACAAAATAAATGAACAGATAATTTATCAACATTCTTTGCAAAAACTTCCTTAGCATACTTAGATCATGGTAAGCTCCCTTCTATTTCTGCAACTCTTTTTTGTCATAATACCCACCTCCTTCTTTATGAGTTTTCTTTAAGAACTAGGTTGAATTTCACCTCTTTCTTCAAGCATTTTCTGACTGTCCCAGTCCATCATATGATTGTTAAGGTGTAAAGCAATCTTTATATTGCTTGCGTTCTTCGTTATCCCTCCTATCATTCCCAAGTTTTAATGAGTCTCTTGTCACTGTGTCCAGGAATTACTGGGCCATAGGAAGTTGTTATTACTTGTGCCCAGATGACCCAGAGATTTGAAAGTTAATGGCATATAACTTATTCATCACTGAAGGGTTTTACCTTCTATCACTTGTAGTAAGGTCTTAGTCATCTCAAATCATGAAAGATCAGCAAAGCAACTAGCCATCATAGTTTCATTCCCCTGCCCTCCATTATCCAGAACAATCTTCTCAGAGATGTAGCTGTGATGGGGTCTCAGAGTTTTTGTATCAATCTCACTGTTGCTACCAGCTGCATAATGTTAATAATAGGCTGAGATTGCTGAAGAGAGCCATACACAGATACCACTTGGGATGGAATTATCTCAAATGAGCATAAGGAAGTGAGTCTAATCAAAATACACAATAGAGAAATCACAGCACTGTTTAATGATGGATGGAAGTGTAAGTTTATGGAACCCTCAGATGGAATTTACCAGTAGACACACAGTTGCACATGTTAGTTTGAATGAGCAAAGATCATGTCAGATCTCATAAATTTCCAAGTTGCACAATGTACAATATGATTGCAAAGGTACAGGGCACTGTATGCTCAGTACACTTAGCCCTGAACATCTATCTATCATTCTCAACCTCCAGAGCTATTCTGGTGTGGGCCAAACGCATTCCTAAGTTAATTTCTGTAAAAGCTATAACAAAAGTCTATTATCCGGATGTCTTTGGGAATCTGGAATTTGGCAGGACTTTAGACCTGCCACCGGGCCCATTCTGTGTAAGATTTATGGATCTGTAGCAATTTCCGTTTGTACCTTTTCCTGTGTCACCCAGATTTTGACACCTAATAGTGTCATTTATATTTTTATAAGATTTATATGATCAAATAAGTAATACATTTTTATACATTTTCTATCCATAATGCCTAACTCACCATATTGCATTTAAAAATGTCATTTCATCAATAGGAGGGGTAGACAAACCATGAGAGACGATGGACTCTGAAAAACAAACTGAGGGTTCTAGAGGGGAGGGGGGTGGGAGGATGGGTTAGCCTGGTGATGGGTATTGAGGAGGGCACGTTCTGCATGGAGCACTGGGTGTTATGCACAAATAATGAATCATGGAACACTTCCTCTAAAACTAATGATGTAATGTATGGGGATTAACATAAGAATAAAAAAAATAAAAAAAAATGTCATTTCATCAAGCATTTGTTGTGTACTCACTGAGTTTTAGGCACTATAGTAAGAGCTGGAAGTACAAATAGGCCAGGACTTGATCTGTGGCTTGGAAGAATTCAGCATTTTGGCAAGTCAGACTGGGACAGCCATGAAAGCGCACTTGTCAACAATCCCTTTGAGACAGAACCCGCAGCTCCTTAACAGTTGTCTGACCATTCCCGTGCTTTTGGGAACTAAAGCAGTATTAGAGCCGAGGTCAAACTCCCCCCAAGTAGCTCCCAGGCAATGTTTAGGAATGGTGGAGGTGTAGGCCCGACCATTTTTGCCTAAAGCAGGTATCCTCCACAGGTGATCTTTATGCCGGATTTCCCCAATTGCCTGGCCAAGACTTTCTTAGCACTGCCCTGTGGTCTGAAACTCTTCCTACCCAGGCCTGTTTCCTCTCCTTTCCATTCACAGATGTCAGCCGTGCATCAGGCACAGAAGCTTTCCCTGCGGACCCCTGCTCCTTCTTTCTTTATGTTACATAAACTTTACCTGCAATACATTTCTTGTGTACCATCTTGGCACCTGCTTGTCAGAGTACCTGAACTGATAACACACAGATGCAAAAATAATTATAAAAAACCCGGCAACTATTATAATTAGGAAAATGTGCAGACTGTTATGGGACACTTTTCCTGCCTTCCACAAAGAAAGTAAAATAATTCTTTCCTTATATTTGCTACTTTACCTTGTTTAAACTGTGCCTTTATTATAGAACATCTCATATTGTATTATAATTGCTTATTTTTATGTTTGTCACTCCATAAGACCGTGAGCTCCTTGAGAGACCATGATATTTTATCTCTGTATACTGAAGGCTTTTTTGTTTTTGTTTTTTAATCAAGCTCAGTATCAAAAATTCTTATTGAGAAAGGGATAAGGATGTGAGGAAAGCATCACAGAGGAACAACCAATGATCTTTGTTTGAAGAATGAGCCGGCAGTTTCCAGGTGAACCAGGAGAAGGATGAGTATTTGATAGAAGGAACGTCGTCTAGAATCATGTGCTAAGCAAAGAGGCATGAACAAGTATTCAGGAACTGGCAAGCCACTTGGAAAGGCTAGAGCTTATTGTGCTAGGGGGTGTGTAGGGATGGGAGACAATGATGGAAAGATAAATTAAACTTGCACAACACAGTTGCTTGCTAAATGTTTGTGTATATATAAACCATATATGTAATTTCTCAAAAACTATTGTTTGAGGAATTGCATGTGTGTATGTGCGTGTGTAGTGAGATGACATAAGGTGCCTGAAACAAAAAGTTCTGGCTATATTTCGTTCTGCATGAAAGGCAAAAGAAAATTGTGATGAAAAATGATCTGTGACCAGGAATGTTTCAATTTTTTATAATGAGGTCAAGACAAGAAATGATTTCTGTTTGCTTATGATACTATAACAATGCAAATACATTCTCCAGTCTCAATTTCAGAGCTATTTCTATTTCTTCTCCTTTGGCAAATGCATCCTATTATATGCCAGATCCTGGGTTTTCCTCTAGATTAATTCAGGAGTCACCCTTTCTTTCCCTATCCACAGCATCACCCTTCCGCGGGAGCTGTAAGTTTCCTATGAAATCTCTATATTGTGTCTCAGTATCTCTCATTCAGGCATTGCAGATCCTTGCTCACTATGGCAAGAAAAGCATCCCACAAGAACTGTTTTTATTTCATTGCTTTCTTTGGTCAGGGACTTATGGTGGTTTTGTTATCACTTACGAAATACACAAAGTCCTATGTAAATAATATAGTCAGTATAAATAATTATTTATCATTGAGTTGAGTAGATAAATTGAAACGATTTAGGAATTATATCTCACATTTGTTAGTCAGCTTCTCAGGTAATGCCAGGATTTGGAAAATCATCTCCTCTGGTTCTTCTTGTTGTTCTCTTACCTTCATTTCCCATTACCTACTTTTTTTCTGTGTTAAGTTAGGATCACCTAAGCTGCTTGAACAAAGAAATTCCAAAATATAATGGCTAAGAGACTGTGATTTCTTTCTTTCTTACTTTCTCTGGGGCAAGTTCTCCAGGTTGGCAACTGGTTCTACTCCGTGCAGGTATTTTGGGGGCCATGTGAATAGTGGCATTGCAATGGTTGACAAGTGACTGTCAAGCAACTTGCAACAATCAACTTAAGAAGAAGAAAGGGGAAAGAGCAAAAGTCGGGGGCCAGGGAATTCCATGTGAGCAAGTGATATAGAAGTTAGATAATTTTTGCTGCAGTCCAGTGGTGAAACTGTGGGTCTAATCATAGAGCCACCCTAAGGGCGTTGGGGCTCTTGGGTAGTTCGGTCTCAGGCTGGGCAGCCATTTCACAACTACAACTGATGGAAGAAGGGAAGAACTTTATTCTGTTTCTTGGTGGACAGCTAACAGTCTGCCATATCTTCTTTTTTCCCCAGCAATTTGTCATATTTTTCTAAAAGACTCAGGCACTAGAAAACATAAGAAAACCTGTGTTTTTTTCTCTAGGCACTAATTTCCATTTCCTTATAGTTTTGGTGATATTACTCAGGTAAAAGATATTGTATCTTGTCTTAATTACTCTGATAAGTTTGGGGAATCTATAGTTTGTTTCTGAGATCTTGATAGTTATTAGTTATAGAGTAAAACAGCCTTAGATTTATATTGCTAAACTTTCAGAAAAATCCCACATTAGTAGTTTAAACTAAAGAATACAAAATTAAAATAATGGGAGACTGCTCTGAACTCAATTTGAAAGCTAATAGAGTTCCTTGGGTTAATTAACATAATTAGTCTTTGGTTTGAAACATTTCCAGTGCAGTTTGCTCTGGTATGATAACTGGGATATACTATTTTGTTGCCTTTTACAATTTAGGAAGAGTATTTTCTAGTTTTGTCATTCTGATTTGTAATATATAAATATATATTCTTTAATAACTCTAAGGTAAGCTAGAGTTTATAAAGGATCAATTCTGAGTACATTTGTACAACTGTGTTCCAAGAATAGCTGAATACAAGAAAGAGGTCTATAACAATTCAAAGAATTTTTCTATTTCTCTTTTTATTTTCCCCTCTATGTCCTCCCTCCTAACCTTTGAGGATACTGCAACTCCATTTCCTTGGCAAAGTAATTTCAAGGACATCTGGAATGAAAGATCACTTATGTTTTAATGGCTCTGCTGTCAACAGCTGACTTTCTGTTAGCAGAACATGCTGTATTTGCACACAGAAGAGAGTACAAAACACATTCCATGATTTGTATACTGTTGGGGACATCTGAGTTATTGAATGCCAATTTTAGAGATGTTAACAAGTGTAGACAGAAGTGCAAAAGATTTTTTCATGAATTTTTTTCTTTGAATTGTAAAGGAAAACTATGATATCTACATATTAGGACAGAAAGGATTTCTACTTCTTTTTCTTCATAACACTTTTGTTTTTTGGTCCAGAATGATTATCTTTCATTATAGAATCATAGGAAAAAGATGACATGGCAAATACTTTATTAATTCCTTAAACATCATGACCTAAAACTTAAGGACTTTTAGGTTAGTTTGATATTAGTACAGTTGAACTTAAGAAAGCATTTACGGAAGTTTGTGTGGGTAGGGAAAGCCCTGTGAGGAAATAATAATAATAATAATAGTGATGTAATAATAAAAATGAAATATGAGAGGTGTTTATATTTCAGGTATCATGCTCAGCATTTTATATCCACCCTTGTTTATGCAAGGATAACTACAATCCTTAGTTGACTGTACTTTACTTGGGAAACTGGAGTGATGAGAGTGGCACCAATACTCTTTAGGAAAACCATTTAAATTGCCCCTAATTTCATTCTAATCAGGGAAGAAAAGTTTAAAAATTCAAATCTTTAGTCCTTAGGCTTTTTACTCTGAAGTTTGCCTTTCACTATTTTTATTCCATTAACCCCAGTTGAAATTTTTTTTCCTCCAAACGCTGTATTTAAGAGTTTTAAAAATATAAACAACCATAGACTGACAGAGCAGCTCTATTCCCTAATATATACATCTTTATAATGAAGAAATTTGCAGTGGGATTGTGGGGACTTGGTAAAAGAGAAAGTCCTGTGGAGAGGGTCAGCTGTTTTCCCTTGTATCTAGGAGGGAAAATGACAGGAGAGCTCTTCACCCAAAATTCTAGGAGAATGAATCATCCAGCCCTTTTTATGTTTTGGCTTTTAAATTTAATCTCTGTGGTCCTGGGCAAGGTGATTTGGTTTCATCCTCACATGGTGAGCCACACAGGCTGTCTTCCCCACTGAGGGATTTTGCACAGTGTAATCCCATGTTGGATGCATGGATGGTATCCAAAGGAAGAAATGAGCTAATACATTTTATTATAGGATGTTGTTTTTAAAAAGTATTTATTCCTAATGGTTCTTTGTCAAAACAGAGTATGTGTGGAAAAACTGAAGGTTTCAGGGGAAGTGGAAAGACTCAGCACCTGCGGAATCAGATATACTAACTCTGTGTAACCCTGTGGACATCTGTCATAGGGCTTCAGGAGATAAGGTCTGATTCCTGGAAGGGGTAATGGAGAGGGCTATGTGGTTGGTTGTTCTTCATGTTTTTATTTTTAGAATTCAAAATTCATTCTAAGAATTAAAAGTTACAAAATGTACCATTACATCATCTTCAGGTTAAGAAGATGACATAATGAGATGCCTTTTTAAAAAGATTTGTCTACAAAGGGGAAGTTGAGAGTTGAGGTGTGGATGAAGTAACTTTTTAGGTGTGGTGGCTTGAATTGCTTGGTTCCAGTACCCTTCCTGATATTTCACAGAATATGGAAATGGGCCGTGGTTTTTCCTTTAAAGATGAGGCTTCGTTCTTTAAGAACATGATGAGAAAAAGTCTGCATTTTGTTTCTGATTGGTGGTGTGATTACAGGGATGTTTGATAAGATTTAAAAATTCTTTTGGGGGCAGGAAACAACATGGCCACTGGGATAGATGAAAGGCACAACTCTGTTATTCATAATTCCTGAGGGAGAGAAGGCTGTTCCTGGGCAGGGCCACACAGGGGGCTGCACGTGGCAATATGGTAACAGCCAGCTAGAACTGTGGGGAGCTTGTATGGCAAATTGCTTGGGGATAGCTAGGTTTCCATGGCTCCCTGTGGATTGGCTAATTTAAATAATTTCAGCTGACTCTAGGGCACAGGGGCTGGCTGTAGTTTTCAGGTGCCTGGCTCTGGGGTGATTAGTGAGAGTATACAATGGGCCTGAGTGTGAGAACCTGATTGGGGCGGTGATTGGGGTGTAGACTTAATTGATGCTCAAGAAAGGGGAGCTGGATGGCCAGGGCCTTAAACCTGGTTCAAGACAGCATTAAAACAACAAGACCCCCAAAGACCTCTGTGTTGTAAGAGTTGACAGACTTCCCATCTTAAAGTAGTTTAAATATTAGTGTGAATTTAAACAAATAGGTTACATTTGATGTGTAGGTCCTGCCTACACATGTACCTGCTTCTTGCCAACACCACAGAAATGAGCAGGTACAAATCAAGTCCCGGGAGTTAATGGCAACAGTAATAAAGAGTATCCTGCTCCCACATGGTTTCTTCCTACTGTCATTTGTTTTGTTTTACTTTACTTTTCCAAAGCAGCTTGGAATGGAAGGGAAGGTAGATGGCTCTGTGCATGGGGGTGTCAGGGTAGCTAGCTTTGAAGGTGCTGCTGCTAGTTAGGGTTAGAAACTCAACTCTCCTCTAGAGCAGCCTTCCTCTGGTGTAATTGTGGGGACTGAGTTACACCCCCTCCCCAGTTTGGGATTAGAGAGGAATTTATGAAAACCTAAGAAGTGAGCTGAAGGAAAATTAATGCATATATGCATGACCAGGTGAAAAAAATGGGGTTTTTCATCTCTGTTTCCGGTCCTGCTTGGGCCTTTAGTTGAGTCCATTCCTGGCCTCAAAGGACCTCTGCCTGGGCTGTGGGTACATCCTTGATTTACAACAAACATTCAGGGTGCTCATTCAACCCATGTACTATATTCCAAATGCCCTGATGTGAGGGTAGAGCCCAGGCAGGCAACAATGTTTTCTTGGACTGTTATAAAATAGGAAGGAGTCAAATGGGAAAGCCCAGAGCTAGTATGATCCTGACAGATTTTCACCAATTCTCATTAAATTTGGCTCTATAAAGAAAATATATTCTTGTAAGGGTGCTACAGGGCCTTACCTCTTGAATTTAGTCCCAGGCAAGCTGCCTACCCAGTGGCAAATCCTTGCACTTAACATTTAAAGCTTTCCCAGGGTCCGTATGAAAGAAGAATTCATTGGACAACTCCAGGTTTAACTTCATCCTTCTTCTCCAAATATATTCTCAATTTATTTCTGGTAGTGAGGTATTTGGTGACCCCAACCATTGATTGAGTTATTAGGGTATGGCTTAGAGTAGAGCTTCATTCTAAGGGTATACATAATTTTTGTTGATGACAATCACAATTTTATGTTTCATCCCTTTGAATCATGAAGTTGAAACCAATTTATACACAAATGGTAAAAACAAATCTATTTATGGGGCTTTTTTGCTACCTGGGAGTACATTCAGGATCTCTAAAAACTGTTACTTGTACAAATGGGCTCTGATAAGTACAGTCTATTACCAGATACAAAAGCGTAGAGAAATTTTGGATAAAATTATACCCTCTGGAAATGCTTCACAGGAACCATTGAAATCTTTGCCAGAAATTCAAAGTCATGCAAATTAAACCTCCTGATCCATCTGTGATGCTGGACTCAAACTTTAGTAGTAGAATACCAGAGAAATTATTGGAGGATTTTTCCTACCCTGATTTAAAACCTGTAGAGTAGAGACATTTCATTGGTAGGGAAGCTGGAAAGAAGTTTCACCTAACAGGGTACTCCATGGCATGCCGGTATGCTGGACTCTTCTGTATGCAGTGGTATATCCTTCCATCCTCATTCCACAGTCTAATCATGGCTGTGATTCTGGACTGTCTTTGACTGCCTCTGAGGCTATATCCTGACATAGGCTCACCCCAAGCCCGTGTTGTAAGTCTCTCTCTTCCTGCCCTGTAGCTTCACTGACACTGAGGTTTGGGGACCCATAGGAACTATCCAACACTCAGGCATACACAAATGCCAGGAAGTGTGGGAGAGTTCCTACTCAGCAAGACAACCCTTGACCAATGGGGCATGTGAGCCTAAAGATAAATGCTTCCCCCTTCCTTCCTGAGACACATTCTATAAGATTTAGACAATCTGTGGATTTCTCCCAGTTGCAACTTGAAAACTGGTCTTTGTTTTGATGCTCCCTTCTTCCACATATATTCTCCTGTCATTTATCCTTACTTCCTGGGATCACATTCTTGAATAAGCCATGCCTACATTAATCATTTTTTTCCAGGATTTGCTTTCAGAGGATCCCAGGGAAAGATTATTAAAAATTCTATATAAATCAAAGCTAAATGACAATTAGAATGATGGAAAAATGGGCAAAGGACCTATGCTAGCAATTTCACAAAAAAATGTTAATTTTAATTAGCAAAAAATGTAAATTAGAACAAAAATACAAAGCTTTTTTTTTTTTTTAAGATTTTATTTATTTATTTGACACAGAGAGACACAGTGAGAGAGGGAACACAAGCAGGGGGAGTGGGAGAGGGAGAAGCAGGCTTCCCGCTGAGCAGGGAGCCCGATGCGGGGCTCGATCCCAGGACCCTGGGACCATGACTGAGCCGAAGGCAGACGCTTAATGACTGAGCCACCCAGGCGCCCTAAGCTTTTGTTTTAATAACATTTTGGGATAAAATTTTACCTTATAAAAATGGTAAATTAAAATAAAATTGATAATGTTGTAGCAAATGTTTGAAGACCAGTTTCAAACTTAGTGGTGGGGTTGTCGAATTGGAGGTTAATTTGCTAATATCCTTTTGGAAGATAATTCTCCATGCATATTCTCATATTCCTTCATGGTCTGGGCTTTCTGAACAAGGGGCATATTTGAATAGCAAAGGTCTTAGAAGCTAGAGGTTGTGAATTGCTCCAAAGATATGTAGAAACTTATCTTCCTTGGGGAGACATTCACTTACCTTCCAGGGTTTTAAAGTTCTTCCTCTCTTTCTCAGCAGAGTGGGATAGGAGCAGATGGGATAGGAGCAGATGTGCCAGCCACCCTGTATAAGCTAGGAATCTCATAATTTGAAGGATCCTCTCTTATGGAACAAACCTTGATGCATGTGTGGGTGAACATCTGGTACCCATTGTATCACCCTGTGGGAATTGGGGCAAGGGGAACCAATGCAAGATGCTACTCTGGGTGCTCTTCTTGCTGTGAGTAATAAATGGCCTGTTCTCTGATCCAGAAGTCTGGTGTTTCTATCAGTATACATATATATACATTTACATACACATGTATGTATGTGTAACCATGGCAGGCTAACTTGTAAGCTTATAAAGTAGCATAAAATCTCTGACCTTTTGCAGGTTTGGACTTAACATAGCTCTCAAAACCAAAGGTGAACATAACCTTTGGGCTTAGTTTTAAACTCCTACAAACTTATTTTATATGAATATTTAGGGGCACATATGTTCGGTGCCTGCCCAGCATCCATACCTCCCATTTGCAACAGCACTTAATTTCTTTTGAAGAACTACCCCGTCTAATGCATAGCACCCCATGGGGGGTGGGTAGGTGGGGAAGGGTATTGACTTCATCCCAGTTTCCAGAGTGAGTCTTCACAGGCCTAAGTAAATCTGCTTAATATGATACGGCTGCCATGATGACTGGATCGGTAACTAGTACTTCGACTATCAGTAAATGGTCTTTACCTGGGCATTATTATTGCTTAAGATCGATTGGGCCAAGCAGGGTGAATGAAATACGTGGAATAAAGGACATTTATTCTAAAGTAGAATGAAGAGAAAAACTTTCTCTGAATGATGTGGGGTACAGGTCTGAAACTGCTGTGGTCATTTATAAACATTGAGAGAAATTAGGCTAAGAGTTAAACTGTTAATAGAAGACTGTGGAAGATTAAAGTAGAGCCAGCATCGTGATTAAACCGTGCCTGAACTCCTATTGAATCTTCAAGTATGTAAATCTATGAAATCCTTTGTTATTGATGTCAATTTGAATTGAGTTTTCTAGTATGGGTAAAGAAAATCTAATTTACTGTTAAAGGGGATTAAAAGGAAAGGATGTGAGGAGGCCAATACTCAGCCTACTTCTCAACAGACTTTCTATTACTTGACCTGCCTGAAATTCCTATCCTCAGAGATATTCTTTTGTATTACACTATTGACCTAGACCAGTGCCATCTACAAGAACTTTCTTCCACGATAGGGATATTCTATATTTACACTGCCCAGTATGGTAGCTATTAGGCACATACGACTGTTGAGCATTTGAAATGTTGCTAGTGAGATTGAGGAAGTAAATAGTAAATTTCATTTAATTTTAATTGATTTGAGTTTAAATTTAAAAAGCTGCATGCATTTAGGAGCTACTGTATTGGACAGTGCAAATATAGATTGCCTTGTTAAAAGCAAAGTGCCTAGAAGAAAAATAAGTCAGTCTTGTCAAATTTTAATATGGTTTATTAAAAAGCTTCTTCTTGGAAAACTTAAACTTGGTCCTGGAACACAGGAGGTTGGGTGTATTTGATAATTTGATTTTTATTTCTTTTTGGGATGGGTCATGTGGAAGAGACCCAGAACAGGGAAACACTTTTACCTTTTCTCCTTTTTGTAGATCTTACCTTTAAAGGATCCACTATTCTTTTTTTTTATTATGTTATGTTAATCACCATACACTACATCATTAGTTTTTGATGTAGTGTTCCATGATTCATTGTTCGCATATAGCACCCAGTGCTCCATGCAGAACGTGCCCTCCTTAATACCCATCACCAGGCTAACCCATC
>NC_138376.1:54714067-54749709 GCF_054177405.1 Leptonychotes weddellii
TGAACCAGGAGAGACTATGGACTCTGAGAAACAAACTGAGAGTTCTAGAGGGGAGGGGGAATGGGTTAGCCTGGTGATGGGTATTAAAGAGGGCACGTTCTGCATGGAGCACTGGGTGTTATACGCAAACAATGAATCATGGAACACTACATCAAAAACTGATGATGTAATGTATGGTGATTAACGTAACAAAATAAAAAATGTTAAATGAAAAAAAGCAGAAAATAAAAGTGTTTACATTTAATGAATGCTTTCTTTGGATTCTCTTTGAAATGCAGCCTTTTTCACTTTGCTAGACCATTTTTTTTAAACTTCTGAGACTTACTGAAGACAAGAAATTGTATGGCTAGTTCCTAGTATTCCCCATTGTCAGGGTAGGTTTTTTATCATCCTTTCTTTTTCATTTGCACTTTTGTATTTTTTTGTGGCTTGTGATTGTGGATGTATATTTCCCAGAAAATTTAAGGATAAAATAATGCAAATTATTTGGAATATAGATTAACCATTGTTTAAAGAAACCCACACGTGACCTCAGACTTCTGAGCCCTGCCCATCTCCAATCTTATTTCAGATGTGTGATTAAACTCACAAAACAGAATAAAAATAAGTAAAAAAGTTATTTATGGAAGAAATGAATACTTTCTACTTTGTCTAAGTTGTCTAACAGAAGGAGATACATCAGAACACTTAATTACTAAATAGGGAATAACTCTGGCCCTTTGACATAAAATTGAATAGTCATAGGTTGGGATTATAGATTTTTGGCTAAATATTTTTCTCTTTCATTAAGATACCGTAACCACAGGCATCTATAAGTCTATGTTCACATCTATATCTACCTATATCTCAGTTGTCTATTACCAAGTGCTGAGGATTAAAAACCAAGTTATAAACTTCTCCAACCCCGGAACTCCCTGATTTATTCAGAGCCTAGGAAGGAGGAATTCCTAACTCTGCCCCCCAGAAAACTCTTCACTTACTTTTGGAAATATTTTGTTGCTCTCTAATTCCTTGGTGTCTTCATTTCACTTTTTAAAGCCTTTGGACACAGCTGTCTTCATATTTCCTTTTGAAGCTGTTCTCATGATTTATAAACCACATGCTTGTATTTCAGGCAGGGTTTGATGCACAGCCTTCGTAATTGTGTGTGGAAGCCTTGGTGTCAAACATACCACAAAACCTTACCAGGATGAAGTTAGTTTATTCTGAGAAGCACAGACTAAAAGAAACTATTCATTATACGCCCTATGATTCTTTAATCTAAACAACAGAAACATCGTTCATTTATATCTGCTTTCTATGATTTAAACTATTGAGGGTTTTAATGAAAATATTTATTGAATAATACTGCATAGTTACCAACCTCTTATTTCCACTTTGAGAACATTTACATTTAAGATGAGAAATCATATTTCTAAGAAATTTTATTTTAAAAATACAAATTGCATGAAAAGCATATTAATGAAATATAGAATATTTTCCATGGAGTTAATGTTTTCTGAAAGTTAAATGACTTAGATTTCTCTATATATTATAATATTGTTAAATGCAGTTCCTCCAGAAGTAATGAAAAATAGAATCTAAATCACAGAATCTAAAACAGAGTTTTAGATATTATAATTTCTTGCTTTGGCAATTTTACAATTGTTACAAGGTGCCATGGTAATAAAAGAGTTTAAAAATCTGAAAAAATGTGTCTAAGGTGATGTTGGTAGAGGTGAACTAAATCTTCACAGATGTGATATAGTTTTTAAGAATTGACAGAAGAATTATTCAAGTCATAAGAAAGAAGTATACCCAATAATGCTTACCCCCAAATCTAACACTTGCCAAATGTGTTTTATATATTTTGGGAGGAATTTTTAGGAATATTCCAAACCAACCCAAAAATCAACACCATATTGAAGATGTTACAGTAAAGTAAACATGTAATTATCATCAAAAATAAGCTCCTTATGAAGTATTGGAAGAAATGCAAATTTGCAAAAATTTGTTGACTTCCAAAATTATATTTTAAATTTGAACTGGTTTTATACCTTGTATTACTATAAATTATAGTATATAGTCATTCATTTAACAAAAATTTAATAAGTCCTATGTTCCAGGCACTGTAATATACCCTGGGGATATGAATTGGTATAAATTGCTATGATGGAAGTTAAATTCTATAGTAGTTAGAAGTAATTTTGGTTGTAAGTAAGGAAAACCTGACTATCAGTAATCTAAATGAATAGTTTTCTCTTACTGAGGATTTCTGGAGTTGGGAGGCTACTGGTTTTGGTCTAAGGTATATGAATGATGGGATCATACTTAGGGCCATTCTTTCATGCTTTTAAGTTCCAGGAATTGGCATCATGACTACTTTCAAGATGAAGAAAGGGGAAGGAGCTTTGCTAATGATATCTGTTCTTTCTATTAGGAAAACAAATGCTTTCCTAGATGTAACCTAGAAAAATTCCATTTATTTATTGTTGGCCAAAACTTTGCTACATGCCCACTTCTAGCTGCAAAGGAAACTATAATTGAACATTCAGTTTCTTTAACTTTTGTCAATGGAGTGGAATGGAAGAAGAGGGATGAATATTGAGTTGGGTTAGCCTGTCAATAGGGTCTACCATAACTTCCCACTTGAGAAGTGATTATGATGTATGGTAAAGAATCCAACTATATTTTTCAGCAACTAGAGAATGATATGTTTGATAAACTTTTATATTTCTACATATTGTGGTTTAACAGGAAGAAGGGCTCCACTAAGAAATTAGAATAAGCCTTTGAAGTAAGAGTGGAAATTATTGCAATAGAACTTCAGTATATTTTTTAAGGGAAGAGGTAATTTTCACACATCCCTTTTTTAAGGGAAGAGGTAATTTTCACAATAATTGCCTTTTTTTTGCCTTTGACTTTGTGGCAGTTGAATACATATATTTTAAATATTTTTCATTAGAAAGTAGGGAACTTGTTTATTACTGTTTTCTACTCAAGTAAGTAGGAGTTGGGTATTATTTTATCTTAAGTACTGTAATTAGGAAGTTTTGTTTCTAGTAATAGTGAAGTAGCTAGTATTGGACTACCATCATGCAGAAAAGAATAATAAATTTTTGATGAAATAAAAACCAACTATTTGAAGGCAGTGAGAGTGACCAAAAGTAGGCAGAAACTGGAGGAGTGTAGACCCTTGAAAACAGGAACTGGACTGGATGAGTTTTATGAATTTTTTGCCTGAAGACATTCTCTACTAGAGTGATATGGAATTGCTGGAACTCAAGCAGAAAGTTGTGGTCTTACTGGCTAACAGAATGAAGGAGAAGCACCACATGATCATCTCAATAAAAAATCATTTGCAAAATTCAATATCCATTCATTATAATAACTTTCAGCAATTAGGAGAAGAGGACTTCCTCAGTCCAATAAAGAGCATCTACAGAAACTCTTTAAAACAGAAACTACAGCTAACACCACACCAAATGGTATAAATTCTATTATTTTCTCATAGGATGAGAAACAAAGCAAGAATGTCTGTGCTCACCACTTCTACTCAACATTGTCCTGGAAGTTCTAGTCAGTACAATAAGGTACGAGAATGAAATAAAAAGCATAACAGTTGTAATGACAGATATAAGATGATCTGTATTCACAGAGGGCATAATTGTCTTTCTAGTTATTCCTAAGGAATCTCAAAGCAATTATAAGAAATAATGAGTGAATTTAGAAATTTCATAGGTATGAGGTCAATTGACCAAAATCAGAAGTATATCTATATACTAGGTGTAAATATAAAATAAAACATTACACTTAAAAATTAACAAAAATAAATTTAATAAAGTATGTGAATGTCATCTGTACTAAAACATACTAAACAATGCTGGAAGAAATGGAGTAGAGAAATATACCATATTCATGGTTCAGAAGGCTTAGTTTTATTAATTTAATTTTTTGAACTTAATTTGTCATATCAATGAAATCTCAATCATAATATCAACAGAAATTTTTATACAGGTGATCCAGTTCATTATAAAATTTATATGAAAATATGAAGATCCTGGAATCTTTAAAATAATTTTGAAAAAAATGAAGTTGGAAGATTCTACCTCAGTTCAAGATTCATAATAAAGAGTTGTTATTCAAGAGAGTGTGGTATTGGCATAATATAGACAAATAGATCAATGAAACCAAACAGAAAATTTGGAAGTAGATACACATGTATATAGTCAACTCATATTTCATGAAGGTGCTGAAGCAATTCTATGGGGAATGAACAGTATACAGTTTACCACAAAGGACAAACTAAATCTCTGATGTTTTTAGAAGAAAATATAGGGGATTATCTTTGCGACCTGGGATTGGCAAATATCTCTTAGAGAGTAAGTACAGAATAATAAAAACAAAAAATGATTGAATAGATTTCTTTAAATTAAAACATCTTCTCATCAAAATACACTATTGAGTAAATTAAGAGGCAAACTAGACTGGGAGAAAGTTTTTACAAAGAGAACTTGTAGTCCAGAACATATATTGAAATAATACATCATAGTGATAAAAATGCAACCAATCAATAAAAAAAGGGAAAAAATTTGAACAGATAATTCCTCAAGAAAGACTTATCAAGTGGCCAATAAGCTCATTTGAAAATCTGTTTAACATCCTTAGTCATCAGGGAAACACAACTAAAACCATAATAAAATAGCGCTATGCAATTATGAAATTTACCTATTTCAGTTTGTCATATGACAAATTCTGGCCAATGGGTTGGGAGCAAGAGTGACCTGTGTCACTTCTGGACTGGCACATTTAACTGTTGATACAAAGGCCTTGGAGCTCTCTTTTCCCCTCTGGTATGATAACTTTTAACTTTTGAGATGGTGGCTGATTCAGCCACTCAGCAGATTCCTTGAATGACTAACATTTCTAGAGCCTTTCTTCCAATCCACAATGGGTATGAAGGTTAATTTTTGTGTCAACTTGATTGGGCCATGGAGGACCCAGATATTTGGGTAAATATCATTTCCAGTTGTGTCTTTGAGGGTGTTTCTGGCAGAGATTAACATTTTAATCAGTAGATTAGTAGGGAAGATTGCCCTTTCCAACGTGGGTGAGCCTCGACCAATCTACTGAAGGCCTTCAAATAATGAAAGACTGATCCTCTCTGCCTATCTTCAAGCTGGGACATCGGTCTCTTGCCTTTGGGCCCAGACTGAAACTGACACATTGGCTCCCCTGGGTCTCCAGCTTGTCAACTGCAGATCTTGGACTTCTCAGTCTCCACAGTTTTATGAGTCAAATCCCAACTAATACAGATTTTGGTACTGAGAAGTGGGGTGCTGCTGTAACAGATACCAAAAAATATGGAAGCAGCTTTGGGACTGGGTATGAATAGAGACTGGAGGAGTTTTAGGATGTCTGCAAGAAATATGGGCATTAGGGTTCTTCTGGTGAGATCTCAGAAAGAAAAGAGAACTGAAGAAAAAGTTTCCATCTTAGAGAGTATATAAATAGTCATGAACAGAATGTTGGTAGAATATGGATGTTAAAAGCCATTCTGATGAACTCTGAGACAGAAATAAAGAGCATGTTATTGGAAACCAGAGGAAAGGCAATCCTTGTTATAAGGTGGCAAAGAATTTGGCTGAATTGTATTTGTGCCCTAGTATTTTTTTGAAGATTGAATTCGTGGGCAATAAAATTGGATATTTAGCTGAGGCTACTTCTAAGCAAAGTGTGCTTGCTTCCTTCTGACTGCTCATAATAAAATGTGAGAAGAGAGAAATGAATTAAAGAAGGAATTAAGCAAAAAGGCACCAGAACTTAAAGATTTGGAAAATTCTTTGTCTATATTGCAGAAAATGAGAAAGTGTGGTTGGAAGAGAATGCCCAGGGTGTGCCTGGAGTATCACTTGACAAAAAGATTATGGAATTATATGAGCAACGCTGTCAATTTTAACTGAAGGAGATAGAAATGGAATGAAGTGAAGGAAGGCTGTTGGACTTCTTAGATCTTTTTTTTTTTTAAAGATTTTATTTATTTATTTGACAGAGAGAGACCTAGCAAGAGAGGGAACACAAGCAGGGGGAGTGGGAGAGGGAGAAGCAGGCTTCCCCGCGGTGCAGAGAGCCCGATGCGGGACTCGATCCCAGGACCCTGGGATCATGACCTGAGCCGAAGGCAGACGCTTAACCATCTGAGCCACCCAGGCACCCAGGACTTCTTAGATCTTACAGGATCAGACCAAGGAACTATTTAGCTGTGAACATGTGGTATTCTTCAAGGCAAGGAAAGTATGATGCCTCAGGGGTAGGGCCTCTGCCTGGCAGAGTCTTGGGGACATCACCCCACATGTCAGGGCCTTAGGATGTGACCAACATCCTGTAGAACCTTGGGATTGTGATCTTTGCCTGGCAGAGCTGTAGAGGTGGGTCTGCTGCTCCAAGTGGGTTCAGGAGGCAGAACATCAAAGAGGATTCTCAAGCCTCAAGATCTGATGAAATTTGCCTTCCTAGGTTTTGGACTTGCTTGGGACCCATCACCCCTTTCTTCCTTCTGATTTCTCCTTGGAATGAGAATGTCTGTCCTATGCCTGTCCCACCATTGTATTTTGGAAGAACATAGCTTACCTACTTCCACAGGCTCACAGCTGGAAAGGAATTTTGCCTCAGGATAAGTCATACTTCCATTCTCACCCATATCTGATTTAGATGATACTTCAATGAGATTTTGGACTTCAGAGTTGATACTGGAATGAGTTAAGACTTTTGGGGAGCTTGGGATTAACTGAATGTATTTTGCATGCAAGAAGGACTTGAACTTTGGCGGTGCTAAGGTGTAGAATATTTATATCCTCCCACAATTCATGTTGAAGCCCTAACCCCCAGGGTGATGGTATTTGGAGGTGGGGCCTTTGGGAGGTTATTTAGATGGGGTCATGAGGGTTGGTCCCTTGTGATGGGATTTGTGTCCTTATAAGAAGAGGAAGAGAGACCAGCGCTCATTCTGCCATGGGAAGACACAGAAAGAAGGCAGCCATCTGCAAGTTAGGAAAACAGCTCTCACCAGGAACCAAATATGCCAGCAACTTGGTCTTGGACTTCTCAGCTTCCAGAACTATAAGAAGTAAATGTCTATTGTTTAAGCCATTCAGCCTATGGTAATTTGTTATAGCAGCTCAAGCTGACTGAGACAATGTATGTGGAAAGAATTACCTTTTGTTTTTTAATGCACTGAGATTTTGGGGTTGTTACTTCAGCCTAACCTAGACTGATACAATAAAATGATTATAAAACTTGATTTGATTGTCTACATTCCCTAGGTCTAACATTCAGGTTCAGAGCACAGTTTTTGACTACATTACCAGTGTTAACCTGTTACATGGTTAACAGGTTGTATAATATGACTATTGTCTGTTGGTGTATGGCAACTCCAAAATATTGACTGCTGTGCAGTCATGGCCATCAATGGTCTCTTGGGATGCCAGGCCTGGGAGAGACTGAGCATCAGTGTGAGCACTGGACAACACCTACCACAAAGAATAACCCTTTTATTTTTTACTTCAAAAATAGGTTGTCATACTTCTTATATACTCTGGTAAGATTGTTTCACTAACTCTGCTATTTCTCAAATAAATCATGGAATTCAAAGATGCCAATATTTTAGGTAAGGCCAATTCTTATATATTATTTTCTAATATTACTATTTTTCTCTAAATTGTGTGGTTCTACTTTATGTACTTCCCTTTCTTACTCTATAGTTTAGTCATTTTTCCTCAACATGATATAACAAATGGTATCCTAAAAAAAGTGGCGACATCTTGCTAATATTTTATCTTATCAACAAAAATTAATTTAAGTAGGAACAAGTAGGATCTAATTTGTTGGTTTGCAAATTTAGTGCAAAAATTAGAATTGAGCATTTTGACTTTAGCCTTATATGTATACTTCAGATGCAGTGTCTTTTGTCTGAAATACTGTTGAAAGTACTTAATTATTTGTAACAGCTGAGATTCCTACTTTGGCCAGAAATTAGGAGAAAAATGTCTTCTACTAAAGCCAAAGTTTGTCTTATAAAAAAGTTCCCAATACAAAACTTTTTTTCACACTTATCATATGACTTAATATGATGCAACATAATTAAATATAATTTCATTTTCTATTCTTTATTTTACCATGTCAAAGTATATCATATTAAAGTGATTTCTCTTGGAAGAAAAGTCAACTTCTGAAGTATTTGTGGTATAAACCAATAATTATACAGTGGCACAGGGCTACTTCTGTTCTAAGACTTTAGAATTTTGAAACACCTTTTTCTGAACTTCAGAGTAGACTAGACAGAATTCTGTCACAAAAAAGGCTAGGAAACCCTCAATGATCAGCCCCACGGGAACTCGTGATGTTCTGTGTGGTACCTGGAGTAGAAAAGGGATGGTGTAGGTCACATGAAAGGCAAAATAATTGAGAATACTTTAAGAAAGTCATGTACATCCAAAGTAGTCTCATGGAATCTCTTCTGGTTCTTAGCTTCAGCAAATCTTAGGTAGGAAGATTAAGGTATTTATTTGAGCAGAAGCACAGTAAAGTTCCGGGTGTGTTTTCCTTTTAACACCATGGATGTGGTCTTGAAAAGTCTGGTGTAGCTAACTATTTTAAGCCACTGAGGTTTTGAAATTATTTAGAACTTTTGAGAGTGACAAGGGGACACAATAGTTATGCCAATAGCATGAATAAACCTGGACTTCAAAAAGACAAAGTGGTGTGTTTATATGTACTTTCTTACTAAGTTTTAAAATAATTGCATAAAGAAAAAATATAAATAATACAAAATACAAAAATAATTACATGAATAGTTACATAGGCACTTAAACTTCATTTAACTTTACACTCAGATTTAGCTTTTAGCACATACATAGCTTTCTATAAGGGCTAGTTAAACTCTAATAAGCTGAAGCCAGAAATAGATTGAAGTCTCCCTATTGTCTTTCTCACTGAGCAGTGCCTGAGTGATTCCTGCTCTAAAAAAACTCCATAGCTAAGAAATCCATGGAAAAATCAAGAGGTTAGAAACTAGTGCTAGGCTTCATTTCCAAGATGCTCTGCTTTATGAGCTGGGCACCAACTCGCAACTCTTGCTCTCACTATATAGATAGTGAGAGAAGCCACTGTAGGTGCCACAGAAGAAAAAAACAAGCAAGCAAATTTTCAGAAATGCTTTGTGCCCTGATTTAAGAAATCCAGTACACAGTTGTAAAAGCAGAGAGTCATTAGAAGTAATTATTTCCTTTAACATAAAGCAGGACTAAGTTTTGATTAGCTAGGATAAGGGTTGTGAAGGAAATTATGAATACCCAAATCCACGGTTAGAATAAAAGTAGTTAAGTTTGATTATACAGTAAAATGATTGTAAATTTATTTGGTTGAAATTACATTACATGTTTGAAAACACATTCAATATTCCAGATATTATCCATATATGAAAATAATAGACATAAAATAATTTAAGATTTTGAAACATTATATACTTTTTAATGAAAAAAAAATTTTTTTTTTAAAGATTTTATTTATTTGACAGAGAGAGACACAGCGAGAGAGGAAATACAAGCAGGGGGAATGGGAGAGGGAGAAGCAGACTCCCTGCCGAGCAGGGAGCCCGACGTGGGGCTCGATCCCAGGACCCTGGGATCATGACCTGAGCCGAAGGCAGACGCCCAACGACTGAGCCACCCAGGCTCCCCTTTAATGAAAATTTTTAATGAAATTCTCTATCTGTTGAGATGTCTATGATTATGTTTTTGTCCCCTGACTGATTTCCTTTTGTCTGTCTCTGTCTTTCTACTTCTGCCTCTTCTCCCTTTCCCTCCTCTTCCCCTTCCCTTGCTTTCTCCCTTCCCATCCTACCCACCCTCTGTCTAACAGAATGAGACCTGAGTTGGGCACAGATGCAGCGATCCATGCATGTTCCCTTCCTCTCCTTTTCAGCTCTCATTTAAAGCCTCAGGGGCTCCTGTCTCTGCTGTGTTGCTCTGCAGTGTGCTCTGCTGCTTGGCAAAGGATGACACATTTTTGCAGGCCGTGAATACGGGTTGGTGTCTATCACTGTGATGGAGGGTCAGATGTTAGAGGTAAGCCTCCCAATTGAGGAGTCTCTGTGTGTGGAGGGGACATTCACAGGAAGAGTAGGGGAAGTGAGGGGATGCCTTCCTGGGAATGGAGCAGGGCTGAGCCAGGTGTGGTGTGGGGTCTTTTCTCAGTCCAGTACATGTGGTCACACATGCTCTGGAGGCAGGATGAGCCTCAGCTCATTGTCTTCCTGCAACCATTCATGCAGTTTTCCACCCATGACCCCAGGCTTCAGTGACATTTTATGATGTTCTTTACAATGCCAAAGAATTCCCACCAGTTGCTAGATATTTTCTGACCTTTCCCTCTATCAGATGCTTGAAGGTGTCTGAGATGCCATGAAATTGGAATTTTAGTATTCGTTTTTTTTTGAGAGAGAGAGAGCACGTGTGTGAGAGCAGGGTGGGGGTGGTAGAGTAGGGGGGCAGGCAGAGGGAGAGGGAGAGGGAGAGAGAGAACATCCCAAGCAGGCCCCATACCCAGCACGGAGCCCTCCATGGGGTTCAATATCACGACCCTGCAATCATGACTTGAGCTAAAATCGAGTTGGATGCTTAACCAACTGGACCACCCAGGTGCCCTTGGAATTTTAATATTCTTGCTGTTCTTCTTTACTTTGGTCTGGTATTACCATGTCTACATCTTTTAATCAGCTGTTACAGATCAATACAGTTCTCCAGATCACAAAATAAGTGGCAGAAAGAGAGGACCATGTGCAGTAAACATGGTCTATTGAAGAATTGCCTTGTCTGAAGTAGAGTGGGAGAGTGCACACTGGTCAAGGGCAATAATGAAATGTGCAGCTCTCACTGGTTGAGAGAGAGAGAGCTCTGAGTGTGTGGCCAAAGTAGGCTTTAGCAGTGCACTGGAATGAACATGATCACAATCACTATTGAGAGTAAATGCTTTTATACATCTTTTATTTTAAATGTGTGCAAACATTGATGGCATTTCTGTAGTACAGGCTGTCCAGGGACCTCTTTCTTATCTGTGCTTCCTTCTCCTGCCCCCATCCATGTAATGATTTGCATTCATATCTATCCTTAGCACATCCCTGTCTCAGTAGAAGTAGACTTTCAGATTAAAGTTACTTCTTCCCTGGGCCTCTGGGGTAAATCCCCTTCCACACCTCTTCAAGGATCTCACTTGATTATTTTCCAAAGGTTGGGGATTGCTAATGCAAGTACAAATCTTGAAAGTAGTAGCAAATATTCAACTGAAAATTGAAGGCAATGTCTCCATTTTTCTTGTTGTTTGATATTGAGAAATTCTCTTTCTTCTCTTTTAACCCTAGAGCTCACTATAAATGAATCTCTTCCAGAATCCAGATTTTTGGGGGGCAGCTGCTAAAGGCAACTCCTGTGATGTATAGTCATGCTGTTGACAGCTTATGTCTCCTAATTTTTTTCCCCAGCAATTCTGAGCTATTGACAGTAGAGAGTTGTCTATAGAGGGAGAACCAAAAGCTTCTTGGCTATTTTCTCATGGTCCTAAACACAGTTAAAAAGAAGTGTCTTTCTGTAACTCTGAATCTTACTTTGTTTTGGGTAAAAAGCATAATATAGAGAGGGGCATTAAAATAAGCAAACAATTAACATAAAACAACTGCAAACTCACATATTTGAATCTTATCCTGGTGATTCAGAACATGTTTTTAGTATGGTAAAGTAGTAAATGGCTTAAATAGATTTTACTGAAGTTTAAAAATAAGCTGATCCCTAGATGCTATAATTGAGAAAAGGACTGCAGATCATGCATTGGTCGTTGTAGCTACACACCCACACATGGATATTACTGTCAGCAAGATCATCTTTGCATAAAAAGAAAGAGAATATTTGTATTATAACTAAATCTAAGAGAGATAATAATCTCAGGAGGGTTTTAAAATTGTCCACCACTTTTAATGACCTTTCCTTTTAAGTATTAGTGAAAATAAGGGAATATTTTTTATTAAAATAAGAACAACCTTAAGTAAAACCATATAGCATAGCAGGATAAAGACTAAGAAAGGAGACTGAGCAGGGGCATTAGAAATGTTTGGGAAAAGGGTCATGAGAAATTGAAGAGAAGACATGCAAAGAATTATTTTAATTTGGGTTAGAGCTAGAATCAAGATAGTAGCAACTGCTGATTGATTACCTGGTCTGCTGCTCAATTATGCACTTTATATATTGTTTTCTTAAATAATCACATTAACCCTACAAGGTGGATATTATTCTTTTTATGCATGAGAAGCTGAGATGCAGAGAGAGCACATAATCCAAATGACATGGCTAGTTGGTGGTAGAATTTGAGTAGGTCTCTGACTTTATAGCCTGTGTCCTGCTTTCTCAAAAAGGTAAAGACTGAACAAAGAATGAAATACAAGGTTGGCTTCTCAGGTGATTTCCATGCTCCTTCCAGCTCAGACTTTCTCCTTAAATTTTCTATGTACATTTTCTTTTTCTTTTTTTAAGATTTTATTTATTTATTTGTCAGAGAAAGAGAGCACAAGCAGGGGGAGCAGGAGAGGGAGAAGCAGGTTCCCCACTGAGCAGGAAGCCCAATGCAGGACTCGATCCCAGGAACCTGGGATCATGACCTGAGCCGAAGGCAGATGCTTAACTGACTGAGCCAGCTAGGTGCCCCTCTAAGTACGTTTTCTTTTCTTTTCTTTTTTTTAAGATTATTAAATCAGTAGTTACATGATGTAAAACTGTAAGGGACAATTTTTTTTTTTTTTAAATTCATTAGAGTGAGAGGGCACGAGCAGGGGGGGAAATCAGAGGGAGAGGGAGAAATAGACTCCCTGCTGAGCAGGGTGCCTGATATGGAGCTCAGTCCCCGGCCCCAGGATCATGACCTGAGCCGAAGGCAGATGCTTAACCGACTGAGCCACCCAGGTAGGCTCCTGTAAGGGATAATTTTAGATTCATTGAAAGCATTTAAGCAATGTAATTCAAATCAACAGGCAATCCTATCAGAAAACCTCATTTTCAAGATAAATTAGTATCATCTTTAATACTGATAAATTGAGAATCTCAACATTAAGGAACTTGCACAGTTTTCTAATGAGTTAGGGTAGTTGTAGATAGATTTAAGAATCTCTTTTTAAAAATATCAACCCCATTCGTCAAGCTTAATAATCATTACATTCCTTGCTATGTGTTATGGGAACTGATTTATATTTTTAAAATTTTTGAGAGCCTGGAAATAACTTGTTGAATACAAAACACTAAGTTATATTTGTGCTAAAGAAAGTCTGTATAAGCACATGCTATCTCATTGCACCAGCTCTTGTACAGTGTTATTGCTGAGGGTGGATAAGAGGGACCTTATAGTATGAATGCTTGTGGCTCAGGCAGGGTGCATTGCTAGGATGCTTCTGGGCAGAAAAGGGATACTGAAGCCATGAGAACTGGTCCAGACTTCCCATTTCTTAAGCAAGATCTGTGATTTCAAAATAACTGGTTTCTGCTTTAATCTAGCATTCCACCAGGAGCGTATCATGACATTTGTGATTTATCGATCTGTTTATTGCTGAGTTTATATATGGTACCTTTTGTCCAAAGTTCTAGACACTGAATAAGCTTCAGAAAGAGATTGTTCATAAAACAGCTCTTTGAACAACAAGCATATATAAAATTATGTAAAAAGAACTTCCTGTCATTAGTTTGCCACAGTCATCTAAAGCTCAATTATGTGGTTCATTTTTGTGGAATTACATATAAGTATAAATACACTTATTTTCATATATATTTGTATGATGAAAAACTACTAGTCTATTTCTGTGGACACTGGAGGGCTGGGGAATTCATCTTTCTACCACAAACTGGGTGCGTGCCCTGGGCAATTTAATGAAAGTCTTTAAACTTCAGGTTCCCATTCTGGGTTGTTGAAAATATATGAGGATGGGCCCAGATCAATCTCTTGTCCTCCCCTCTTACTTTACCTTTGTCAAATGCTAGGGTTTTCCATTTCTCTGTTTTGGATATCACTGATCCCTCTCTCTGGAATGCCTTTTCTTCTTGCCAGAATCTACCCATGATTTCTTTTAGAGTATCAGTAAGAAAGGAAATGTTTCAATGAGAAAGTAAAACTTGTATGTGGATCACTGTAAGATGATCGTAAGTTAAATAGACATTATGCCCTGAAATGGTTTCATTTAATTATTAAATATTTATTGAACAATTACAATTTGTCATACACTGAGCTGAAGATACAGCTAGGAAACCAAACACGACCCCCGCCCTCATGCTGCTTACAGAGTAGTGTGGAGGACAGTAAGTAAGCCAATGGGAAGTTTATGCACTTTCCTTTGTGGGGTCTTAAAGGATGGTATAGATAATATTTTTCTAAAGTGGTAGAAGAGGAAATATCTGATGGTCAAACACAAATATTCAATGAAGTCAACTGTGTTGTAGATACTGTGCTATTACACAGATGAAGTGATGAATTAATATTTGTGTCTTTATCCTCATCAGCCGGGATGACATTTACTCTGAATTAAAGCGCATCTTGCTGCATCTAAGGCAGATAGACCACCTGACCCAATATCGCAACTAAAAATTCCTTAAATTGTTATCAAAGGGATAAATGTACAGAATTTAAAAGTCAAACGTACTTTAAGGTTTATAACAAAAAACAGCAGCCCCCCCCCACCAAACCCAGCATCTAGTTTCTCTGCTAGAGGTGACCACTAGTGAACACTTTCAACTCATAAAGCAGTTTATCCTGGTATTTATCTACATATTTAAAATAATATACCTATATTGTTATTTGCTAATTTATTAATTTAATTAGTTTTAAGTGTTATATATCAACTACTAATTAAAGTATGTAAGGGTTAACTTTTTTAATAACACTACCTTGTTTCTCCTTCTAAATAGTTGTAAAATAATTACTGATTAAATCAATATTCAGTGTTTACATTCTTATTATAATGATATATTATTGCTAAGTGGTGTATTCTGAAGACATTTGCTTTTTTATACAACTTTTGTTTTCCTTGAAGTTAATAATGGCTTCATATTTTCATTTGCTTAGTTTGAATTTATTTCTTCCTATGATACTTAGGACCAGGTTCTGTAGTTACAGTGACAAAAAAATTATAAAGTAGTGGCTTAAATAAGGTAGAATTTTATTTATCCCTTAGAAAAGAGTCTGTAGGTGAGCAGTTCAGAACTGTTATGGCAGAACCTTGATTATCAGTGTTTAAGGCTTTCTTTTTATCTTACTGCTCTTCTATCTTCAACATACGATTTCTACATTATGATTAAAAATAGTTACTCAAGACCCATCTGTTTGCCTACATCACATCCAGAAGTAGGGAGGAATAAAAAAACAAGAGCATACTTCCTTTCTTTGAGGGTACTTCCCAGGCATTTCAAACATCACTCCCACTTACATTCATTGACCATTCATATGACCTTAGTCATACAGCTGCCCCTAGCTGCAGAGGAAGCTAGGAAACATTTTCCTTCTTATTCCAAGAAGCCACATGAGTAAAAATCTAAGAATGAAAATTGTGGGACACTTAGAAGTTTCTGCCACACTTCTCAAAGATTCCAAGAAAATTGTAAAACCTTCAACATTCTATTTTATAGACTTGGAATGCCTTTTCTTCCAAGGCATTGGAAGAAATCTGTTGGTGTCTTTACCTTTGAGGAATTGTCTCTGGGAGCTTTTAGTCTTCCCACTGCACATTTCCATTGCTCTTTGGGTCTGGTAGGATCTTGGAACTCCTGAACTTTCTCTGCTAATACCCTATCTAATAGCTTGTGTTTTCAAGATTTTATATATATTCTTCTTTCTATTTTCTTGTTAATTTTGGTAAAGCACATCCTTCAGTAGTTTCCTGAGAAAGACTACATAAATGGTACATTGTTTTTGAGATTTGGATAATGTGAAAATGTCATTATTCTAACCTCAAACATGATTGATAGTTGACTGGATACGGTCTTCTAAACTGAAATTTATTGCTAGTTGAAGTTTTGCAGACAGAGATTAGTCAATGTAATTGAGCTCATGAAGTTTTTAAAGATGGAGGCATAGTTTTTAAATTCCACCGAATATCCCTGTACAACAAACAACTAGAATGGAAAAAAACTAAACTGCAATGAACAACATCTACTACAAAGTAGTATTCCAGAAAATACCAAAAAATGAGTAAGTAGGAACAAATCACTAATAGCTACACAACCGATGTGGTATCAGAAGCAATTCAAGAGAAAGAAGAGGGAAGACAATAAGATTTTGATGATCCAGACTGGAGAACACTACTGTCACAATCAGGTACTCACTGGAAAGATTTATGGGCAAGTCTGAAGACAGCAGATGAAACTGAGAGAGAGCTGTCTAGTCTTAAATTGATTATAAGAGGGCTACAAGAAATTCTTATGTGGCTGGAGCTTTGGTGGCATAACCTTGCAGAGATGAACTGTTACAAGTGACTTTATAATACAGTGATTTGACTATACATTCCTAGTTCTGTAAGGACCAAAGAACTGCAAAAAAAATTTAAACTCTTATAGTACTTGTAAAGTTGATGATAGTATTAGTATTATTACCCTTGGATGGTTTCCTATGTGTCTGGGATAAAGCAAATAGTAATTATGTCAGTGTCCTTTAGAATAGATTTGTTATTGTCTTTCTTATGAGAGAAGGGAAGATTTGACAGGTAAGTAAAAACTCTGTTGAATTTTAATTAGAAGTGTCAATGATGTGTCATTGATGTATCATGATATATTTTGTTTCAAAACTTAACATATTACATATCTTTAAGCTCTGTCAACTGAAACAGTCAAGAAACAATGAGCAACCCAATATCAATGTATCTACCTAGTACCCAGATTATATCCTTTAAATCCACCCCCCCCTTTTTTTAAAAAAAGAATCAAGATCCTTGGCTGATCCTTGGTATGGATCAGGAAATAGAAAAGATAAGCCTGGGATGTTTATTATATCAAAAAGGAAGGAAGCTGTCAAAACTATTGAATCCTGTCAAAAGGCCTCAAGGGCCAATTTAATTAGGCTTAGGTGGCCAAAGATGGGACAATTTCAGCGTCAGTAAGAACAATAACCTCAGTGAATTGAAACACATGAACACATCAAATATACTTCAATTCATTAAGTTCATATGAGCCCTCCAGTTCATTGGTTATCATTGGAAGATACCAACAAAGTAACTCATTATTCTGAAAATTGATAAATAGAGAAGAATCAGGAATTTATCTGACTTTCCAGTGAGAACTATGTCAGGTAACTAAACAGTTGATAAGAGGACATTTTATTTTTCTCTTTATATAAAGATTCCAGTTAACAAATTAAGAAGAAGGAAAGACAGAATAAGAGTGGTAAAGTTTTGCAATCACCAGTGAATGAATGGATGCAGACATGAACATCAGTGGTTGCTGACATCATCTTTATGTAGTTCTTGATTGGAATTCAGAACACAACCTATGACGTAGCCTATCTAAAAAACAAAACAAAACAATACAAAACCCCCCTAAAACCCCCCAACTTGGCCCTAAATCTGTTTAAACCTCAGGATCTAATGACCAATTTACAGGAATTACAAAGGAGAGAGGAACACATTAACTTACATCATAGAAAGGTAATTAACAAAATCCAGGTGGTGGTGAACTTTACAGGAAAATGACTCCATTTCCTCAACAAAAGTTTTGCAAGGAATAAAAGAGAGATGGAGAGGAAATCTACTGATTAAAAGAGATCAGAGAAATACTAACAATGGCAATTATATGAATAATTCTTAGATCCAGGTTCAAACTGTTAAAAACAAAAAGAAAGAAGAGACCACTTAGAAGATAATCATGGAAATGTGGACACTGACTTGTTTAGTAAAGAATTTTACATAATTATTTAGGATAAATAAAATAAAAGGGGTATTTTTTATTTATTTATTTTAAAGATTTTATTTATTTTTGCGAGAGAGAGAGAGCGAGTGGGGGAGGGGCAGAGCGGGAAGTAGACTCCCCACTGAGCAGGGAGCTGAGTGCGGGACTCGATCCCAGGATCCTGGGATCATGACCTGAGCTGAAGGCAGACACTTAACTGACTGAGCCACCCAGGCACCCAAAAGGGTTATTTTTTTAGATATGTATTAATACGCTTAAAAATGATATATGTTGCCTGGATTTTATTCAAATATTCAGGGAGGAGGGAGAAATAGGTGGGGGTAAAAAGAAGCAAGGCTGGCCATGAGTAAATAGTTGTTGAAGCTGGGTGATAGGTACAATGAGATCCCTTATACTGTGCTCTCTATTTTGTATATGCTTGAAATTTTCATAATCAGGAGTTAAAATTTGTGGCTGTTTTCCATTGTCTTCCAACCTCCAATGATGCTACTGTGATGTCTCACATCAGAATTTTGTATATGACCTCTAAATTTCTCTGTAGAAGTTGTTAGAATCTTACCCTTATACATGGTGTTTTAGAATTTCATAGTGATATACCTTGGTCTGGGTCTTTGTTCACCCATTGTGCTGAGCACTTACTGACACTTCAGCCAACAAACTAAGTTTTCAGTTCTGAAAATTTTTCTTTTGTTATTTATTTGGTAACTTCTTGCTTTCTGTTTTACCTGTTATCTATTTTTGCAATACTTATTAGTTGTTAGTAAGATTCTTGCTGTGAGCTGCTTATATTTATCATTTCTTTCCTATTATTAATCTCATGTCTTTAATTCTGCTTTCTGGAACAATTTTAACTTGGTTTTCCAATCCTACTATTGGATATTTTTATTTCTTCTATCATCACTGTAATTTTTAAGAGTTTTTTTCTTGTTTTTATTTTGTCCCTTCTGCTCCTCTCCCCCATATGTGCAATAATTTCTCATCTTTCAGAGGTTAGTTTTGAAGTTTTCTTCTGTTTTGTATCGTGTCCATAATGTTTAAGTATTTTTCCCCTTGGTGGGGGATACTTTTTCATACTGGAAACTTTCCTCAAATATCTGGCAATTTCCGTCCACTCATATTTGAGAGTGAGGAACTAAAATCCATAGGATTCATAGGATCCAGAACTTTGCTGTTTTAGTGTGGGATCATTGAATATCAGTCTTTGTAGCATTTTCTCTTGAATCCACTGATCATTTCCTGGAGAGTCATCTAGATCTAGCTTCTGCATTCAGGGAGCCAAAAGGTGGGAGGCATAGGAGGAAACTAGGCATCAACTGTTCTCAATGTTAACTTTCATTAAACTCCCTGAATTTAGTAGGCACACTTTCCCTCAGCTCTTCCTGATTTTCTAAATACATCGTCCCTATTTTACACACTTTCCACAGAATAATCATCCTGGCTACTGGTCTAGAGGCAATAATGTAGATCTATTGTACCTTTGTGATTTTCAATTAATTCTGAGATTGTTAGCCCCACCTTCTCTGTTTTGAGATGTACCTGAATCCTCCAATTCCTGAGATTGTTGGCTCTACCTTCTATACTTTTGGATGTCCTGGAATCCTCTACTTCCTGAGCCTTCTTGACCAGGAATAATAAATAGGTTTCATCATGTGTGTGTCACATTCAACTGATAATGCTTCTCTCTAAAACTGTTTGATATAGATTCCATTTGGGTAGGGTTCATGATATGATAGTCTAGGACTGATGGGCATGGCAAGGAAAGGTTTTGAGGCAAGGATTTCAAAGAGAGTCTCGGAGAGTAAGAAGTGATTTGATGGAATCAATTGAAAAGTTGAATAGTTTGATGTTCATTTAAACAGATTGTCAGGAAGTTTCTGAAATAAACAATAGAGTTATTCACAACTTTTTTTCCCCCTGGGCAAAAGTTTCTTGCAGTAGTAAAGTCATGTTGATGAAGACACCCTATGAGTACTGTTATATTATTATTATTTTTAAAGATTTTATTTATTTATTTGACAGAGAGAGAGAGAGACAGTGAGAGAGGGAACACAAGCAGGGGGAGTGGGAGAGGGAGAAGCAGGCTTCCTGCTGAGCAGGAAGCCCGATGCGGGGCTTGATCCCAGGACCCTGGGGCCATGACCTGAGCCAAAGGCAGACACTTAATGACTGAGCCACCCAGGCGCCCCAGTACTGTTATATTATTGACAGGACACTGTCCTATACACTGAACGGGTGTAGATGGTTTCATTTCTCACTGATGATAGTAAAATGAGAAGGATTTAATAGCCATTCCAGGAATCTGACAGAAAACTATTGATTCTTGCTTATATTAGGCAGGATTATTTGGGTTGTACTATAGTAATGATTGTTTTTTATTTTTATTATGTTCAGTTAGCCAGCATAAAGTATATCATTAGTTTTTGATGTATTGTTCAACGATTCATTAGTTGCTTTTAACACCTAGTGCTCATCACAACATGTGCCCTCCTTAATACCCATCACCCAGTTACCCCATCCCCCCACCCCCCCTCCCCTCTGTAACCCTCAGTTTGGTTCCTGGAGTCCAGAGTCCCTTACGGTTTGTCTCCTTCTCTGATTTCTTCCTGTTCAGTTTTCCCTTCCTTCCCCTGCGGTCCTCCATGCTATTCCTATGTTCCACATATGAGTGAAACCATATGATAATTTTCCTTGTCTGATTAATTTATTTCACTTAGCATAATCCCCTCCAGCTCCATCCATGTCGTTGCAAATGGTGGGTATTTGTCCTTTCTGATGGCTGAGTAATATTCCATTGTATATATGTACCACATCTTCTTTATCCATTCATCTGTTGAAGGGCATCTTGGCTCCTTCCACATTTTGACTATTGTGGACATATAATAATGATTCTTAAATTTCGGTGATTTAACATAAGTTAGTGATGTGCAGTCCCCTGTGGGTTGATAGGATGACCTGCTTTATATGGACCTTGGCTGATAGAGGCTATACCATCTTTTAGCTTTTAAACTCATGGAGAGGGCAAGTAGGCAAGGGAGAGAGCTTTGCACCTGCAATTAAATGCTTTGGTCTAGGGTTGAAGCATACTACTTTTGTTCATAGCCTACCAGTCAGAGCTAGTTACATGGCCCTTCCTAATTATTAGGAGGCTATGAAATGTACTCTTCCATGTACTCAGGAAGTAAAAATAGTTTATCACATTGCTTAAGAAATAGCTAAAGACTAATTATACTGATAGAGTAATATTTTAATTATTTTTACATTTCTTAAGTACTGACCTATATTTTTTATTGATATCCAATTCTCATGGATTGCTATTCTTATTAAAACCCAGTCTTAGTTTTTACAAGGCAACATTCTTAAGAACTCTTTACTTTCTTTTCATCTCCCATTGATGAAGACATAAGTATGACAACATAGAGTTGTAACTTACTCGTTTTTAATAACTCTGTCCTTACTAGGCTTAGGAATGAGATATTTTGCAATAACTGGAAAGGTAGCACATGAAAAGAACAGTGAAATTTATATTGCAAAGTATCCAAACTTGGTTAGGTCTCAAAGGAATCTCCTATCCCCATCTCTCACACTAAGTATGTTTTTCTTATGGTATTTCCTCCACTAGACTAGTAAATGTTTTAACTTCCATCTGGACTCAATTCTGAGCTATGTCAGTGATGACACTGTCCAGACTATAATGCAGATGGGATTAGAGAAAAGGAATGTCTATAATCACACACACAAGTGTTCTTATACAACAGAAGACCTATAATCCAATATAGTCTTATGTAATACCATCCGTGTGTTTGAATGGGGCATAGTGTGATATGGGTAGTATTGAAGATTTACCTACTTGTCTTTGGAGCAGTATAAACTTTGTATGCTGTTATATTTTTGGAATTACATTGTATTGTATTTCAGTATCCATTCTTTTGGATAAAAATGCAAAATCATTTCCCTTTTAGAGCAGAGCTAACAGCTAAAACTTCTGGACCTCTTATTAGGTGCCAGAGAGAATACTAAGTGCTTTATATGGGTAATTCATTTAATTCTCAAAACAGCCTGTGATGTTGGTACTGTGAGTAACCTGCCCTGGCCACATAGTTTTAGTAGGGGCTCTGACTCTGGCATCTGACTCCAGAACCAGTATTCTTAGCCATGGCCATGACTCCTCTAGAGTCTAAACTTCTTCATATACATTCTCAGCAGTTGGGTGTCCCTTTGGAGTTTTATAAAAAGTGGGATTAATATAGGCCATTGTATTTAAACATAATTGTAGGGAATATTTAATGTTTAATATTTCCCTAAGCTCTGTAATTCCAAGATCCCATAGGAAGCCTAAGATGAATTATTTTATCCCCAATCGGATTTAAAGTAAAAAAATTAAGAAAGAGATGTTATTTGGGGCATCTGGGTAGCTCAGTCGGTTAAGCCTCCTACTCTTGATTTTGGCTCAGGTCATGATCTCAGGGTGGTGAGATTGAGCCCTGTGTGGGGCTCTGTGCTGAGCATGGAGCCTGCCTAAGAATCTTTCTCCCTCTCCCACTGCCCCTCCCTTCCACACGTGTGCACATGCTCTCTCTTTCTCTAAAAAAAAAAAAAGGAGGTGTTAGACTAGAAGTTATACACTAGGATTGAGGTTTAAAGTCCAAATGCTATTTTTTAAAAATAGGATTTGATCCAACTTCTCAATTGGTATCATCAAATCACTGTTTACTCTCTAAGACTCTCTTTGAAACTCTTGCCTCAAAACCTTGCCATGCCCATCAGTCCTAGACTATCGTATCGTGAACCTTACCCAAACAGAATCTATGTCAACACAGTTTTGGAGAGAAATGTTATTCTACTTGCCTGTTTTTTAATTCTAACTCTTTTTTTCCTTTTCTGTCTAGTCTTTGGGAAGTTAAATTCATTCATTTAGTTTTAGTGTCCCTGTCTGAAAAATAAAATTATCACTACCTTAAAAACCTCACTGAATTGTTGGAATAATCAACTGCTGGTAACATAGGTACTATGGAATCACACATGTAAATTATTCTCCTCCTCCCTACCTCATCCCTTATCCTCATTTTCCTCCTCTTCCTTTCCTTCATCATCATTCTTAAATTTTTTTTTCTAGTAGTTGTTACCACCAGAACTTAGAAATACCTTTTGACTGGGTGCCTGGGTGGCTCAGTCGGTTAAGCGACTGCCTTCGGCTCAGGTCATGATCCTGGAGTCCCGGGATCGAGTGCCGCATCGGGCTCCCTGCTCGGCGGGGAGTCTGCTTCTCCCTCTGACCCTCCTCCCTCTCGTGCTCTCTGTCTCTCATTCTCTCTCTCTCAAATAAATAAATAAAATCTTTAAAAAAAAAAAAGAAATACCTTTTGACTGAATTAATGTTGAGTTAAAGTGAACATTTGGATGAGATCTATGGAACTCTTACATACTATAAAAAAAATTAGCAGAGAATTTCACATATTTTTCAGAATTGAACAGTTGTCTCATTGACATATTTAGATATTTAGATTCTATGTAAACATAGCCTAAAGCAACATAGAATCGAGGCAAAATTGAGGTGTTTAGGGATCATAAAATCTCTTATTATACTCTTAGAGCAGCAAGTACTGTGTCAATAAGCTGAAAATCAATTAGCTTAAAATAAATTTGAAGGAACTCAATTCACAAAATTTACTAAATCCACTCATTTTAGTCAAAATTTGTTTCTTCTGAACTATTTTAAAAGTATGTATAAATTGTGGAATGATATTAACACCTTCCTGCAATATTTTAATCAACTGTTTTATAACAGCAGTAAAAAACATTCAATTTACCAAAATCTAGTATGACAGCTTAACATGGATATTTGCAGTTTATACTGATTTTTTAGATCATATTTTCAGTAACTTTTTATTTTGCCAAAATGTTAGCATTTTTTATGATTTTATCTTCAATTGCTTAAGTAGAATATCAATCTTGGTTTGTGACTTATAGCAATTAGCAGCTAAAGTTTATTATTAATTTCTAATGAATTTCTTATTTTATCTTCTATATTTGGGGATTTTTTAAAACAATTTCTATTATTTGAAAATTTCTTTATCATTTTATTCGTGGTTATCAAATACAAAATTTTAGGTACCAATCATATGTTTAATTCTAATAATCTCTTCCTAGCTTTCTTCCTCACTTCTTTTCTGTTGGGTTAAATGTTTTCATGATTTTATTTATATTTTCATGCTTCTTTCTGCAAGCTGCTATCAAGCTGGAATGCTCCTTGTAAAGAAAAGAAAAGTTGAGTTATTTTACTATGTGGGTATTGTTTTAGTTAATTTGGATGATTTTGAATGTCATTTCTATTGTTTCAAACTTTAGCCCCTTTTAGTTTTTGTTTTCATCAATTCTTCATATAGCATATGTGTCAGAATGTCTGGAGGTAGAGCCTAAGCATCACTATTTTTTAAAAGTTCTCCAGGTGAGTCTCGTTTGCAGCCAGGGTTGAGGGCCACTGGCTAGGATGTGATTTACATTATACCCATTTGTAAGGTCCTTTCTCGGTGGAACCTGGTCTCCTCATTCAAGAGGCTCCATGAACTGGTACAAGCTTAGCAGCTTGGTAAGAGGCTGAGAATTATGATAAGGGTGACTAGAGTCAGGTTACTGCCTACCAGGCCTTGAATTCTCCGTTTATAAATATTAAGATGCATTGCAATGATTTTATTCTGATCAATTAGCCCATTGATCAATTAGCCATTGCCACAGATATCTGTGGGTCAGAACACACTGATTACTGCCCTATCTTTGCCCCTTATATGGTTCTGGTGAGTGGGCCCTCCCACCTGGCTCCTGCCATGCCAGGATCCCATGAGTGCCATTAAAATCAGAGAGGCTGATTCCTTTGCAGCATCCCTCCCCATCATCTATGATCTACAGAAGACAGACTTGGAAGAGCTTTGCAAGAATGTTGTTTTCTCCTTCGCCAATGCATTCCTTAGCACCCTTGTGAAAGGGTGTCCCCTGAGCCTTCCCAGGGGTTAAGATTAGGAAGTGGCTGAGCAAGATGTGCACAAATTGATTGAGCCAAACAGTCTCATCCTTATGGAATTTTGGACTCTTTCTTCCACAGAATGTCAGGGGTTTAAGTTCTGGCATTTCAGTCTCACTCATTATAAGCCACAGTTGAGTCTAAGCTCAAATGATCAACCCAACAGACTATTATTGTTACCCACACATATTAAGTCCCAAATCCTGCGTGATTTATTTATTTGTGCCATTGTAATATAATATTAGAATTCATCTTCTTGTACATACTTCCCAGATTCCTGCTGGTTTATGTTGCCAATAATCTGCAATTCTTCAGGTGCATAAAATATCTCTGTCTGGGCCAGGCCTTATTCTACTATGACTAGGCTACGCTGGAATCTAACTTTCATATGCACCTGGAGACAATGAGGGTTGTTGGGGTAGGTCCTCAGAGGAATAGGCATTTTCTTGTCAGTCAGCTGCCCCTGGTGATAGTAGGAGAATGTTGATTCCTCTCTGCCAGAAGGCCCTGACCTGCTTCTGTTGGTAGGAAAAGTCCGGGAGATTTTGGGACTCAAAGTTCTCAGCCTTATCTTGTCTTCTCCATGTTTTCATCCCATGTCTCAGGGTTCTGCTCCTTCCCCAATAGTGCCCTTGCCTTGGAATAAGAGACATGTCAAAGTTACTCATTTATCTGGTGTTGCAACTCTTAAACCCTTATACTCAGGCTTTGTACTTGATCTTTGGCCATATCTACTCTGTGGATACAGATAAGGGACTCCTTTAAAGCTACTACAGGGGCTTTCTGATTTTAGACCTGTGCCCTTTTGTGCATTTGTAAATTTTAATTTTTTTTTCCCTGTGATGTTTTCTAGAATTATCAGGACAAGGCATCATATGATACCAATTTTATAATAACCATTATCATCATAGCAGCCAAATGCTCCATTCACTTGATTTCTCAATGCCTTTCCTCTACTTGCATTCTCTTCCAGGCCACCACTGATAATTTGAGTCATCATGAGGCTGTTGCACGCCATGGATTCCTAATGTCTTATGTTCCTCCCCCACCACATAGGAAGGTTATCCATATGCCCAGTAAACATGTAAGCAAACTGATCCTAGAATCCAATTTTGAGGTTTTGTTTCTTTGGGCCTGTTGTGGTGACAATTATTTAAAATTTTAGGGTCCTGGAAGAGAATAGATACTGTGTATAAAGGGTGATTATTCAATGTGTATTCCTGGATTCAAACCTCAACCAGAGTTTTTTTCTATAGGGGACATTATTAGATCAATTGGAAAAATTTGAATAAGATCTATAGGTTAGAAAATAATATTGCATTAATGTTAAATTTTTCCTTATTTTTATAATCATTCTACGGATATCTAAAGAGAATGTCCCTGGCCTTTGTTTTTAGGAAATACACACCAAATTATTACACACACACATACACACACACACACAGACAGAGAGAACACCAACATATTCACCACTGGGAAATCTGAGCGGAAGGCATACAGAGCCTTTTAAGATTATTTTTGTTATTTTTCTATACATTTAAAAATACTTCAAAATAAAAAGTTAGAAAAAGAAGGGTTGATGGAAGAGTGTTTAGTAAAGGGAAAAAGACATGGGCAAGGTTAAAGGTAACTAACAAGGGATGGTGAAGCATCCAGAGTTGTCAGCTGGAATGGAGTTGCTACCCACCGTACATTTGAGCAAACAATTTGACTGAGCAGTTGCCACAACCCAGAATAAACCTGCAGCTGTCAGAGAGCTAATTTAGGAAGAGCTTCCAACCTGTGGCCCAACAGTGAAGAATTCAGGGAAATGAATATCCTTATCCTCTCATCCTCTATATTAGTTTAGGTCCTCCAAGAAGGAGACACTAAGATGAAATTAGTCATGCAGTAGATTTGTTGGGGGAAATGCCTGTGAGAGAAAATAGAGAGGGAACAGGAGGAGGCTGTGAGAATTGTCAGACTACCTTCTAACACCTATGGGGGTGGGAAGGACTATTTGGTAGGACAAGTCAGACTATGATGCAGTTCAAATAAAGTTTTAAAAAAGCCATTGGGAAGTCCTCAAGCCAAAGCCATTCATCATAGAAGTTCTAGGTCTTGTAGGAATGGACCTCTCTTAGTTTCTCCGCTATCCTCAATAACTGCCTGGAGGTAGCCCATGGGAAGTGTGCTCTTGACAAAGATGCAGTGATGCATTTCAGAATGCAGCAACTGGGGCTGTCAGTTAACTCCTATTCTGCATTTGGAGATCTGAGAGGTACATTTTTATGGCTCTCAAACTCTCCATTGCCCAACTAGTTGAGAGCTAGAGGGCGAAGAGGTCAGAGGTCAGGTTAATATGGTTTATAAAGGTCTAATTTCCTAAAGAAGGTTGGGAAATTTGGAATAGGATGGAACTGAGTGGATCTGAAGTCCAGCAGAGCCCACGAATCACAAAAGAATTTTTCAGATAGATGTAGAGCCCCTGAAGACAGTCTAGATAGCTGTCCTTAGAGGATGAGTACAATTAAGAGAGCAGGCAAGGTACAACCAACCAGACAATTGAGATGTGAAAAGGAAAAAAGAGAAATTGCCCAATTCCTGGCAGTGATGAAGTTTACAGGGAAGGAAAGGGGACAAAGATTCCAAGTGTGATATGGCTGGTATTTAGGAAAATGGCTACATATGAAAAATTTTAAAGTAATAAAAGAGTTAAGATTCGTGACACTAAGAACCCAAGTTAAGTCAGCTTACTTGATTAAGCCAGACTGCAAAGCAATGGATTGTCCTCCCTCAGAGAACTGTAGAGACTGTGATGGAAGATGGGCCAGTGAGCCTTCATACTTGAGCATAGTCTAAACCTATTAGCATTTATTTTGCTAAAGGGACTAGCCTAAAACGCTGGCATCCTTGAGGTAACAAGAAGAAATAGCAATAGTGAATTGATTATAATTGAAGCACTCCCTGACCCTGTGGTTCCTGGTTCCTTCACCAACTTTGGATAGCTTGTCTGATGTGGGAACAATTCAAGACCAAGGTTGAGCCCTTCAAAAGTTTCTCTAAAATTTTTTGACAGTGATTGACTAATTTAGGTGCAAAAAAATGTTTACATCTTTTATTATGCTCAAATATAAACAATAGTCTCAACCTCCTGTGATGAACTGGCAGGGACTTTTTAGGACTTTTTCCAGTTTTCATACAAGAATCTGAAGGAGAAGGAAAATGAGTAGGTAAAGTAAATGGTAAAGCAGTTGATAAAGTTTTTTGAATCTTATACTGCTACTTATTCAGGAAGGTCATGAAGGTTTGCTGAGGGACAGAATTCAATAGTTGGAGAAAGACTAAAGGAGAGAAAGGGGAGTAATTGATTTGTGCAATAAAATATAACTAAACACTGTTGGGAAGGAAAAATTTTCCTTTAGTCTTCTAGGTTCTTTGGCTTGTAAATTGATAATAAGACAGATTAACAGGAATAAAACAATTTAATTATGTATGTATAGAATCCTCATGAGAATATAAGACCCAAGGACAAGTCAGGCAATTGAGATTTATGTGCCATCCTGAGCTAAAGAATGGGATAGGGGCCTGGGGCTTTGAAGGGAAGGAGGGGGTGATTCACAGGACAATAAGAAAGAGCAGATATTTTGCCATTTGTGACAATATGGATGGACCTAGAGAGCATTATGTTACATGAGATAAGTCAGACAGAAAGACAAATACCATTTGATTTCACTTGTATGTGGAATCTAAAAAACAAAACAATTAAACAGCAGAAACAGACCTATAAATACAAAGAAGAACGGGTGAAAGGGAGGGAGACATACAGGCTTTCAGTTATGAAATGAGAAAGTCATGGGATAAAAGGTACAGCATAGGGAATATAGTCAATGGTATTGTAATAGTGCTGTATGGGAACAGATGGTAGCTACACTTATGGTGAGCATAGTATAATATATAGACCTGTTGAATCACTATGTTATATACCTGAAACTACTGTAACATTGTGTGTCAACCATACTTTAATTAGAAAAATAAAAAAGAGCAGATGTTTTGTAATGAGATGTTTGCCCTGTCAGACAGATAGGTCATTCAGATCAAATTTATCTCTGGTAATAGCTCCCTCTCTGAGCCAGGCCCCCAAATTATATTCTTTTAGGTAATTAAGGGGGAGGTAAAAGATTTCTTGACTCAGCTGGGTTTTGATTTGCCTTTGGCTCAAAATAATCCATCTTCCAAAGTGGCATATTTGGGGATCATGTATTCTGCTCCCCTTTAATAGCAGAAGGTGCAGGTTGAAAAGAGAAAAAAACAATACATCAGATGCTGAAAGCTCCTTTCTTCCATGGTAGAAACTGTAAAATAGTGTTCCCAAATTCAGCTCCTTCCTATAAAAAAAAGAAATATAAGTGTAAACCCTTTAGTCACTTCAGTCTTGTTACCACTATAGTGATGAATTATCTAGTTTCTAAGGTTCTCTATTTGTGATTTTGGGGGAAAGGTAGGGAAGTAAGCATTTCTTTTATAACAAATTTTATGATATTTCAATAATTAATACCAGTTTGAGAATTAGTACCACTTTGGCAGCTCTTTCACTAATGACAAAGGATTATCCAGTGAATATTTTCTAAGATTTATAACAGATGGGAGTTGCAAAATGTTAAAATAATTTAGTGTCCTAACAAAAATACCTATGAAAATTTACAGCTTTGATGTTCTGTGACACTTTTTTGGAGGACAGAGTGTAATATAACACACATGCTTCTTATTATAATACTTATTTTAGATTTGTTTAGCAAAATTCCTAACCATAATTTCTCCTAGTTGAGGACTTCACTGAACTCAATTATATACACAGATGGCTTTTCTAATAGGTTGCCTTTTTATTCTAGATGTTGCAATATATTGGTTGTTATCTTCTGGTTTACCAGTCAATTAAGGGTTCCTGACAATGGCACTCAGCCACTTAATCCACATAGCCCAGAGCATAGTGGCTGACAAGCGATGGTAGTGTAAGGGATTATAGAGAGTAAATAATATGCTGGAATCTATTGTATTATTAGAAAATAAAAGTTTTAAAATATTTTATATGGCTGGATTGTAATCTCTTTAAGGCATTTACTATACATAGTGTTTCATTATAATTACAATTCTATTTTTATTTGTTGAATTTTTTAGTATTTATACATTTTTTAGTATCTTATTACAGCATTTTTTAGTATTTATACAGTTGCAATGTTTACTTGAATACTTCAGCCCATTAAAAGTAGGGCTGAAAGGTCCAGAATGAAGGAGTTTCTGTGATTTAATATTTTAATGACAAATAATGATGTTTTAACTGTAATTGTAGTTTTAAATTGTTGTATATACTTTATCAAATAAAACAGATGGGGTTTCGTAGGAGTCAGTACCCTGGTAGTTATTATTTAAATGGTAAGTGGTCGAGTTTTTTCCTTTAGGATTTTGAATCGGTCAAGTTAGTTTCATCAGCCAAACAAATGGTCTCATGTGTAAAAATAAAGTTCAAATTTGTCCTTTGTCTTTATGGATGAATTAATCATCAGTTGATCCTTTGACCTTTGAAGTTGACCTTGTAGTTCTGTGCAGTCTTAAAATCTCCATTTCTGGCACAATCCAGTGATTAAAATATTGTGAAATTCTCGGGCACAGAACATTCAGCTCTTTTGAACTATTTTATTAGGAAGAAAATTGTAAAATGTTAATAATATCATACCTATTAATATAGTAGTATGATTACTATAACTCAAGGTATTATTTAATGTTGATTATCACTATCACTGCCATTTAAAAAATAATATGTATGAACTATTCCCAAGCTTTATTACCATGCTTGTATCTACACAAACTATTTTAAACATATTATATTTATTTCCTGTGGTTTTTATAGCCTTTAAACCAAAACTGATAATATTGACCAGTAGGAGAATCTAAAATATTTGAAAATATTGACTTGGCAGAATGAAGTATGTTGATGTACAAATACATAATCAAAGGGGAAAAAAAACCTCCAGAAAAAAATTGGTCTAGACTTTTTTTTTCTGTAAAATGAACTAACTTTTGGATGACTTTGGGAACAGAAATCAAATGAATCATTGATTCAATATAAGAAAAGCTTCTTAAGCTGGTCTGTACATCTCTAAGCCGAGGGGAATTAACCTTTGCTTAGCTCCTGCTCTGTGACATAAATTACACTGAGTTATTTGCCTACTTTATGGAATCTATCTGAGTTCAATTCTGGTGAGCACTTGTAGATAATTCACAGCTCTAAGACGTTGTCCAGAAGTTATAGCCACTGTTTTATACAGATAAAATAATTTCATGTTTTACTTAGCTATAAAGCATAAACTAAATGTAGATGACATAAGCCACTTGAACAAATAATTTTATGTAAAAACAAAGACTTTTTTTTAAAATATAAGGGTTTGTTTTTTCTTTATCTGAAGTGTATGAAAACTAGAGGCTACAGATAAAATTTTTGAGGTCACCTTTCCTGCATCTGTTTAGCTTTAAGCTGAAGTAGATTAAAAAGAAAGGGATGCTAATATTACAAATAGGATTATGTCTCCTAGACTTCCAACAGTGAATAGGAAGGGCGAATTGCACTTCATAAGAACTAGATTTATGATTATTTATGTAAACATGGCAACATTCAGAGAGAATTTTTTTTTTAAAAGATTTTTTATTCATTTATTTGACAGAGAGAGAGACAGTGAGAGAGGGAACACAAGCAGGGGGAGAGGGAGAGGGAGAAGCAGGCTTCCCGCTGAGCAGGGAGCCCGATGCGGGGCTCGAGCCCAGGACCCTGGGATCATGACCTGAGCCGAAGGCAGACGCCTAACAACTGAGCCACCCAGGCGCCCCCAGAGAGAATTTTGTTAATTAATGTTAAGCAAACCATTTGAAATGTGAATGTATCTAGTGTAGGAAATTTGTCTGATCTACTTTTTTGTAGTTTTCAAGAAAACATATATTTACTTTTAGATGCTGCCCTCAATAAATTTCTCTTGAGACTGTTTGATTCCTTCAGCAGAGGCTTACTGTGACAGCCTAAGTGAAGGTACTGGTCATAGAGCCTGGTCCATTACAGACACCCTATGCTAATTAAAAAAACAAAACACCCAGTTTTATTTGGTACATATTGCATTTTTTTATAAAAAGGGTATGAGGTAGCTTCCATGTTTATCTCTTGTGGTATGTCACTTTAGCCATGAATCTTCATCTCCAGTTTGGTAAGCCTCTTACTTTCTCTCTTCTCAGTTTAAAAATGTGCTTATGTCTCCCCTATTCTTAATACACAGACTATAGTCTTTCTTTCTCTAACCCTGCCTCTCTCTTGAATTGATATCTATTTTTTAACATTTTATTTATTTATTTTAGAGAAAGAAACAGAGCAAGAGAGTGGGGGCGGGGAGGGGCAGAGCTAGAGGGAGAGAGTCTTAAAGCAGACTCCATGCTGAACATGGAGCCCCATGCAGGGCTCCATCTGGACCCTGAGGTCACGACCTGAGCCAAAACCAAGAGTCAGACACTTAAACAAATGACTGCACCACCCAGGCACCCCTAATATTTATTTATTTTCTGTAATTTGCGACTTCTTCATCATCAACCTCTTCTTCGTCAACCATTTCTTTTTTAAGCCTACAAATTGGCTTTGGCCACCACTGCTTGATTGAAATGCTCAATTTAGGGGGTTGTTGTGGGGATTAAAGCTAAAAATTTTAAAGTTCTCAGTGCAGTGCTGGTATAAAGAGCCATGAAATAATTTGCAGCTATTTTTATTTAATATCATTGGAGTTATATTTGAATCTAGTGTTTTTCAGCATTTTTTCTACCCCAATTCTGAAAGATATAAAAATACTCCAGTTGGGGCACCTGGGTGGCTCAGTCGGTTAAGCATCTGCCTTCGGCTCAGGTCATGATCCCAGGGTCCTGTGATCGAGCCCTGTGTGGGGCTCCCTCCCTCTCCCTCTGCTGCTCCCCCTGCTTGGGCTCTCCTGCTCTCTCTCTGTCGAATAAATACAATCTTAAAAAAAAAAAAATACTCCAGTCAGTAAACTGGCTCACTATGGGCGGGAATTTTCAATGAGTAAAAAGGAAAGATATGTCTAGCTTAGAAAAAGGGCACCAGGTGACCCTGGCATTCAAGCTCTTGGGAGGTCAGTGTCTCTATCTCCTCTCTCCACATGCTTTTGTTCTAGCAAGTTCAAAAGACTTTGTTATTTACAAATGTAAATTTAAATAACATAATTCCAAGTAAAATAACATTCTATTATATCTTCCTTACATTTCTGAATATTTTTAAACATTTTTTATTATTATGTTCAATTAGCCAATATATAGTACATCATTAGTTTTTGATGTAGTGTTCAACGATTCATTATTTTTTATCCCATTCAGACAATGTGCTTATCAATCACCTAACACCCATTAATTAAATCCATACTGTTTTAGCTAGAGTAGAAGTGTTAGTACTAGTTATTAAAACGTAAAACTTGGTTGTAGCTCTTTAAGTTTAGAGTGCATCAGAATCACCTGGCGGTTGTGTTAAAATGCAGGGTCCCCTGACCAGGATTTCCGATTCAACAGGCCTGGGGTAAGGCCTGAAGATGAACATTTCTCACATGTTCCCAGGTATTGCTGGTCCAGGGACTATACTTTGAAAACTATTTTTCTGGTGGATAGCATGACGGTTTAACTTACTTCAAGTATTGGGGTTCCCCCCCTCTTCTTCTCCTCTTCCTTCTTCTTTTGGCTTTTTTTTTTTTTAACCTGGAAATCTGATTTCTCTCCATCATATATATTTAGGTCATTGTTAGAGTAATGACAGTCCCAAAGCTATCTATGGATTTCCATATTACCTAGGATTATTGACTATGTCTTCCTGGTGTAAAGACATCCACCCAGGTAAAATAAAATGAAACATGATTTTTCCTAGGATCCAAATTGTTGATTTTTGGAAGCTCAGTGTTACTAATGGGAATTTTTGGTTTTCTCCCTGTGAATATAGCGTTGTTTTTTTTTAAAAAAATACTTCACAGCAGAACAGTGTGTGGAACGTGTGTGATCATCAAATGCAGAACACAGAGGATTTTAACCTAATGAGAGCTTTCACTTCCCAGGGTGACCTGTTTGTACTCTGTGCCAAAAGACCTCTAAGAGGCCCACAGCTGCTTTCATTTTGTCATTTCAGACTTGAAGTGCAGCCCCTGCAGCAGCTGCAGAGCCCCCCCCCCCCCTGCTCTGCATATACTCAGGAAAGGGGCTCTTTAATCTCTGGGCTTGAGAAAAAAGTTTATTAAGGAAAGAAATGGGGCCACAGAATTCCTGGGGTGAGCCTTAGGAACACAGCAGGTGATGGCCAAAAAGACATGACAAAATTAAGGAAAAGGATTCAGATTCTTTTCAAGGCTATGCGTGATTAGCAAAGTACATGTGGGTTACAGCTGTCCCTTAGAGAAGACCACATTTTTCATCTCCAGAATGAAGGGCAGCCTTCCATCTAATGAACTGGAAGGTTCTCTTGGCAGGTTGCTTTGTTATAAGTAGGTATCTCCAGTTATACTTTGTTTTTATAAAATCTTTTCTAAAACCAACTCCATTCAGGCAAGCAATCCTAAAAGTTCTTCCAAAGTTTGCAATAGGAAATGAGATTTACTTTCTTCTTTCTTTCTTTCTTTCTTTCTTTCTTTCTTTCTTTCTTTCTTTCTTTCTTTCTTTCTTTCTTTCTTTCTTTCTTCTTTCTTTCTTTCTTTCTTTCTTTCTTTTTTCTTTCTTTCTTTTTTCTTTCTTTCTTTCCTTTTTCTTTTTCTTTTTCTACTGAAATGTGCTCTTTATTAACTCTTGGACAAGGCCTGCCTCTCTGTTGCATCAATTTCAAGAAGCCCTGCTGGTGGTGATGGCTGTCTGTCATTCTGTTTCCAAAGTAAACTCACCAGGTATTGAAGCAGAGGCAGAAAAGATAGAAACAGAGGTCAATACTAAAGACAAATGACAGCAGCAATAGCAGGTTCTTTAAAGACTTTAAAAAATACCAACAACACTGGAAGTTTTTAGGGATGACTGGCTAGAGAGAAGTCAACTAACAGTCTCATTTCAGTATAGACTCATCCTGGACCCCCAGCAACTATGGAATTAACAGTGATGTGCATGACTTCCAGTGTGTCATATATCATGAGAGATTAGGGGAACTTGATTTTTTTTCTTCTAAATCAATATCCTATTTTTTTTCCTCCTCCCTGTAAGTATTTCACGTGTTTGTATCCTGTGTATGTTATCTTCTGGGTACCAGGTAATTGAAGTGGAATAAAATACCCAATTCCTCTAACTATAAAATGCTATTGTGTTCACTTTTCACTGCACATGCTATCCAAATGTTCTTAATGTTGATTTGTTTGCATCCATATATCTGCCAATGGAAACAACTCAGTGGCAAAATTATTTATTTTACTTCCTTCTTTTTCCAAATGAAGGCACAGATCAAAATAATTTGCTCTGCTGTTATCTAAAAGTTAAGAAAAAAAACTAATCAAAAACTAAGCTGAGATCTTGCCATTTGCAACGACGTGGATGGAACTGGAGGGTATTATGCTGAGTGAAATAAGTCAAACAGAGAAAGACATGTATCATATGACCTCACTGATATGAGGAATTCTTAATCTCCGGAAACAAAC
>NC_138376.1:54750209-54787602 GCF_054177405.1 Leptonychotes weddellii
GAGAGTTGTTGCTATTCCTTTCTTCGATCTCCTGTTGAGTTTGTAGGTGTTCAGAATGGTTTGATCCCTATCCAGCTGAATTCCTGAGAGGAGACGAAATCCAGGTCTCCTACTCCTCCGCCATCTTGCTCCCTACTACCTGTGTACTTTTTATAGATATTCTTTATTGAGCTGAGGAACTTCAGAGTTCTTATGGTGAATAAGTGCTGAATTTTGTCAAATATTTTTCTGCACCAATTGATATAATCATGTGATTTTTTTCATTGTTAGTCTGTTAGCATGGTATGTTACACATATTGATTTTTAATTTTTTTATTTTTATTTTTAAAGACTTTATTTATTTATTTGACAGAGAGAGACACAGCAAGAGAGGGAACACAAGCAGGGGGAGTGGGAGAGGGAGAAGCAGGCTTCCCGTGGATCAGGGAGCCCGATGCGGGACTCGATCCCAGGACCCTGAGATCATGACCTGAGCCGAAGGCAGACGCTTAACGACTGAGCCACCCAGGCGCCCCCACATATTGATTTTTGAATACTGAATGAGTATTCAGTATACTGACCCATGGTGTGTAATTCTTTTTATATGTTGCTAACTTCTATTCCTTAATATTTTGTTAAGGATTTCTGCATCTATATTTATGAGTGGTATTGGTCTGGAGTTTTCTTCTTGTACTTTGTCTGCTTTTGTTATCAGGGCCATACTAGCTTCATAAAACATATTGGAATTGTTTCTTCTATTCTATTTTCTGGAAGAGATTGTTTAGAATTAGTGTTACTTCTCTAAAAATTTGGTCACATTTTCTAGAAAAACATGTAGTTTGATATTTTTTTTCTGAGAGTTTTAAAATTATGAATTTAATTTCCTTAATCATTTTGGGAATATTCAGATTACTTATTTCATACTGGGTGAATTATGGCAGGGTGTGTTTTTTGAAGACTTGATCCATTTCAACTAAGCTGTCAAATTTATGTGCGTAGAGTTATTCATAGTACTTCCTAATTACTTTTTTGATGTCCTCAGAGTCTATAATGATATCCCTGTTTCAGTCTTATACTGGTAATTTCAGTCTTCTCATTTTCTTTCAGTCTTGCTGAAGGTTTGTGGATTTTATTGATATTTCCAAAGAATCAGCTCTTTGTTCATTGATTTTCTTTATTTTTAAGTGTTTTTAATTTCAGTGTTGTCTGCTCTTATCATTATTATTTCATTCTTTCTGCTTGCTTTGTTTCTTTTTTTTTTCTTTTGTAGGTTTTGAAGTCAGTGCTTAGATTTATTGATTTGTTTCCTCTTTTCTAATGTAAGCACATGGTACTACATATTTTCTTTTCAGCACTGTTTTAGCTGTGTCTCACAAACTTTGACAGGTTGTGTTTTCCTTTTTATTTCAATTCAATGTAATTTTAAAATTTCCTTTGAGATTTTATCTTTGACACACAGGTTATTAGAAGTGTATGTTTAGTTTCCAAGTGTTTGGGGGATATTTCTGCTACTCATTTCTAGCTTGATTCTATTGTGGGTGCAGAGTACATTCTGTATGATTTCAATTATTTTAAATTTGTTGAGGCCCATAAAAATGGTCTCTATCCTGTGCACACTTGAAAAGAATGCTGTATAGAGTATTATATAAATACCAATTTGATTCTGTTGATTAATGGTGTTGTTTAGTTCTTCTGTATCCTTTCTGATGCTGACTTTCTGCCTAGTTTTCTATTAATTTTTGAGAGAGGTGTTGAAGTCTCCAACTATAATTGTGGATTTGTCTATTTCTCTCTTCAGTTTTTAAGTTTTTCTTTAAATGTGTTTTAGCTCTGTTGTTTACAGCATACACAGTAGGATTGCTTGTATTCTTGGTAGACTGACCCTTTTGTCAGCATGTAATATCCTCTCTGTCTCTGGTAAACTTAATTTTTTAAAGTTTTGTGGGTTTTTTTTGTTTTTGTTTTTGTTTTTGGTAATCTCTACACCCAATGTGGGGCTTGAACTCATGACCCCAAGATCAAGAGTCACATGTTCTTCATGTGACTTCTCAGACTGAGCCTGCCAGGAGCAGCTCTGGTAAACTTTTTTTGTTCTGAATATACTTAATCTGATATTAATATAGTCATTCTTGCTTTTATTTGAATAATGTTTGTATGATATGCTCTCTTCCATCCTCTTACTTTCAACCTGCCAATATTATTATATTTGAAGTGAGTTTCTTATAAACAGCATATAGTTGAATCATATTTTTAAATCCAATCTTCCCAATCTCTGTCTTTTTATTGATATTTTGAGACCATTTGTATTTAGTATAATTATTCATATGTTAGGCTTTAGTCTGCCATTTCAGTTCTGGTTTTCTGTTTGTTTTGTTTTTCACTTCTCTGTTTTCATTTTCCTACAATCCTGTGGGTTGCTTGATTATATTTTAGAATTCCATTTTTAATTATCTATGGTGTGCATTAGTGTATCCCCGGTCTTATAGTCAGGTTATTTTGTTGAAACTTAGTTATAGGTAGCTGCTTCCAGGCTCCATAGGAAAGAATGAAGTGATTTATTAATGATGTCTTCCATATATTGTAAAGGGAATTGGTAGCATTCTATATATGCTGTAGTCAGTGAAAAATTAATATCATTTGGTTTGGCAGATACTTTAGTCACCTATGCAACAGCCATTCTTCTCTTTCTTTTGTCTTGCTGGTAGAACCCACTTCCCATATTAAAGAGTGATAATACCAGATACTTGAATTTCCAATCAGCCTTTTACCTTGGAATGAGCTTGTGATTCAGTCCTGGCCAAAAGAAACTGAGAATAAATATTCTGGAGATTGTAATAAAAAGATAGAGATACATGAAGAGATCCTTTCTGTGTTGGACATGTGACAATTAGATACTTAGAGTTTTTATGGCTCCCATGTCACCCTGACAGGAAGACCAAAAGAATTGCAGACAAGGTAATTAAGAGCCCTAGCTTTCTTGATATTAAATCAATAGTATTATCAGTCTTGAAGAATTGCTTGGGACTGGCATCATCAATATGGTGGAATATTGAGGCCCATACTACTATCTTCCTCCAAAAGAACACCTATTTAGACAGTCACCCACAGATGAGAGTGCCTTTGTGGAAGTCCAGGAGTCCAGTTGAGAAGATCCAGCACAATGTTAGAGGAAAAAAAAAAGCAAGATTGGACACCTTAAAGAGGGTAAGAGGGAACAGTTTTACTTTACATGTATCATCCATCACCCAAGGCAGCACATCTCAGTCACAAAAGAGTTCTTCTTGGCCCATGACTTCTCTCATGGAGGAAAGTGAGAGCGTGGGAGTGAGCACTCAGCTTCCCATTTGTGCGGGATGCTAGCAAAGAGACCTACTTCTTTCTTGCCCCATCCAGAATACAAAGGGGTGCTACAAGAATGGAGGACAGGGAATGCCTGGGAGAATGGCAGCCAGGGCTCTTGGAGGACATCAAAGAACATGATCCTGCTGTTTCACAGATCCATCAGGAAGACCACCCTAGAGCTGTTGCAGATGTCTCACCTGCAGATCTCTCCAATTGGTCCACAGCACCCTCAATGCTATGTGTGCCTCATGCACATCTCATTTCACACCATGGATATCTCCCTGTATGCTCCCCCAGGGCAGCAAGAGAGATCCCTTACAGAAAAAAGAATCCTGAAATTTATATGGAACCACAAAAGACCCTGAATAGCCAAAGCAACTCTGAGAAGGAACAAAATCAGAGACATCATACTTCCTGATTTCAAGCTATAATATAAAGCTATAGGAATCAATACAGCATGGTACTGGCATAAAAATAGACACATAGACCAATGAAATAGAATCAAAAGCCCAGATATAAACCCATGAATATATAGTCAACTAGTGTTTTACAAGGGATCCAAGAAGACTCAATTCAATGGAGAAATGATAGTCTCCTTAATAAATAATGATGGGAAAACTGGATGTCATATGGAAAAGAATGAAATTGGAACCCTATCTTATACCACTCACAAAAGTTAACTTGAAATGGATTAAGGTCTTAAATATAAGACCTGAAATCATAATACTCCAAGAAGAAAACATAGGGTAAAAACTCCTTGATATTGGTCTTGGCAGTGATTTTTTTGGATTTGACAACAAAAGCACAAAAGCACAAAACCAAAAATAAACAAATGGGGCTGCATCAAACTAAAAAGCTTCTGCATAGCAAAATAATCAACACAATGAAAACATAACTTACAGAATGGGAGAAAATATTTGCAAACCACATAAGCAATAATGGGTTAATATTCAAAATATACACGGAATTCCTACAACTCCAAAACAAAAAATAATCCAATTAAAAAATGTACAGAGGGCACGAATAGACATTTTTCTAAAGTAGACGTACAAATGGCTAACAGGCACGTGAAAAGATGGTCAACTGAAAATCATCAGAGAAATGCAAATCAAAACTGCAGTGAGATATCTCACATTTGTTAGAATGATTATTATCAAAAAGACAAGAGATAAGAAGTCTTGATGAGAATGTGGAGAAAAGGGAACTCTTCACTGTTGGTGGGAATATAAATTGATTCAGTCACTATGGAAAACAGTATGGATATTCTTCAGAAATTAAAAATAAAAATTACCGTATAATCCAGTAATCCCACTTCTTGGTATATATACGGAGGCAATGAAGTCACTGTCTCTAAGAGGTGTCTGCACCGCCCCTCCCCTCCATGTTTATTGCTGCATTACTCAGAGTAGGAAATGTATGGAGACAACCTGAGTGCTCATCAATGAATGAAAATGTCCATATTTATATGATGGAATGTTATTCAGCCATAAAAAATAAGGTAACTCTGCCATTTGTGATACATGGGTGAGCCTTGAGAGCATTATGCTAAGTGAAAAAAGTCAGACAGAGAAAGAAATATACTAAATAATCTCAATTACATGTGGAATCTAGAAAAGCTGAACTCATAGAAACAGAGAGTGGAATAGTGGTTCCTAGGGACTGAAGGGTGGGGGAAGTAAGGAGATATTAAGGAGTACACACTTCCAGTTATGAGATGAATAAATTCTGAGGATTTAACATACAGCATGGTATTATATATTGAAAGTGGCTAAGAGAGTAGATCTTAAATGTTCTCACACAAAAAGAAATAATTATGTGTGGTAATGATGTGTTAACTAACCCTACTGTGGTAATCATTTCACTATATATATATAAAATCATTCACTATATATAATACACATATATATAATTTCACTATATATATATAAAATCATCACATTATACATCTTAAACTTACACGATGTTATATGTCAGTTATAACTCATACAGCTGGAAAAATAATGTTAACTTCTTCCAGACTTGTGGCAATGTGAAAAAATAAGCCACGATTGTTTAAATTACTGTTTCTCAAATTTCAATGTGAATATGAATCTCCTGGGCGTTTTTCTAAAATGAAGATTTGAATTCAGAAGTTCTGAGGTAGGGCCTGAGCGTCTGCATTTATAACAAATATTCAGATGATCCCAATGCTGTTGTTTATGGGCCATGCTTTGTATAGTTAGGGATTAAGCCATTTTGATCAGGAGTATTCACAGCCAAAACATCCTAAGTGATTCCCTAAAACTTGATGATGATGAGAGCCACTAAGCTTACTAGAGCAAAAAATTTCTGGCAAAGAAGAGCAGAATAAAAAAAATTTTTTTTAAGATTTTTAAAAATTTATTTATTTGACAGAGAGATAGCACAAGTAGGCAGAGCGGCAGGCAGAGGGAAAGGGAGAAGCAGGCTCTCTGCTGAACAGGGAGTCCGATGCGGTGCTCGATCCCAGGACCCTGGGATTATGACCTGAGCCGAAGGCAGCCACTTAACCGACTGAGCCACCCAGGTGCCCCGAAGAGCAGAATAAATTTTAAGGAATTTGATGATAGAATATAGAGTTTAATGAATTTAACTTAGGCTACCTACAACAGGGTGCTGATAAATGTTTAACAACATGCTCTGGGGCTAAGGGAAGGCCTGGATTAAAAAAAAAAAAAAAAGGCTCTCTAGGGAGAAAAATGCCATGCTAATTTCCTTCGTATAAATACTCCTGCCGTGGCTCATTTCAAGGTGCTAATGTGATAGCATTGAAAGTGGAGTTGGGAAGAGATTTGCACAATAGGCTCTTGTGGTCTGGTAGCAATCAGCTCCACTGCACCACTAGCTCCATAAACCACATTGTAATTAATTAACTAACTATACACTGAAGAAAGCTCTGGTTTAAAAAAATAGTATTCCTTTCTCTGATTATAAAATAACATATATTTATGTGAGTAATAAACATGAGTATAAAGAAAAAAGGAAAAACAATTCATAAAATTTCAGATAACTCACACTTAACTTTTTGGTAAGTATTAGTCTGACTCATAGTCCTTAGTTATAAACAATAAAGGCTGATTCTGGTTTAATTAAGCAGGAAAGGAACACATTAAGTGAACACTTGGGAGCCTAGAGAATTGCTGGAAATTTGTGACTGTTAGATTTACTAAGCAGCCAGAGCAAATAGCCCAAACCTAGAACTCGTTCTTTTGGAGGAACTCTCCTTGCACTGCCAGATAGAATACTTTGTCTCTTATATCTCGGGACAAGAGCTCTTGAACCAAAGTCTGTTATAGTTGCACCAGAAAATTTATATGTCTATGACTTAATTTCAGAGGAATGTGGAAAAAATAGTATTGGCTCCTAAATTTTGGAGGTCATTCTTGCCTCCACCAAGACTTAAAAGGCAGAACATTTCCCAAATAGTGGGTAGATATTGCAAAGTCAAAAAGAATAACACATTTTTACTGTTATATTAAAATTGTGATCACAAAAATATAGTTATATATTTTGATTTTAAAATTAACATTTCATCATGAGACTTATCTTTCAGTGTGCTTTGAAAGCATGGTTTTATGATTACATATTATTCCACCATACACTACTTGCCAGTTGCACAAATCCCCAATTTTTTTTTCTGAAAATACCAATCTTTTTAAATTTCTTTAAATGTTTGCAACTTTTAATTTCAGTGACTTATCAAATATTTGATTTCATACAATTTATCAGATCTGGGAATCAGCTTTTTTGGTTTCTTAATCTTAGTCTAATATTTTGTAATTTAAAAAATTTCAACCATCTTAGATTTTTGGCATATGGATTGAAGGAGTATCTGTTTCCAAGAAGGAAATACCTTTGTGGCATTTAGCACACAAATGATGCTATAATGTCACTTTATAGGTATGCATGAGCTGGTTCATGGCAAACTTCTGCTAAACTCTAGATTTCTTCACCTATTATTAAGTAGCCTCTCCTAAAAACTCTCAATTCATTTGGGCTCTTGTTTTTGAATAGTTGGAATGCCGTCTTTTATTTTTCTTTGTAATATTTCTCAGAACTATGGTCTCAGAAATTCTTGAATTTTAATTTTACATCCATGTATTGTATGAGCAGTAACGACATAAACCTAGAGAACTATAATATCAGCCTAAAATGTAGCTACTGACTGCTAACCAGACTTGTCATGGTTAAGAGTTCTCAGATTACTAGTGTGCCTTGGAACTCTCCTTTTTGCTTTTTTGTTTTTTGGTTTTTTTTTACTTGCTTGTGTAGTTTCTCATGCAGAAAACTAATGTTTTATCTCTTTAAAAATTCTGTCATATAGCTGTGTTGACTTGCTATTAAATTCCTTCAACTGCTTGTACAAAATAACTCTGGAATGGTTTGAATTAATGTTGAATGATGAAAGAAGAAAAACATCAGTTACTGTGTGACTTTCTTGAAATTCAGCAAGTATATTTAATGAATGTTAAGTTGAATTTATGCATGTGACTGAATGTCTAGTTTATTCTTTCATATTGTCCTTCAATCTAATTTGATAAAAACTTCATTATTTTTAATTTAGATATTTCTCCTTATTTTTTATTTTATTTTTATTTTTTATTTTTTTAAGATTTTTATTTATTTGACACAGAGAGAGAGAGAGCACACAAGCAGGGGGAGCGGCAGGCAGAGGGAGAGGGAGAAGCAGGTTCCCCGTGGAGCAGGGAGCCTGATGTGGGGCTCTATCCTAGGACACTGGGATCATGACCTGAGCCGAAGGCAGCCAATTAACTGACTGAGCCACCCAGGCGCCCCATCATTATTTTATTAATGAAACTTTTACCAGAGGTTTCCTAATTAAAAATAGCTTTGTTTATCATCTATCCAATAAATATGTCCTTTTCTTATTTTTTTGATCTGTATGTAACATTATTATAATATACTTTATATAATATGCTGACATCACTATTGGTAAAACAGTGAATTGTTTTGAAAACCATATAAAAACTAAAACATTTTGTTCAAATGTGGCATAATTCTGGAAAATTAGAATATTTTTTCTTAGTTTATGGGAAAGGAAGTCACTCATTTAATTGACAATCATTTCCATTAATTTGGATTTGAACTATTTAAAGTGCTAAGGCATTTTATCTTAATTCAAGCTAATTTTTTTAATAAAGATTATTTATTTATTTATTTATTTATTTATTTATTTATTTGAGACAGAGAGAGCACATGAGAGGGGGGAGGGTCAGAGGGAGAAGCAGGTTCCTTGCTGAGCAGGGAGCCCGATGCGGGACTCGATCCAGGGACTCCAGGATCATGACCTGAGCCGAAGGCAGTCGCTTAACCAACTGAGCCACCCAGGCGCCCAATTCAAGCTAATTTTAAAGGGTACTGTAGCTACTAAATTTAGCATTAGAAAAATATACATAAAAGTATAGGCCCTATTAAAGTAAGAAAATTATTATATTTCAGAAAGGAGGAAATTTCAGAGAAGCTAGTAATAACAGTTTATCAATTTTTAAAATTCACCTCCCAAATTTTGGTATTTAGATATTTAAAAAAATAGAATATTTTTAGAAAAGTCATAAACTTGTCTATTTTATCATTAAACTTTTAGAATGAAAATATGAGGGAGGTAATGGTGAAGGTTGAGACATTAAAAGTTTTCACTTCTTAATTCTGCAAGCCGTTTTTTAGTGACATTATTGAAGTCCGTAGAATTTGTTCTCCCAGCTAGCTACTATCCTTGAATGGTGGCTAGCACTAATTGATTAATGTGGTATGAAAACTGAATTCTGGGCTCTATAGGTCCAGCTTTTTGTAAGCAAGAGTGACTTCAAATGTATTCAATTTTGTATGTGAAAGTGGCACTGGCCCACCATCTCTGGGGCATGTGTTCTGAGATTTTGCTGACGGTGGGAATGAATTTATAATGATTCGGCCACATCTTTTGCCAAGACTCCATTTATGGTCAACAAGTTGGCCAGGGTTACAGGCTGCTTGCTGGCTCTAGACAGATCTCAGGAAAACTAACTGCCTTGCCTGGATGTGAACCTTTTCCCTGTTGGTGTTATAACCTGGATTTGAACCTTATCCTTGTTGGTATTATAACCAATCAGGATCTTTATAAATATAGAACTTGTTCTGAATAGTAGAGCCTATGGGGAAAATCTTCAGCTAAGGCCAAACAGGTATGCTATGACTGCACCAGACGTAGTCTTCCTGGCATAAATTCTGAGAGTGGAAAGATAAAACAGGAGACCTCAGTGCCAAAGCATTTCAAGTCTCTGGAGCTATTCTGGGCATTAATAATGCCTGTCAGCCTATCAACAACACAAATACTTTTGGAAGAGTTGGACAACTTAAAAAAGAATTATTCTTAAAAGCTTCTGTGGATAACTGATAAGAAAATACGTGAAGAATATACATATATGAGCCCACACATAAATGGTATATGCAGGTAATAAATATTCAGCTGAAAATAACAGCTAGGTATGGAAATTCTTTAACTTTCCACAACTCTGTGCCAGAAGTACTTGTCCATAATTGATTTTATTAGCCATCACTAGTCAATGTGTAAAACAAATAAGGAAAACACATATTTTGGAAACCATTTCAGATAGGATTCAGATAGAATATTTACTTAAAATGAACTGATATATAATGAAAATAAGTTTAAAAAATGAACTCATAGTCCTAACATATAAATCTGTTGCTCTCAGATTAGTGTCGTTTCATGGAGGTTATACAAGATGCCCTTCTCTCCAACTATTGGTGTTCTGTGTATTACAGGCTGTGATCTGCTAAAGGATAAAAAGGTCTGTAGGGACTTGCTTTGTTAAGTCTCCAGGAAGATCTTATATATACCCATGGAAGGAAGCCCATTGAATCAAAAGTGTGGAGTCATTGAAAAAATGTACTTGTTTTTGAAAACATATTTATTATTTTTCTTGCCTGGGGAAACCTCCAAGTAGTTTGAGTAAGTATCTAAGTGCTTTGAGTAAAGGGGCGCCTGGGTGGCTCAGTCCTTCAGCGTCTGCCTTCAGCTCAGGTCATGATCCCAGGGTCCTGGGATCAAGCCCCGCATGGGGCTCCCTGCTCAGCGGGAAGCCTGCTTCTCCCTCTGCCTGCCACTCCCCCTGCTTGTGTTCCTGCTCTCCCTATCTCTCTCTCTGTCAAATAAGTGCTTTGAGTAAATATGCAGCATTTATATTTTTCCATTAACATATGAACAATAAACATCAAAAATAATTACCACAAAGATCATGTTTAAGAAGAAAACAATTCACCTTTGTGACTTGTATTAATTTTACTCAGACACTATTGAGTGATTTCAGCTTTTAACTGGCTTCCTCATGACCTGAAAATTTTATCTCCTATTTTATTTTCTTTAGAGAGTTAGTTTACTCACCAAAAATCTAACGATGCATTATAGTTAGATTTTTTTAGTTTGATAATATAGACATAATTTTTTTAGCCTAGTAATAAGATATACTTTCACAAGGTGAATGAATTAACTCTTTTATAGAAAGCATTTTTTTGTCAAGAGAAGTTATGTTAAAATATATGTTTATATTTATCTTAACATTTTCTATTTTATGATGGACTCCCATTTTATTTGATGTGCTCTATATAATCAATTAATAATCCCTTCATATAAAAAATTTATTATAAAACTATAAACAAAACCAAGTAGTGGTATCAAATGAAACCAAGTAGTGGTATCTCTACCCCATCTCTACGTCCCACTATTGAAATATAAGCTTTTAATTTTTTATATATTTAGCTTTATAGTGATCATTTCCATAATCAAATAAAACATTTATGCCTTTATTTCTAGATTGACATAGTTTAATCAATAATTATAGAATCCTGCTAGAAAAGATGCAACATTTTGCTTCTTTACACTGATAGTGCTCCCTTCGTTGTATCATTGTTTTATTTGTACTTAGTTTCAATTCTTCAATTATTTGAAAATCTTGTGTTGTTTACTTTTAAACATTGAATAATATGCATAAAACTCAACTTTATAAACCAGTGTTTTTTTTTACTACAAACTGTGTAATAAGAAGAGGTTTTCAGTGTTATAATCATCTTTACTTTTTTCCCCTTTACCTGTCAACTCCTATTAAGCACTTGTTGTGACTTAAAATTTACAGATCTATTTTTCCCTTTTTATTTAGTCACTATGTTTTATCTATGGATTGATTCTCTAAAGTAATAAGTAATTTCAATAATATAATATTTTGATATTATCATTTATTTATAATATTATTCATTGAGATACAAGTAGTATGACTTGACCGTAGAAAAGTAAATGTAAAAAATTCTGCTTTTGGCCATCATAGAATAGGTAATTTGGACCAATCATCCCACTTAGAACAACTAGATGAGGTAGAAAAATTTGTTTGAGAAAATAGAAAGCTACCAAAGCAGTAAGGAAACGCGGGGCCAGTATCCAGGAGAGGAGAGCACTATAGAAATGTGAGCCCAGAATTTGGGGCTGCTTTTATTCAGAGAAATATGCTGATTTTTTGTTGTTGTTGTTTAGCTCTTATTACTTTATTTTAGAGAGAGAGAGAGACAGTGAGTGGGGGAGGGACAGAGGGAGAGAGAGAGAATCTCAAGCAGACTCTGTGCCAAGCATGGAGCTCAACGCAAGGCTCAATCTCATGACCCTGAGATCATGACCTGAGCCAAAACCAAGAGTCAGATGCTTAATGGATTGAGCTTCCCAAGTGCCATAAGAAATATGCTGATTCTAAAAGTGGTACCTGAGAAAATAAGAAGCTGAGAAAGTCTTCTAATAGATTTCTCAGGCTGGAGTGGTGAAACTGGGATTTGGAACCTGATGAAAAAAGGCACTGAGAGAGAAAAAAAAAAAAAAAAAAACAACAAAAACCCTAAGCAAACAAGCTTTTAGTTGGGTTCTCAAATGGCTTCCCTCTAAGAGTAAAAGTAAGCCATCAAAATCCTATCTCAAGGGATTTAAGTCCAGTTTAAATCATCTCAATATCTAATTTGATTAAGGTAATCTGAAATTTCTACTTTTCCTAGTCCAGCTGCCTGCCAAAACAAAGTAAATTCTCTCAGGTAGAAATGACATAATTGGGGCGCCTGGGTGGCTCAGTTGGTTAGGCGACTGCCTTCGGCTCAGGTCATGATCCCAGAGTCCTGGGATCGAGTCTCACATCGGGCTCCCGGCTCGGCAGGGAGCCTGCTTCTCCCTCTGACCCGCTCCTCTCTCACGCTGTTTCTCTCTCGCTCGCTCTCTAATAAATAAATAAATAAAAATCTAAAAAAAAAAAAAAAAAGAAATGACATAATTCACAGCCTAAAATTACCTCTAAAATTTTCAGACAGAATGTCTGACACTCAAGAAAAATAACTAGACAGATGAAAAAACAAGGAGTAATCCAACTCAAGGGACAATAATAAAAATTAAGTGACTAACAGGGAATTCAGATAATGCTATTATCAAACACAGATTTAAAAATAGCTACGATTAATATGTCCAAGGATTTAAAAACATGACTAAAAATTTGGAAGAGAAGTGAAAACAATTAAGAAATACCAATTTAAAATTTTAGAACTAAAAAATAGAATAATAAGAAAAAAAATAACTGAATGGACGAATTGCCTGCAAATTAGACACAATTGAAAAGAGAATATATGATCTGGAAGATAGGTTAGAAGGAAATAATAAATTCAAGGTTTTAAACTAAAAAAGGGAAACAAAGAAGAGTGTGAGAGTTTAAATATCTAGCATAGGTATAATTTGAGTAGGAGACAAAGTGGAGAGAATGGGGCATAATTAACATTTAATGACATATTGATTGAGAGTTTTCTACATTTGGCACAAGGTATCAACCAGACAAAACAGTTGAAAACCAGAGAAAATTTTAATTGCAAATAAGACACATTATCTTAAAAGCAGTGACTTTCAGGTAGATGGCTGACTTATTAATTGAAATTTTGGAAGCAAAAAGTCACTAGGTTTTAAAAATCTTTAAAGTGCTGGAGGGTAGGTGGGGAGGGATGAAACTAATTTCTATCAATAATTATAGTTCTTTATGAGACAACACACCCACTTGTACTAGGCAGAGGACCCAGACACCAGAGGAAAAAAATAACTGCCAATCTAGAGTTCTATATGTGGTAAAAATGTCTTCAAAAGTGAAAGCACAGATTTCTATACAAACAAAAATGGACAGAATTTGTCATGAGCAAAACTGCACTAAAAGATCTTACTATGTGCCATCTGGCAGATGTTGTGAAATAGTTGTCATTGAAAGCACATGAGAAAACTTGTTCATAGTTGTATAAAAACTTCTGTTTATGTTTTGACATTTTGCTAAAAGCACTCTTCAGAATGGGTGACAGCATCTTGGAAAAAAACTTTGACACAGCAGAGGAACATGTTTATAATAAATGCTTCTTCTCTGATGTTCTTGATAAGGCAGAAAACAAATGTGTGTGGAAAAACATGGATATAGATGGCCCTGGGTTAAAAAATGATTCATGTAGGCCAGGAAAAATATATAAGATGAGCCTGATGAATCTTGCAGTGCCAGAAAAAAAAGGAAGTGCTAAAAAAAAAAAAAAAAAAAAGACTCACAATAATGGGGCTATGTCAAAGAGGTAACCAGAGCTGACTAAAGATTTTCCAATGGCCCAAACTGGAACAATTTAAGTAACAAAATAAGACTAGAATTGGATTGTAATCCAAAGTATAAAATAAATATCCATGAGTCCATATTGATACAAATAAATACTTGGATAAATAAATGAATAGGGAGGAAGAGACAAATCTCCCCTGAAGAATTTTAAATAATTTATATACATACTGCACCTTTAAGGAGGGTTGTGCAAGTATGGGTGTGCATAGTGACTTTCTTCCAAAGCATGTAGTATGGAAAGAGTAATTTTACAGTGGAGAGACCAGACAAACATGATTTCAGCTAGGTGTTCAAGGTTAACATCAATAGTGATAAGTCGTCTTGATAGTACATTCCCTAGATATGATGTTATGGTATTCTTCTACAGAACCCATAATCCCAGTCTAATCATGAGATAAACATACAACAAATCCTAGTAGAGGAGCATTCTAAAAAATAACTGACTAGTACTTCAAATTGTCAATGCCATCAAAAACAAGGAAAGTTTGAGAAATTACTACACTCTGTGGGAGCCTCAGGAGAAAATGACAATTAAATGTAATGTGGTGTACTGGATTATATTCTGGAACATAAAAGGGACATTAGGTAAATACTAAGGAAGTTTGAATAAACTATGGACATTAGTCATTAATTTATCAATATCAGCTCATTCATTGCAACAAATATACCATGCAAATATATTAATAATGGAAGAAATAATAGAGGAAACACTGGGTGTGGCATATATTGAAGCTCTACTATCTTTGCAACTTTTCTATAAATCTAAAACTATTCTAAAGCAGTTTATTTTTAAAAAGTGATTCAGAAGTATTTGACTTTGAATGTGGAGCTGTTTTAAAAACAATTTAACACAGGGACGCCTGGGTGGCTCAGTCATTAAGCGTCTGCCTTTGGCTCAGGTCATGATCCCAGGGTCCTGGGATCGAGTCCCACATCGAGCTCCCTGCTCAGTGGGTAGCCTGCTTCTCCCTCTCCCACTCCTCCTGCTTGTGTTCACTCTCTCTCTGTCAAATAAATAAATAAAATCTTAAAAAAAAAATTTAACACATTTTATTTGTTTTTAATATATAATGAAAATTAGATCTAAATAAATCTAAGAAGTTTTAAGAACTTTTTATAGAAAATTCAAAGCATTTCCAGTAGAGAGAATAATACAATGGACCCAAATGTATCTATTATCTAGCTTGCAAAGTTGTCAACTTCCTATCATTTTAATCTATCACTGCTCCTATATATTTTTTGGGTGGAATATTCAAAGTCAAATGCCAGATATCATGTCATTTTTAAATTCTTTATTGTGTATCCCTAATATTTAGTGAATTTAAAAAATGTAACTATCATAGCTCTATTTCGCTCAGTAGTATTAATAATAATTTTTCAATAAAAGCTAATGCCCTGTCCATATTCAGTTTTCCCCAATTACCTGAAAAATTAATTTTTACAGTTGGTTTGTTGGTATCAGATTTCAAACAAGATCCACATGTTGCATTTGGTTTACATGTCTCAATTTTCTTTTAATCTATAATAGTTCATCCTTTATGCTGCTTTTTTTGTAGTTGTTACATAAACAGGTTTATTTTTGTAATAGAATTTTGTACATTTTGGATTTGGTTGATTATATCTTTGTGGTGTCATTTAATATGGTCTTTGAAATAGCTCTTTCAGGGGTGCCTGGGTGGCTCAGTCTGTTAAACGTCTGTCTTCAGCTCATGTCATGATCCCAGCGTCCTGGGATGGAGCCCTCCACTGGGCTCTCTGCTCACCAGGGAGTCTACTTCTCCCTCTCCCTCTCCCTCTGTGTCCTCTCTCTATCAAATAAATAAATAGAATCCTTAAAAAATAGCTCTTTCATTAAGTATGAAATAAAATTCTAAATGATAAAAGATGTGTTGTAACTTAATGCATTAGAGTAAAGGTCAATTAATTTCTGTATCTCAGTGTCCTCTCTCTAAATGTAGAAGATTAGATAATGATTTCTGGGGATCTTTCTCATTCTAAAAGTCTATGAATTTGCATGTATGATGAAAAGATCTTATAAACACTAAGCTAGTAGAAACAGATGTAAGTAACTTCTTTGCCCATCTTGGAGTAAACAGAACTTCTTTGCATGTCCCTCAAACAAATCCAGTGTCACAATGTTAGGGAGTAACAGATTTTACTAAATCTGTGTACTTTGCAGGCAATGGACAGTATAGCTCATAGATTATAAAGTAAGCCTTAAAAGAAAAAGACCATTAGAAGTTCTTGTTCTACCCCTCTCCAAATTCTTAATTTTGCCTTTCGTTGCTTTCTCTATTGGAACTCATCTTGCTGGTTCTTCAGTTCATTTAATCTTTCTCTACTTCCTGGAATTTTCAGATATTTTTAGATCTTTGTATTTTTCCTAAGCAGCTAAATTTGTCTCTTTGTTGTCTTTGCATCTTCATACCCAGCACATGTATCATCAAACAATCTACTCCCCTTAAAAGGCAAGGGGTAGGGGCAAGTGGGCAAATGGGAGATTTACTTCATAATAACAAATAGTATTTTACACATACATTTATACTGAATTCATGCCCTTACGAAGCACCTACTGCATATGTGCCAGGAATTAGGCCTGATATTTACGGTCAAATTATTTATACATATTAGTAAAATGTCAAGGTTAGGTACGGAATGAAAGTCAGTGTGGAGTGATTTACAAAAGGATAACGACTATTCACACTTTAATCCACTTTTGCAAATCTGTGGAATATTTGCATATTCTTTTAGGGTTTCTGGGTGACAGCAAGCTGTAGTGAAGCCAGATTCTCCTGCCAGGATTCCAGCAGGAGTTACACGCTGGCTGTGTGTCCCAGTCTGCATTCAGAGCCAGGACGAGAAAACTTTGCCGCAGGAAATGAGATAATGCATCCACAAACTCTTCTCAGGAAAATATGTTACCCTAGGATGTATATTTATGCCCTAGACATTTTAACAGATACACAGCAGTTAACCTCATTTTTCTTTTTTAGTGTTCTTGATTCACAATCATAATTAAGCCTGCTAAGTATACCTTTATGTGAAACAAAAGAAAGTTTTTGAGTTTTCTAGGTAAAACATTCCAAAATGACATTTTTCTGTAAAAAAGACAGCAAGGCGGCATAAAGAGTGGGGGCCACGGTGATATAGGGTGAGAAGACCTTGATGGATTTGGGCCTTGATTTTGCCATTTAAAAGCCACATGACCTTGAGCAAGTCCCATAGCCTCAGTTTACTCATTAAATGGAAAAAGGGAATCTCTCTAATTCATAGGAATTTTGAGAATTAGATAATATGAATGAAAAGACTTCCGAAATTATAAAGTACATGCAAACAGAGACTTGGTTCTTGAGTCTACTGGGAACAGACTATTACTTTGAACTTTAATGCCCCCTCCTTCAGGTTAATATGCAAAAACAAATATAAAACACTTAAAATGTACAGAGGTAGTGACATCATTGGCTGACTTGACTCAGAACTCAAAGTTTCAATTCAAATTGGTCAACCTGTCTATATATGGGAGAATTTCCATTCAAATGGGAACATTTCACTAGACCACCAGCAGCCTTAGACATGGTTTCCTGTTTACCTTGAAATGGATGTTGTGGTTTGTTCTTAATGATTGGAGGAAGTTCCAGTTCGTGGTGAAATGATCTCATTTAAACATAGAGCAGGATATGAGAAAGAACAATTAGCTTGTGGTTCTGACTGATGTTGTATATTTTAGACACAGCTGGATAGATCTATGAATATAATAATTTCTTTCATTAATATTTATTGAATATCTATTATGTCCCAGGCATTGTTGTAGGGATGACAACAAAGAACAAAATATAGTCTTTGCTTTCAAGAATCTGGTAATCTTGTTTAGAAAATAGGCAAAGAAATCAGTGATTACGGTATAATGTGGTAATTCTTTTTTAGAAGTTGGTGTGATCTGTTTGACATTAGATATTTCTCAGCTATTGCCTCTAAGGTCATTTTTAACTGCTACGTAAGAATTATAATGTTCGTGAAAATATGCAAAGAAGGTTTACTATTCAGCTCAGTTTCCTTGTTAGTTTCCTACCTCCTCATCTCCAGCAGGCACTTAACTCAGTTCTCTTTATGTGACACACAGTCCTTTACAACATCGTTTTCCTTGTCCCATACTTATAAAATTTCTGCCATTGCGGAGAGAACATAGTCCCCAGAAATACAGACATGGATTAGTTTAAATAGTTTAAATTAGTTTAAATAGTTAGACAAGAAGGTTGGAACATTGCATACTCACAGCCAATACTGTTTTGAGCAAATTGGAGGGAAGCCAAAACTTTCATAGAAATCAGCTGATAATGATTCAACACTTAAAAATTATAATTTGAAAAGATACAAGGGAAAGAGGATTGTTTAGGAATGAAAGCCCAGAAGCAGCTGTGTTGGTATTGACTGTGGGAGACAAGAGGGACACAGAGAGGCTCCTGGCAAGGCCAGTGTCTTTGTCTTGGTTTCTCTGGCTCAGTTATTGTGAGTTTTCTAGTGAGGAAGAACTTGAGATTAATATCAGAACTTACTGAATATACCACATAGGTCAGTGTGTTGTGGGTGCTATTTTCACAGGGGTATATGAAAAATACAACTTTTTCTTGCAAATCAATTTAAATTCTCAATTTCTTAGCTCTCATTCTGCTTGATGGTAGGAAATTTTAATCTAGCCAATTCCAGATGAGCTCAGACATCTTCTAATGTTTTATTTCCCTTCAGGAAAGCATCTAAGTTCTAGGGGGCTTACATAATGTGCTGGCTTTAGGAGAACTATGCAACCCATGCTGGCATCTATCGAGATGCCTGTGTTCGCATCAGTCTGTGTGTTCTGCTCATTCTGGCTACATGGCCTCTCCAGATCTCCAGGTCCTTTCTCTGCTAACTTCCCAGCTCTTTTACTGTTTTACTTTGCCACTTGCCGATAGACTGCAAAAGACTCCCTGGGCTGTGAGCCCACTTGGCCCAGGCTCTTCTGCAGCCATTCATCCCCTACTGCACCATAGAGGCAGAAGGAGCTTTGGCCAGGCTGCCACCCGAGAGTTCCAGACAGGCAGACTGCACAAGCCCCTTGACTCTGGAACCCCTCAGAACATGTCCTTCCCTGGAGCTCTGCCTGAGCAAAGATGGCAGAGCCATCTCCTCTACCTACTAGTCTAAGGATCTTCAACTAGTTTTGGGGTGAGAGATGCTGATAAAAACTTTGCCCAATCACATTATCTATCAAATATTACGCCATACTGATGGATTGTGCTTTTGAACTTAAGAATCTGAGAATTTTATGTCTTTCTTTGTGCTCTGATTCTGCTCTCCTTCAGAGTGATGGAATACTTATATCTAGTTTGATAATGAGGTATGCAAAAACACATTATCTTCCTTCATCATTAAATATAAATATATATCATGAAGTGAAAAGTGTTCTTATTATAAAATGCACAGATAGTTATTTTTGAGAAATTCTATTATCATAGACTACTTGGTTTAATAATGCCTTCAGGTATCTTTACAGGTACATATATCTACTGGGTCTCTCTCACATGCACAGTTTCAATGCTCAGGGCAGGTAAAACTGGTAAGCACTATCCTTGGAGAATTCTGTCTAATGGCTTCTCTCTGCCTGGAGTAGTAATAGTTAACCTATGTGAAGAGAGCAAAGAATTATAGAAGAGGGATAATGTTAATATTTTAATGGAGGAACACAGGAAGTGATGATTGGTTGAATTTATTTTACTACCTGTGCCCCTTTGGGTATAGGGCATAGAACTGGTAGACATTTATAGCTGGAAGACCTAAAATGACCATTTTATGGGAAACTCCTTAAGGAAAAAACCTACATATTATAGCATTATATTAATCCTGTCTTGTGGAACACATAATAGGCCCTTAAACTTTGTAGCATGAGCATGGTTTCAGGCTACTGTAGTACCTAGCTGCCTATAAATTTTGTCAGATAATGTTGCTATTTTCCGAGCATATTCCTTAGGACACAGTGTCCCACAAGAAGCCAAATGACAAAAACAAAAATAAAACAAAACAATAGAAGAGTTTCACAGCAAGTAAGTTTGGAAACAGCTGTATATCACATGCAACTTTGAGAGAATATTTTGAATAACATTGTACCAAAATTCCTTTTTCTTTCTGTATTCCCTCTATTCATATGCTACTTTCTTCCTTTTCTCATTTATTAAATATGAGAATTTAATACACTGAGTTTTTTTCTTTTTTATGAGCTACAGCTGATAATCTTGATAGTCATGATTTATTAAATTACAAGGCACAACATTGGCGGGGATAGGAAGACTTCTAGGTGAGCTTCATTTATTTCAGATGTCTCAAGTATATGACTTCTTCAAAATTTTAGTAATAGTTTTCATATGAGATGGTACTCAAGGTTGAAAAAAACACATTGGAAATCCACTCAAGTCTTAGGAAAAGTTTCTAATGTATAATGCAAATGCCAACCATCAAGCAGTTTGAGGAGTTTTCTTATCCACTTTCCTATTTATTTAAAATTTAGCCTTCCTGATTTTCTTTGTGGCTATACTTGACTGCATGAAGTTGCTTTTCCTAGCCATCTGCAAACATGTTATTTTTTATTGAGGAGTGCTAAGTAACAGAAAGAAAGCTGCCATAAATTGTTAAGAATAATATACTGAACTGTAAATATGATTCATCAGTAGGATTCCATTATACTTATTTATTCTATTTATATACCAGGCTATTTCTAAAACAATTTGAAGGGACTTATTATTTCATATAAAGACTTTTTTTATGAAGGCCATAATGAATACAGTGAACATAGCTGTAATTATTATTCCAGCCCTGAAAGCCACTGTGATGAAGTCATGGAATTATGATCTCTTCTAAGCTTATAATTGTGTGTGAACATATGTACAAGTTTATATTACTTCAGTGGGATCCTTGGAAAGAATCACATACTGCAAACATTTAAGACAAAATAAGTCTTTCTGATCTGTTAATAAAGTAAACAATCTTGATTTAAAAAGAATAAATCATATGTTGGGGACAAAAATGTCACGTCCTTTGTGTGGGGTCATAGTTCTGTGTTTTCTTCTCTTCAAAAATGGAAAAACACACCCATACAGTTGTCTTTATTGTCAAAATATAAATAACATATCCCAAAAGTCTCCTTAGACTAAATCAGCATCACTTGAAGATTTTTTTTTCTTCTTTGAGTTTACACTAGGCCCTGCACTTATCTCTTAAAGTAGATAGGACTTGTTCTCTAGAATAATTGGGACATCAGTTAGCAGTCAACCCTGGGGCACAGGGAGGTAAGAAAACATTTCAGAGCTATTAGACACCTAACACCCACTTCTCAAGAGGCTGTGCTTGGTGAGAAAAGGGCCTGGCCATCCAAATGTCTGCACTTAGAGATTCTGCAAAGAGGCTTTCCCTTACAATGATTCCTTTATACAGCCCACATTTGACTGGACAGAAATGAAAACTGTGAATTGATCTACCTGCTCAGGAAGCCAAACTTATAAAGGAAAATAATTCACTTGACTCTTCTGACCTCTTCGACTTGTCTGAGTCCAAAAGGAACTTGGCCTTTTCTTCTACCTTTTTTTCTGCTCCTGCAACTTGGCGTAAGTTGTGAACTTGGCAACAGGGTTGAAAGTCTCTTTTTATTCAGGGAAAAATATATCCAAAGACCTATAATTCTGAACTTTCAAGGAAAAATCCTAAATGCAGCAAATAATGCAATTTTAAGGAAACATGAAAGCACATATATCATAATTTACTTAAATTGCTGAGGAGTTTTAAAACATAATAACTTGCATTTTACATGCTTATTGTAAAAAACAGAAAAATATGAAGAAGTAAAACAAAATCAACCATAATTCTATTATCCAAAGAAACGTCCTGTTAACCTTTTAGTGTTTTTCCTAAATATAATACATATTTAGGAATATAATAGGCACTAAATTATAATTTTCTTGCACTTGACAGTTTTGCCTATGGCCATGATAATCTTAGCAGTTAATATTAGAAAGAACCAGTGAAATCTGAAAAGTTGCTGAGTGTCTATTGTAGCAAAGAATAAATGACATGGAGAAAAACATTGGCTCTAGGGAGATCTGCATCATTTAAAACTCTTTCCAACAACCATGTGAGTGAAATTGGAAGCCAATTCTCCCTCCAGTCAAGACTTCAGATGAGACCTCAGCCTTGGCCAACAGCTTGACTGCAACCTTAGGAAAGATGCTGAACCAGAGGCATCCAGCTAAGCCACATCTGAATTCCCAATGCAGAGAGACTGTGACATAATGTTTATTGTGTTAAACCACTAAGTTTTGAGCAATTTGTTATGGAGCAATAGATAGCTAAGACATGGCATAAAATAGTCAAATGAACCTTGGTCATTACACAAACCCTACCATTCAGTTTATTGTGGAATGTTAGTCAAACCACTCAACCACTTAACTGATTTTTTCCAGTTTTCTTCTTTGTAGGGTTTGGCCAGATTAATGTTTCCTAACCTTCAGTCATTTATTTAAAACTTTCTAAAAAAAATAAAACATAAAACTTTCTAATACTTTATATATCTACTTAGAGCCTCTACTGTTATTTACTGAGTGTTCTGAATTGTACCGTGAGCAAAATTACCTTTAAGCCAATTAGGCCATTTAGCATACATCTCTTTGGTAAATATTGCTAGTCCTCCAGTAGTTACAAATTTGGTAAAGGATATTTTCCACTTCCTGACAACTTCATTACTAGATGATATATTGCAATGAATGAAAATCTTAGATAAAATTCTGTCCAATGAAGGAACATTCACCACATCTTACCCAAACTAAGATACTATCTGTTGTAAGATGCACAATAGTACTGCGGATTGTTGAGAATGAAAGAGAAACGCAACTAATCGTAGTTGTAAAATGCCATTGATTGTAAGACACATCCAATTCCAGGCACGTTAAAATGTGAGAAAAGTGTGCATTTTAAGATTAAAGACATAAGGTGTTAGCAGCTAAGCACCAAAGGAGGCCATCCATTCTATCAGTATCTTTAAATTCACACTTCTGCCCTAAGTACACTGGCCCTAGCAAAAAAGGCTTTCTCCAAACGGGACATCCGAGTGTTCTGATCATAGTGTTATTACAGCCATTCCTCTAATCAGATCGGGTTAATCTGCGTCCTCTGTGCAATGGAAGGATGCAGGGTCAACACAGCTCTGGATCTGGAGTGAGGCACTGTGGTTTTGCAGTGCCCGTGGAAGGGTGGTAGGGCCAGTTCAGTATTCATAATTCATCACCTGTCTTGAATAATACTCATTTAAGCTAATAAAGATTATTTCTAACATAACACTGATTGGCAAAGCATTTCACATAGGTTTGATGAGGGACTTACTATCTTTTAAGAATAGTTCTCTTTAGGTTTTGAGTCCTCATTGGGGCCTCAAATGGTAATCAGCCATTCCTGAAATATAGATTGGAAACAACTTGTTTAACATGCATAGCGTACTGTTCACACTGAAGCATTGTAAAATAAATTATCGTATCCATACTGTAAAAACCCTTATTTTACCAAAGCAAATTTATCTGGGTAGGAAACTATGTTACCACGACTGTAACTGGAAAATGGGTAACAATGCTATAAACAGAAGTCACCTATAAAAAGAAATACAATGCATCACAACCCTAGGTACCATGCCTTGTTAAGGCTCTAAGCTGAAGCCAATTCTCTCTTTGTTAAAAAAGCTTAGTAATTGAGATTCTTTTTCTTGACTTAATCAGAACGGGAAAAACTGGAGTCATTTCCTTAGAATGTTATTCAAAGTTATTTAAAGCTCCATGATTGTACCACCAGGGTCTAGGTCTTACATCTTACATGAAAAACGACGTCAGGTGATTTCAAAGTCCTTGACAACTTTTTTTTTTTTTAAAGATTTTATTGATTTATTTGACAGAGAGAGACACAGCTTGAGAAAGGGAACACAAGCAGGGGGAGTGGGAGAGGGAGAAGGAGAAGCAGGCTTCCCGCCGAACAGGGAGCCCGATGCGGGGCTCGATCCCAGGACCCTGGGATCATGACCTGAGCCGAAGGCAGACGCTTAACCGACTGAGCCACCCAGGTGCCCCGTCCTTGACAACTTTAATATTCTTTGCAATCCAGTTTTTCTCTTTCTTATGTAAAATTATGGGTGGAAATATATGTCATCTCAGAAAATAGTACATAGCTCATTGGCATCTTATGCAGAGTAGTTGTTGGGAATACTGAACCAGTGAAGTATCTATTTTTTCTTTAATGAGCTCATTAACAAATGAGAACATTTTAGGCAATTACATATTTTTTCCTCATGGTGCCCATATTATGAATTTATAACATTTATGTTACAGATTTCTAGGCTGTGTTAAAAATGTAGGCTCAAGCCTTCCGATTTTAGAGAAAACAAAAAACTAGATGGTTTACTCATCTGAAAGCCTTTGGGATTTAAGCTTTGTTTGTTTGTTTTCTATTTCACCTGCCAGTGATAATATAGCCGGATCTGGTACAACTTGATTTTTGGCATTACTTCATCTTTACTTCACAGTTGTAAGGTTCACATGCTTCACTGGATAAATACTTCCAAGTGTCCCTTACGAAAGTAATCATGAAGTCAGCTGAGCTAAAAGAACCCATACTGATAACCAATAGTTCGGTTTTCCATCTTCTTTGTGACATATTTGGCAGAGTATCTGCATTCTTTACAACTCACTGCAGGAGCAAACTATTTTCTATGCAAGTCTTACAAGAAATGAGTAAAAATGTTTTATGACTTCAGGGAGTGATATGGGTTTTGGTGCCTGCAATTAGTCACCTGTGGACAACTTTCACCTATACATTTCCAATAGTGAGATGGAGTGCTCAGAAACAAACATTTATCCATTTCTCACTTTTTTTTTTTTCCTACCATTTGTTTTAAAGCTCATCCTCAACTAAACATTTTATTTGCCTGACTCAAAATTTGGGAGGGGTATCTTTTTGAGTTCTTTTAAAAACAGTTCTGTAGCAGTCTAGCTGAATTTATTTCATACAATTTGACCAAGAACAAAAAAAGACAAACATCGGTGTTTCTATTACAGAATTGTATTGACAACTGGTAAAGATTATCTCTTGCTGAAACCTTCTGATCTCTAACAGTGTTGCATTTTATTTTAATGTTTTATTGCATCTTAAATGTTTCTGAAGTTTAATATTGAAACTAGTTTTTTTTTGTTTCTCTTTAATCTTATAATTCTTATCCCAAGGGGTGGGTTTTCGTAGCACTCTAATTAAATATTAATAACCACGAGTAGCTTGTATTAGAGACAAGATATAAAAGCACAAATGCAACCAAAAGTAAAATTAGCAATTAACTCATGGTGCCTTTTTAAATGCTTTTCCAACTTTCTGGTAGCACTTACTCATTATGTCTATTGATTCTTTATGCTTCCAGACTTCCATCTATCAATATCCATATATTCTCTCACTCCCACATGAGATAACATGATAGCTTAACCATCTCTGAGGTTTTGGTATTGACAGCTACAATTTTCCTCAAAGACAACAGTGTGGTTTGACAATTGCCTTTTATCCAATCTAGAGCAGTAACCAACAGTGACAATTTTGGCACTGAGGCAAGAAAGTGACAAAGAGCTTTTTGTTGTAATTTGTAAGGGTTTTTTGTTTGTTTGTTTGTTTGTTTTTTGGTATGCAATAAACTACACCATGCAGATGGCTAAATATGGTACAGATTTTATCTGAAGGAGAGCATAATCTTTTACTATAGTTATAGTTTTTGCTTACTCTGCTAACAAAGCCTTTTTTTTTTTTTTTGCAAAAGAATGTGTTTCTCATTGAGATACAGTCATGCCAAGTCTGAAATTTAAAATCCAAAACATATTGTATTATCTAAGAGCAAACAAAGCTTTGGAAAAAATTATCTGATGGAAAATTACTAGACTCTTCTTTCCCCTGGTACCCAAATCTATTTTTCTTTAAACATTTATCAACTAATTATTTTGTAGTTTTAGGGAAATTAGCATTTATTTGGGGAAACTTATATTCTATTAAAACCAGTAATGGGAGGGATGATAACTTTGGAAATTTATACCACGTATCCTTTTCAGAGACATTAACACTGTCACAAAAGTTCTAAATCCATGTAATTTATTTAGCTCATTTTTTTTACATTGAGATAGACAATGGGTATACATTAGAACCATTGACCATTGTGTAATATTAATCCTGCATGAATTGTACTAATTTGACAACTGTGTGGTTGGATGTGCAAAGGAATGGGTCGTTGGGTCTGTCTAGGTTATGCAGCATGTGTATAATTACATTTATCAGTAGCTGTATTTTTAGCCAAATGTCATCTTAAATGGTTCCTTTCATTTCATTTGTCCTATGACCTATGCTTGTTCTGAGATATAACCAATTCATACACTCAGGACAGAAAGGCCTGCCTGAGGGTGAGAACAGACAGTGTAGGGGGTGATTAGCAACATGGATTCTATATTCAATTAGCCAAACTCTGTTTCCACTACTTGGTTATGGGAGTCGTTTAACTCCAGCAGCTTTAGCTGTAACATTGGGATTATAACAGGCTGGAGACTGTGATGACCACATACATAAAACAAATAACACTGTGCCTGACCAATAGAAAGTATACTTCTAATGCTAAATTTTATATCTCTTTTAATCTTAGGGGTGGAAATTGTCCAGCATATGTTGGAGGTTTCAGATATGGTGGCTGGGATTGTGCTAGATAAAATTAACAATAATAATTCCAGTCGTACTGACATAAATTCCATACATTTTTCTTTTCTCTAATGGTGATTCACTCTTGAGAAATGTTTCATTATTTTAGAAAGACCTAAGTCAGGTATGGTGATGTAGCAAAAAAGCCCTGGACTTTAGAATCAGAGGGTTTGTTTCTGGACTTGGCTTTGCCACTTACCTGCTGGAAATGAGGGTGGTCTGCTCTGTGGTCTGTGACTCTACCACGTGTAGGATTGGGGCACTTGATCTAGACGCGTAATCTGTGTGCCTCCCTTTCTCAGCTCTCCTGCTCTGAACCTTCCAGAGTCAGAAAAGATAGTGGTACAACGCGGCAATTAAGGACAGTTGATCAGCAAGGCCCCTGTTAGGACCTCCCTAAATTGTTGACTGTTGACCTTATTTTAGGATAGAGTCTTCTCTGTTGCCATCTCCACAGCAGTTGTAGCAAAGTTGAGGTCAGCTGCCCGTTAGGTACTGCAGAAGTGCCCTCCAGCCTTTTAAACCTAATACATGTCACATAATACTTTCCAGTCTTTTTAACTACCATTCTGTTTTAATTTGGATGCCACAGCAGCCATTTGGAGTCAGAGAATTCTAGATGATGCTGAAATCATATGGTTCTCAAGAATCAAAATGAAACAAAATTTAAAAATAAAACAAATCATCTCCCTCGCTTCCAAACAATTCCAAAAGCCATGTTAAAGCATACTTCTTAAACTTTCCTATAAGCCTGTGTTTTTCATGTCCTTTCCCCCAGAAAGCAGTCCATTGGAGAATCTGGGCTCAGCACCAAGATTGTCATATGTATTATTTGATGATCTCTTCTTCAGGGAGTGGAAAGACAGTGTTGGTTTCAGGGTGTCTGCATCATTTCTGTTGCCACATCCGAGACACCCCCTACTCTCAAGGACCTCCCAGGGGTGCTCCTTACATCTTGGTGCAGCGCATGATGGCCTGCCCAGGCCAGATGGGGCCCCAGATGGATAGGTTATTGTCTTTGACCTTTCTCTGGGACTTTTATTCTCCTCTCCAATTCTTCCTCTCCACCCACACTTTCTTTTTTCTTTTTAAAAATTTTTAAATTAACATATAATGTATTATTTGTTTCAGGGGTACAGGTCTGTGATTCATCAGTCTTACACAATTCACAGCGCTTCCCATAGTACATACCCTCCCCAATGTCCATCAGCCAGCCACCCCATCCCTCCCACCCCCCTCCACTCCAGCAACCCTCAGTTTGTTTCCTGAGATTAAGAGTCTCTTATGGTTTGTCTCTGTCTCTGGTTTCGTCTTGTTTCATTTTTCCCTCCCTTCCCCTATGATTGTCTGTCTTGTTTCTCTAAATCCTCTTATCAGTGAGATCATATGATACTTCTCTTTCTCTGATTGACTTATTTCGCCCAGCATAACACCCTCTAGTTCTATCCACGTCGTTGCAAATGGCAAGATTTCATTTTTTGATGGCTGCATAATATTCCATTGTATATATATATACCACATCTTTATCCATTAATCTGTTGATGGACATCTTGGCTTTTTCCATAGTTTGGCTATTGTGGACATTGCTGCTATAAACATTGGGGTGCATGTACCCCTTCGGATCACTACATTTGTATCTTTCCACCCACACTTTCTAAAGTGTTAACTAATATTATATGATTCATACTAGCATTCTAATGGGACTGATGACATTCACCCACTTTTGGGGAAAGTGTCATTTTTGCCAGTAACATTTTTGGGACATGCAATGCATTGCCTTTAGTTTCTAAATGCAGGGATTGTCCTCTTTCATCCCCCACTTCACTTTCTTTTTCTTTTCTTTTCTTTTTTTTCAGTTCATGAAGGAGGGAAGGCAGAGCAAATAAGAGATGGCATTGCTCCTAATGGCATTGTACTGATAGTCAACTATCGGCCAAATAAGAGCTCACTCTGCTTTAAAAGCCATTTTATGTCTTTTACGCCTTGTATGTCATAGGTTCTTTGTGAGGATAGGTTAGTTTTTTAACAATGTCCCGGGACATGAAATGACCTTTCATTCTAAAAGAAAATAAACTGAAAGCAGTGCTTGGGAGGGTATTATATTGTTTCGTAATTTGAGAAAACTCCCAGGGGCAGTTCTGTTTGCTAATACCTGGATGTCCCTGTTGCAGTAAATTGAACATTCTTCTGGCCCAGCTTGTCCTTGTTCCTCGCATCTAACGTCTACTCCCAAACAGATGTTCTGGCTCTGCACTGATTCCCACCTGGCATCTTTTGGCTGCCGTGTCACTTGTTTCTCAGCACAAATTTCTCCTGGGGCAGAGGATGTCCAGACCCCAACACCTGGAAGGTCTTTTCATGACCTTTGCTCTTGCTATTTTCTACTTACCACCATATGATTTACTTCTTTTTATTGCTGCTATCCCTTCCCCACCTCATTCCAGACACAAGGACCCACCTCTTCTAGAAGGCATAAAATTTTCTGCTTCTACCCAGAAGCAGAGACCATATTTTATAAGTCTTTAAGTCCTCAAGACACAATTATAACTAATACATAGTGAGTTTAGTAAGGTAATAAAATTCCCAATGCTGCTGAATGTACATTTCAGAAATCACCCAGTTCTCTAAAATTAAAATAAAAGAAGGACTTCCATTAGTTCATTCATTTCCTTGCTGCCATATTCATTTTATACAGTCTGCTTTTAGTCATCTTCACTAATGGATGAAAACAGAAACCACGAATTCGTTAATATGCAATTGAATCCCCAACGCATTTGCCTTCGGAATGCATTTTGTGTTTACAGGCAAATTCGTATGTCTAAAGCCTGAGAGAGACACTACCAATAAATCAAGTGGTCTGGACATCTCCCAGTTTAGGAGGAACTGGGAATATTTCCAATTCCCTCTTCTCTTTTCCTCCCCTTCCCTCTCCTCTTGCTATACATGAACATCTTGGTCTCATTCCGAGGCAAAGAATGAGCAGAAATGCCCTCTCAGACTGGGAAAGAGAAGCATTTAAATGTCTGAGGCTGAAGGACTTGTCTGCTTGGTATGTTCAAAATAATTAGACTCAAAACTCAGTAGACAATCAATGCATGTATTGAGCACACTACCTGTCCAGGGTTTGGGGGAGATAAAGACAGAGCCCAATATTAAGACAGGGGAGGCAAACCACCATCTACAGACAACAAATTACATGCAACACAGTAATAATAGCCCTCTGGGTGACCCAGACCATAAAAGCTATGAGACTTCAGAGGAAGGATAGATTATTTCATCTGGGGGCAAAGAGGAGCGATGAATAGATGGGAGACATTTTATCTAGGACTGGGATGATGGAATTAAGTGTAATGGTAGAGTGAATTACAGGTGTTCCAAATTGAGGGAATGGCCTGAATAAAAGTATAGAGGCAAGACATAGCCATTTGTGTCAAAAAACAGGACAGACGTGTGAGAGTAGTGACATAGCACAGTGATTTTACAGTATGTTTTTCTGTGTTGAATGAGCCAGGGTATGGCATGGCAGAATCATGGAAATGGAGGTACTTGATAGGACAACTAGACGGCTGGTGTCAGAAAAGCCGGTTACCAGGTGCTTTCCATAAGATAAAAATATGTAGTAGAAAGTCTTTGAATAGGATGGCAACTAGGGCTGTCTTCACATAAAGTCTCACTCTAGAAGGACCCTGTGCTTGGTTTAATGCTCCACTCTTGCTTTCCTGAAATTCTTAATTTTTGAACAAAGGAATCAACATTTTCATTTTGCCCTGGGCTCCACAGACAATTTAGCTGATCTTGCTGTTCAACAATAAAAATTAATGACAGGAACAGGAATGAGGGCTCGAGGAAGGAGGAAGGGACATGACTGGTTACCAGACTGTAAGAATCTGCCGAGTCATAAATTGGGAGTCTCACAGCACCAGCAATGCTAGAAGATTAGGACTGGGGCCAAGGGATTACTCTGAGCAGGTGATCTGTTTGGAACCTTTGAATTTAGTATTGAAGGCCAGGGGAATATAATAAGGCAAGATGTGCATGAAAAAATGGGAAATAAAGTGGCAAGTTGGAAGCTGGGTAGAAAGGGAAGGAAGGCATGCATTTTAGGAATCAGGACAGAGAAAAATGGGAGCTCAAAATAAAGCAACAGAACAGCTGACAGGTGGAAAACACAGGGAGTAGAATTGGAGGCACCCCAAATGCTGATTCCATAGGGGAGAGCCTCCTGTGAAGGCGGGGAGAAACCCCTCTCTTGCAAGAAGGTATCCTCAAGGCTAGTCACGGTAGGAGAGGCTAATCCAAAATAGGAACCCCGAAACTGGGCCTTTGGCAGGGAATGGAGGGACCACTTCTCTTTCTAGTCTTGTGCTTCTCAAAAGGAGTAAAAGTTTTTCTGGTTCTTAAAGCCACAGGAAAGAAACATGCACATTTCTAAGGCATTTATTTATCTGTAGATGTGGGGAAATTTTTACATTAAGACATACACTGCTAAATTGTGCAATTGGAAGAAAAAGTCACATGGAAGGTTAAGATAAGCTTGAGAATTCACAGACATTTCTGCTCTCCGCCACTTGCTTGCGCCCCTCACTTTGGCTTACCAGGTATCTGTCAGGGGACTGAGTGCTGTGACCCATGGCAAGTGGCTGTGAGCTTGGGAATCACCTGGGGAGTTTTAAAAAGTTTTCCACTTCTGGAGAGTCTGAGTTAATAGAATTTGTATTTTTTTTTAAACTTTTTTTTTAGTTTCACAGGTGATAGATACATGATTGCTCTGGGACTTCCTTTCTGTTTTTCTCCTTTCTTCTCCTCTTCCTTTTCTCTCTCCCTTCTTCCCTTCATTCCTCCTTCCCTCTCTTCCTTCTTCTCTCCCTCCCTTCCTTCCTCTCTCCCTTCCATCCTCCTTTCCTTCCCTTTCTCCAACCCCCCCCCTCCCGCCCCAGCCCTGGTCCATCTTCTTCTCTCTCCTCCCCATCTTTGTCTCTCTCTGTCTCTGTCTTTCAAGAATCTAGCTGTGTTTTGGGACAATCCCATTTTTAAAGATTTATTTATTTGAGAGAGAGAGAGGAAAAGAGAGAAAGAGAGTGAGTGCATGCACAAGCGGAGGAGGGGTAGAGGGAGAGAGAATCTCAAGCAGACTCCCCGCTGGGCGGGGAGCCCAATGTGGGACTTGATCCCAGGACCCTGAGAAACCAGCTCAACTGACCGGGCCACCCAGGCACCCCATGGAACAGAAAATCCCATTTTTATATGTGAGCTGCAGAAGTCAACACTGGGACAATCCCAAATAGTGCCTACTAAACAAGGGCCTTCAAGCTGAAGTGAAGTAAGCCATAACTTTTAAATTAGGCTTAAGCCATTGAAAATATGCCATTATTTCTGTTTATTTCTTTCTGTTATCCAAACTTTAATAAAATATTATTTAAAACATTATAGCCAAGTCTATCATGCTTTGGGGTATTAAAGGAAGAGTCGTATATCACCTCAAGCCAGCTCCTCGAAAAGGGATGGTCATTGCAGAGAGGTCTCTGAGGGAACTGTGGGCTGCAAAGTCCAGCTACCCTCCTCACTGAAGAGCCTCCTTCCACAGCTGACTTGGAGGGTTTGCGAGCATTCCATTTTCTGTAATAAACCAACAGGTTTCCTCTTTTTTGGTCTCAGATATCACGAGCTGCTGTGAAACAGCCTAGGAGAAATTGGTGGGTGTCCGGGGTAAAGCAGCAATTTATTTCAGAGGCTTAGAAAGGCTGAGTAGAGATGGATAGGGGAGATAAAAGTGACTGAGACGAATATAATGTCAAGCCTAGGTGACTATGTTTATTGGGGTTCACACAGAAATGGGGTGTAAGGAAATCTACCTTTTGTAGGAAGACAAGGAACACTTTTTAGTTTGAGTGACGAGAAGGTTCCAGGGGAAACTATCCAGAATGTAACTGAGATGTGAACCTGGAGCTGCTAGAAGAGCCCAGGACAGAGACAGGTTTAATAATGAGAGCAGACATGGGCTGGGGTTCACCTGACGCCAAATACTATGCTTAGCATTTTATATGTATTTTTCTTTCTTGTGGTAGAAAAAACATCGGAAGTTCTATGAATCTTATAAGGAAAGCTAGTGTCTCAGAGGACAAAAACTTGTGATAGCTGAACTTACCCGAAATCTTGTTATTATGTTTTGGGTCTATCCTTAAGCCACATCCTTCATTCATTCAAAAGGTGTTTACTTCAAGATATTCCTTGCTCTTGTGTCTAGGATGTTCATTTTAGCCATTACTTTGTGTGTGTGTGTGTGATAATTGACATATCAAGATAATTGAGAGGAACAAGATGCAGTGTATTTGTCATTATAAACTTTATAAATAAATAAAAGACATCAACTACATTTGTGCATTTGCTTCTAGGTTTCAGAAACTCTAGCTGGCTTAAGGACACGGTAGGTTAGTGACTTTACGAACTTAAAGTATACTGGGGCTTAGTGGATACTTTTCAATTGTGGCCAATCGAAATTTTTGAACATTTTCCCTTCATGTTGGTAATTTATGAGTCTCAACTTTTCAAGAAAATTAAAAATCTGTGCCTCCTTTATAGCTAGGAGTGACCCTATGTCTGGTGGGAGTTCCCGGAAAAGCTCCCTTTCTCAAATAAAATCTCAAACAGAAAAGTTTTGCACTTTGCCCCATGCCTGCTCTTCATCTTGCCTGAAATCCAGACACACTACTTTGTGGAGTCTCACCAAACTTAAGAGGTGCAGCAACCTCCTATCCACTGACAATGCCCTAATCCAAGAGTGTTGGAGCAGGGAAGCAGAGGGGAACCTGGTCTTTGATGTCATCCTTTCATCAGCCTCAGACTTCCTGTAACCTGAGAGAAAAACAAAACAAAACAACTAAACTAAACTAAAAAAAACTGTAGCCGCTATTGATTCAGTGTTCTATTCCTTGTGGCTCAGTGTGTAATTTCTGGCTAATGCGTGGGAGAACCTAGGGGCAGTTCTCAAGAACAAACAGAACACAATGATGTCAGGACTCCCCATTTGCAACTTTTGTTGCAAATTTGTTTTCATTCTTTATTTGCAACAGAATAGCTTTTGTGGTGAAAGCCGTGGCAATTCCTAGCTCCCCGCTTTACATCTTACAGCTCCTGCTACCAAGTCCTCAAATCCTGAAGAATGGTTTCCTTGTCATGGCTTAGGTCAGATTCCATTTCCATATCAGCCAATTTTGGCCAGAGGATTGAAATCTTTTAAGCAATTAACAGTTCCCAGAAAGACCATATAGATGGAAAGAACTCTGGGGAAGCTCTCAGAAGGCATTGGAACTGGAGTATTCTGGGAATATAAAACAATAACTGTACATTATAGTCTGCATTGGTAACAGGAGCAAACTATATTGTGTATCTGATTGTCTACCATGATCTACATATTTTATGTGGCTAGGGAACGAGTTGTTGTCTCTTCCTTTTTTTTATTTTTCATTTTTGTGGCTTAGTTTTAGTACCCAGGCTTAAAAAGATTGAACAAAATAGGAGATATTAGATTTCTATGACATGATAAATTTTGGTAATTTCAGCAAGCAGAAGATACTGGAATCATTTCATTCCAAGCGGTTCTTCTGAATGTAGCAGTTCAATCTGTATGTTAACAAATTCTGTACTGCCTTCCCACAACAATCTGCAATGCACCTCACCAGCATTTGAAGATGTATCTCTTTCTTTTGTAATTGGTACCAGAATCTTCTATCTTTCCACATCCCTTTAGTGATCTCACTGTTTACTATTCAAGCTGTGTAGTGGCAGCTGTTTATTTTCTTGTGTATACAATGGTTTATTGGAATGTTCTCCTCAAATTGGAATTATTTGTGTTTCAAAATTTATATATTCACTCACTGTCTATGTAAAACTCTGCACAATTGTGTATTTTCCCCCCTGAGGATACTGTATCAATAGTATTTAAAATAAGAAGAAAGACATTTCTTTACATATGTTTGTCACATTATTATTCTAAGTCTGTTGATTTTTTTTTAAAGATTTTATTTATTTATTTGACAGAGAGAGAGAGAGACAGTGAGAGAGGGAACCAAGCAGGGGGAGTGGGAGAGGGAGAAGCAGGCTTCCCGCCGAGCAGGGAGCCCAATGCGGGGCTCGATCCCAGGGCTCCTGGATCATGACCTGAGCCGAATGCAGATGCTTAACTGACTGAGCCACTCAGGCACCCTAAATCTTTTGATATTAATTGAATACTGTTGTTTCCTAGAAATGATGTCCTTTGATGTGTGACACATTCTTGCTGGAATCTAGCCTGAAGCAGATTGTATTTTCTAAAAAGGGTCACATCACTGTATTGCCCATCCTACATGCTCTTTTTACAATGTGACATGCCATTCTCTGTCCTAAGTTAGAGATGATGGTCCCTTTCTTTGGGTGGACTTTAGAAATGCCTGGACCAACAGGATACGGTAGAAATGAGGCTGTGTGGCTTATGAGACTAGATCACAAAATATGATATGGCTTTTTCCTTGTTCTCTCTTGGGATGTTTACCTTTGGGACCTAGCCACTGTGTTGTGAGGAGGTCTAGGCAACATAGCTACACATAGCTGTTCTAGGCTCCACCTGCAGCTAGACTCTCAACTGAGAGCCCACATCAACTACCTGACATGTGCGTAAACAAGTCTTCATACGATTCCAGAGCCCAGCCTTTTTAGTCCTCTGGCTGAGGCCCTGGCTTATTCTATCCCATTAGGTTTGGGAGTAATTTTTTTGCACAATCATAGAACTGGAACAGAGTCCATTCTGTTTCTGAAAGACAGGTGAGGGCAAAAAGATTAAAAATAAATAATGTCTCTTTCTAAAAATGCTATACCCCATATGACATAAGAGGCCTTTATTTAGATCGTAACTGGCTATTCCAAGGGAGATGTTTAGATATAGCAGCCCCCCTTGGAATAGCATCTGTTTGCCATTAAATTATAAAAATTATCTCAAGATGATCATATCCCACTGATTTGTAATCTTAGAACTCAAGCAATTTAGAAAAAAAATATTTAGGGGAATGAAAATCCAAGAAGATGTTTCTGTGTTGAAATACTGGAATGGGCTACTGATGTCATCTGTAAAATTATTTGAAAGTAACCACAGATTTATCTTGACTACTTTTATTTGGAGAGTAGACGTATATATTGGAACAATTTTTGAGGTCTTTTATTGCTTTTTTTATGGTTTTGGAATGTCCTCAATTTATCCATTACTTATGAAGAGAAAAGTCTGCATTAAAGACAAAATGGCTAAATGACAATTTTGATTAATGCTCATGAAGAGAGAATTAGAATTTTCACCTAGAGGTTTCACATCATACATATAAAACAGAACCATACAATATGGCTTCTGTGGACTGGACTGTATTGTGTTTCCTACTTTTTTTTGAAAAAGTTATTTACATTGCTACTCAAGATTTTTAAAAATTTATAACATTTTCAATTTTATTTTTAATGTGGTTAGTTTGCTTTCTAAAGAATTTCTCAATTATCAATGTATGCTACATATAACTGCTTTGTATCCCTGAGATTGAATAAGATTTTTCCTTTGTGTTCTCACCCAGCCATATATATATATATATGCATATGGTATATATATATATGTATATAGCATATATACATATATATGGGTTTGTTATATACCATATATATGTATATGGTATACATATGTATGTATGTATATGGTATGTATATGGTACATGGTGTGTGTGTGTGTGTATATGGGTTTGATATATACCATATATATATATGGGTTTGGACTGTTTTTATGTTAAGCTATCTTAAAATATTTGTTGCTACATGGTCAATTCTTTATTTTTTTAAAGATTTTATTTATTTATTTGACAGAGAGAGACACAGTGAGAGAGGGAACACAGGCAGGGGGAGTGGGAGAGGGAGAAGCAGGCTTCCCACTGAGCGAGGAGCCTGATGTGGGGCTCGATCCCAGGACCCCGAGATCATGACCTGAACTGAAGGCAGACGCTTAACGACTGAGCCACCCAGGCGCCTCTACATGGTCAATTCTTTATCATCTTTGAGATGCTAATAAAAATAAGAATCCAGGGGCGGAGCAAGATGACGGAGGAGTAGAAGACCTGGATTTCATCTGGTCTCAGGAATTCAGCTGGATGGGGATCAAACCATTCTGAACACCTACAAACTCAACAGGAGATCAGAGAAAAGAATAGCAACAACTCTCTGAACAGAAAAGTGACCACTTTCTGGAAGGTAGGATGTGTGGAGAAGTGAATCCGAGGCTATATTCGATATTCAGGAGGATAGACGGCGGGGGAGGGGCCTCCGTCGGCTGCTTCTGGCAAGTGATAGAGCGGCAGAGCACAAAATTGGAAATTTTAGAAGTCGGCTCCGCTGAGGGACGTCACTCCGGTGGCTAAGCGGGGGGTGGAACCCTCGTGGAACAGTGTGGTCTCAGGATCCTCAGGGTCACAGAAAGACTGGGGGTGCCTGAGTGCAGCAGAGCTCCCAGGTAACGGAGCAGGGAAGCCAGCTGCAGAGGCAGAGCCCAAGCACGGGCTCTCAGCTCGGGGTTGCCATAAACCGTGATCCGGGGCACAGTCGGGCCCCTGCTCCTC
>NC_138376.1:54788102-54800770 GCF_054177405.1 Leptonychotes weddellii
GTGTCTGAAACACAAAATCTTGAAAGAATTTTTCCACCTCAAGTTCTTGGTTGTTGTGAGATATCTAGTCTTTTTAGCTTGACTGTAATGATTTTGAAAGGCAGAAGAATAAAATTCTTCTTGGGAAAGATACATTATATTCTGATTATCACAGGTGAACCTAAAGAATCTGCAGGCCTCCAAGTGGTTCATCATATTTGGACCTATCTCATTTATTCATGTCTTACTCAGTATTTTCATACTGGGACAGAAGGCACTCACCATGACTTAACTGTTTTCTGATTCTGATTTTCCTGTGGCCTAAAAAGAATTGTAAATATATATGCTTATTCTGACCACAGATTTATACCAATGCTAAATGGAGGTGGTTTGAGAGTGATATATTTATGAATGTGGCTGAAGAGTCTATTAGGCACTAGAGGCACTGTGGAAGGGTCTTCCTATGAATAATAAAGGGAACTAACAAACTACAGAGCCCAAAGGGAGAGTAAAGCTTTCACATTGAAGGGTTTTTGCTTTACTGGCGAATTAATTCCTGGCACCATCTGCAAGTCACAAGGCTTTGTTTATGCATGATATTGGAAAACAAATTCTATATCATAAAGTAGTTTAACATGCTCTTTAATCTTTGTGAAGTGGTACTGGAGTTTAGCTACAAAATTACTTGGGAATTCTCTTATTTAGGGTAAGAAGACATTTTATCTTCTGATTCAGGAAGCCAAGAAATCATCTTGCATACCATGCTGCCTCTCTAAATACACAATTTAAAAAAGTTAACTGTATGTTTATGAAATACAATACATATGACAATGCATATCTTGTCTATCTATCTCTAAACTCTTTAAAAATATATGGAATATACATAGAGAAGTAATGGCAAGTTGAGAATATAATTTGGGTTCATAAGCAATACATAATTTAATAATTTAAAAAAATGGCCTCCTTTTTATAGATCCTCCCATCAAGCTACTAAGCTAGGATCTATTGTGGAATCCTTTTAATTGTCAAAGCCACATTTCAAATTTAAAAAAGTCAAATGAAATAATGTTGCAGGCAGGTTATAGATCAGTTGAGTTGTGAGCATTCTGTTCTAATTTTCCCCATAAACTAGAAGTATTATGTCATGCTAACATCTGTGACCTAAACATAAAATTGACAAAAATCAACTTTAATGGCTTTTCCCACTCTAAAATAATGTCTAGTTTCAATCTGTGGTTAAAAAAAATCTAGAGTGTCAAAGTAATATATGCCTCATATTTCTAGCCATTTTGTGTTTTCCCATTGAACATAGTTTCACTGGAATCTGAATTGGGTTTTTTTTTTAATTTGGTTTATGATGAAATTTTGTTTTCATGTGGTCTCAAATGTTCTTTATGTCAAAGATTCAGAGCCACGAGGGCTTTAGCAATCATCTAATATAACATTTTAGTTTTACGTGTGCAGAAAATGATCTCCCTTTAATTCCTTAGGGTCTCAGTGGAAAATGGAAAAATTGTTCCAGAAGTGGGCTCAGAGGTGGTGGTAGCTTGCTTGTGTGTGTGTGTATTTTGGGCAGGTTGTTGATAGGAGTAGGGCACAGCCTGTATGATTGATTATCTGTGTGTATATGTATATTAACAAATGCTTATTATATTTTTTGGTTAGATTTTTCTACATTTGAGTGAGATGAAACCACAAGTCCACAGTCTCTTTTCTGATTATTGCCAACACTGCACTTTGATCCCCAGCATAGCCTGTTCTTTGCTTTTGCTTTTGATTCCAATAGGGAGTAGAGGCCTTTTGCTTCCGCTCATCACTGTGGCCCTTTCTAATTGTCCTGTCTGTGGTCCCATCTCTTCGGTTTTCCTTTCAATTGCCGCGGAGTTCAGCCTTCATCTCTTGATTACATACGTCCTAACACAGCGCAGTGATCACATACATCCTAACACAGCTCAGCCAAGTGGCTGAGAGTTTTGTTTCAGCACTGGCAATGCTCCAGGAGTCTGGTTTTATTCCTTGGGTGAATTTTTTGTCTTGCTGTTTGTTGATGATGTCGTTTCTAGGTGACCCTAATAAAAATGTCCAGGAAGTTATGTGTGATGCCGTTGACAGGTCCAAGTCTAACAGCTGCTTATTAGGAGAGATGTCTGACTTTATCTGGTGCCTGATGATTTTGTTGTGGCTTAGCGTTCTGCTGACTGGATTGTGTTAGGTACTCTTCATAACAGACACACACTTGGGCCTCTGCCTTCTGGAAGCTGATGCCATCTAATTCGAGAGCCTGAAAAGCACACAGGACCACCCTCAGAATGACTAGAAAGACTGTGAGGTTTTCCTTAGTGCTCTCAGCTTTGTTTATCATTTCCTTTTTCCTCCTTCGTGGCTCATATCCTAATCTCACATACTTCATTCATACTGAAAAGAATAATGTATCCATAACAATGTAAAGGACTATCCTTACTTGAGGGTTTTTTTTTTTTTAATTTTAGTACTGATCGAATCTCAAATGAATAGGAATAAGTTTTAATATTTGGATTTCAAATATCAGTGACAGAGGAATAATTTTCTACGTTGGGGATCTTCTTTTCATTACCTGCGAGTGGTCATGTGGCTATGGAGCTTGGTATAATTTTCTAATAAACAGATTCACATTATGTTAGTTTGTGTTTGTCCTTCTAAATAACTCGTGTTAGAATTATACTGTTCAGCACTAGTAAGGGAGAATGATCTAAGAGAAAAAACAAGGAGGATCCTCAATGAATTGAACCATCAATTCTGTCACATTCTAGTTCTTAGAAGTTAATCGTTAAGTTGAGACCACACTCCAAGAGAGGGGAGTTAAGCTCCACCTCTCGAAGAGATGAGTATAAAAGAATTTGTGGACATATTTAAAACCACCACACAAATTGAAAGGACAGGAGGAGGATGCAGGGGCAATCATCCAACCTAATTGAGCCACGAAGGATCCGACTTTATTTTGAAAGGTTTCTTTCTCTATTTCTCTAATTACCTGGGAAATATCTTCTCTTGACTTCTGGAGCTACTGATCTGTATCTGATTGCATTCTTAATACGGCCTAAAGTAATTGTTAGGTGAACCCACAGAAACTATATGTTTATTCTTTTCTCATTCTAGAGCATACTACATTGTCTTCTTGTTGGCCTCTTATTGTCACAGAGTTTCAGCAGGGGCTTCAAGGCTGAGAACAATGGATTTTAAGTGCTCTCTTGTTCCCGAAGACCAGTACTGGTATTTCCATAGGACTTGCTGAAAGGAAAATTAAAAATGATCGTATCATGGACCCTTAGCCCATGTTACATGGGATGATAAATTCGGAGTAGAGGGATCTGAGGAGGAAGATAATTTGAAAAGGATTGTTGGCCACGGTAGGATGGAGCTGTTTTCTTCTAACTCGTGCGAAATGGGGTGGCTGCCTTCGAGGGGGTCACTGGTGGAGAGAGGAAACTGCTGATTTGCCCCTGCTGGTTGCTGACTGACCTGCAGGCCACCAGAGCGGAGGGGATTAGCAAGTCCTTGGGTGGTCTTGATCTGTTTACCTTGGTTTCAGCAGGCACTGGGCACGCATCTGATTTCTACCTAGAAAATCTCCAGTATGAGAGGCTGCCTGTCGCAAGTGAGGAGAGCACTGCAGTCAGAACGACAGACTCCACGAATGGGAGGGTGGGTGGGGGCCAGAGAGGATGCTCTCTCCTGGCTCTCTCCTGGCGCCAGAGAGGGTACTGTGGAAGGAAGCACGAACAGAGCCCTTTAGAGGTGTCTTGTGGGGCAAGTTGAACTGTAAGTGGGAGGGAATTATGTTTAATTGGGGATGGAGAGAAACTTAAAAATTGGGTGAGAAATGAATGCTTGGAGTTCAATTCAACTGGAAAGGAGGTGGAAAAGAAGACTGTTCTAATGCCTGAAAGTAATCAGAAAGCTATGGAATCTGCCAAAGATATGGCCAAGGGGCAGGGGAAGAAAAATATGACAGATATGTTTGAAGACAGATATGCAAAAAATACGAATGTTTCCTATTTGTACTCTTCAGCTCATTCAATAAATTGGTTGAACAAAAGTTTATTGAGCAATCATGTTCTAAAATCAGTGCCCCATGGCATACTGGATCCCTTCCCGGGTGTTCATCAAATGATGGTAAATGGGAGCAATGTATCTCTATTCCCCACAGAGTAATCATCCTGTGAAGTCTGTGGGCTGAAATGATAAACTGAGAGGTTCATGCAAAAGGGTACCGAGGGGCAAGCTGGAAGAGGACTAGCATAAGGTCCACTGACTGCCAACGAGGGTTTGCCTGCACGCTGAAGAGTACCAAATGTTGTCTCCCTGGTCAGAAGTGAGCAGATCTGAGCAGACATGGCAATAAGTGGTGACAAACGAATAAGCACTACCATGAATGCTTTTCTGGACACCATAGGCCCTAATAATTGCACCGTGGCTATTTCTGATTTGTTTAGCATTGTTTGGAATCTTTTAATCCTTCAATCATATTACCAAAAAAAAAAAAAAAAAAGTCCCGTATTTGAAAATGCACCTGAAACCACTGTGGTAGATAACAAAAAGACGGAAGTCAAAGATGTCCAAGAGGAAAGTATAGTTAGAAATGATAATGATGGGGGTGCCTGGGTGGCTCAGTCGGTTAAGCAGCTGCCTTCGGCTTGGGTCATGATCCCGGGCCCCGCATAAGGCTTATTGCTCAGCAGAGAGCCTGCTTCTCCCCTGCCTGCCGTTTCCCCTGCTTGTGCTTGCTCTCTCTCTCTCTCTCTCACTCTCTCTATGTCAAATAAATAAATAAAATATTAAAAAAAATAAAAATGATGATGATGATGAGCACTTATAACAATTCAGCATTGTTCTAAGTCTGCTAAATATGTTAGCTCATTTACTTGGATACGCTTGCTTTGCCATAATATTGGCAAAGATTTTCTTAAGTTTTTAATATATCTGATTTTATTTAAACCTTTTTATATTTGTTCTATGCCATGGACATCCCATTTAAACATACTGGTTAGGATTGCTTTTTTCAGTACTGAAGAATTATCACTATTCAGAAGTGTTGTGTCATGTTTCTAACTATATTTTTTGAAAGCCAGACTGTTTCTCATCTTCAGAATCACTATTTGTGATATAATATTGCAATACAAACTAAGACTAAAAACTGTTACGTTCAATTTTTTCTTTCTTTCTTTCTTTTTTTTTTTTTTAAAGATTTTATTTATTTATTTGACAGAGAGAGAGAGCACACGCAGGGTGAGTGGCAGGCAGAGGCAGAGGGAGAAGCAGGCTCCCTGCAGAGCAGGGGGAGCCCGATGCGGGACTCGATCCCAGGACCCTGGGATCACGACCTGAGCCGAAGGCAGTCGCTTAAAGGACTGAGCCACCCAGGCGCCCTCTTCCTTCTTTCTTTTTTTTTTTTTTTTAAGTGCTATATAGGCTCATTCTGTAGGAGAAAGACAGATTTTTTTTTCCTGCTTAGAAGTTTTGCATGAAAAGCTTCTTTTAAATATTTTGAGAGACTTTTCACCCAGAGGAGGTGTTATTTCATTTGAGGTTTGTGACTCATTTGTTTTAATTAAACATACCCTGATAGTATCATTAAATGTGTTCCTAAATAATATGGTTTTCCTACCACATATGGTAGCTTACTGTATGTACTAGTTATTTAAAACAGACATAAACTGGGGGAGGCATAGGGATAATTCTTTATTCCAGAATAAAGAATATAGAGACTGAATGGAAACATATCTGTTTCACTGCTCTTGGGTTCTATACTTGGTCCCGTTGACTTACCATTTTGAGGCCACCAGATTTATATCCTTTGAAATTATGGATGTTGATTCAAATTCTCATGTTGGAAAACAGTCTAAAGTGAAATTAAATGAGCATGTGATTTTTTTAAAAGATTTTATTTATTTATTTGACAGAGAGAGACACAGAAAGGGAACACAAGCAGGGGGAGCAGGAGAGGGAGAAGCAGGCTTCCCACAGAGCGGGGAGCCTGATGCAGGGCTTGATCCCAGGACCCTGGGATCATGACCTGAGCCGAAGGCAGACGCTGAACAACTGAGCCACCGTCACGCCCCGAGCAAGTGATTTGAACAACTTAAAATTTTCACACAGGTTCAGATCACCGAAGTAAAAATATTTCCCATAAAATGCTGTAAATTTGCTGAAATTTAACACAAACCCCCTATGGTACAATAATCAAAGAAATTGTTTACTAAAAAAAATTCTGAAATATCCTTTCTGGATTTTATTTTTAACAGTTTCTAGGCAGAAATGTCTCACAGATATGAAAGAAGTATGTCTTCAGTTCAATTTAAGAGATTATTTTTAAACAGGTGACTAACAGGATACATCATTGGGGAATGTTATTAAAATTATAGAATCTCAGAGTTGGAAGACTCTCTTAGACAGTTTATACCTGCTATTCAGATGACTTCTCAGATTAGTGACAGTTGATTCAGCAAACCCAATGATCAGTTTGGAAGAATTTTCTAATATTGTGTAACAGATAATGACAAATTTAGTGGCTTGAAACAAGCCATTTAGTATGTCACAATTGTGTAGAAGTCTGGGCTTCTGGATTTTCTGTTCAGAGTCTTACTGGGCTGAAATCACGGTGTTGTCCAGGGCTGCAGTTCCCACCTGGTGCTTGAGATTCTCTTCCAAGTTCGTCGTTTGCAGGCAGAATTGATGTGGATGTAGGACTGAACTTCATTGTCCGCTAGTTGTCAGCCAGGGAAGACTCTCAGCTCCTAGAGGCTGTCCTGAGGTCTTGGGTTGAGGCCTCCTCCATCTTCAAGTCAACAATGGTGCTTTCAATCTCTGCCTTTCCCTTCTGCCACACGACAGAGAAAACTCTCTGCTTTTGAAAGGATTATGCAGTTATGTCATACTCATGGGAAAATCTCCTTTTGGCCATATCATGTTAGTACAATCACAGGGGCGATATCATATTCACAAGTTCTGCTCACACTCTAGGAGAGTTTACAAGGGCATGGGTTACTTTGGGGTGGGGGGTTATCTTAGGAATTTGCCTACCATACATCTATATACACTCAGTGACTACAACTTTGTATTCTGCAGGACTATTTATATCAGGGAAATCTGCATTCCGGACAGTGGTCAGGAGTTCTGGCTTGTCTGGTTATCACCATCCGATCCTACTTGATTTTTTTCCCACATATTCCTGGCCTTAAGGTATTTTCTGGAAAGTCACACTCCCTCTTCCTTGATTTTGACTCATTAGTGCCAATATTCCAGGCTTAAGCTTCTCTCTCTTTCATTTCCACACCACAGACTTCAAGTGAAATCCATAGCAAATGGATAGGTTCTAGTTACATAGTGTTGAAATAAAATGCCACATTTTCTACTTACAAAAGATCTTTTGTTCAAAAATTTGTATAGAAACACATTAAATTTGTCCCCTTCCTTTTTCTTATAATGAAACAATAATATTTGTTCCTTGATTTTCTGGGTTTCTGAGAAGAGTACATACCTGAAATTTTCTGAAATGAGTTTACTCAGCAACAATACATACTCATTCCTTCTTGTTAATGCTCCTGTATTTTCACGGAAGGTAAAATTTTGTTTATATGTAGGATTTGCTTCAATTTTTTATACATGTTTTCTAAGAATGTGCATACTGAGGTTGGTGGGGATTACTGTACGTAAGAGCTGTATACTTACTCTTTTTGGCTCCTATGTATTGGAAACACCAACTTGCCAAGGTTTTTTGATGAATTCAGACAAATGCATCTGAATATTTTCCGTCAAACCGGAGGCAGAGGATCAAGCATGGATTTTCTCTTTATAGAACTCCTGGCAGGAAGCTTTTGGAATTCCTTTTCCAACTTGGTAACCGCAACATCTGTTTGTCTCCATTGGCTTTTGGCCATTGATCTCCTGTCTTCAGTAGAAGACACCCACGATCCCTCTTAAGACCAAAGGATGACAAGAAACAAGCAGTTTTCAAGTGATTTTAGTCACGGAACTAGTCATAGCCAAAGTGTGGCCTGGTTACATCATCTAAATTCATTGAAAAATGGCTTAATTCTATGTTTTTCTTTGATTTGGGGGACTGAATTATTAATAGTACTTGTTTATTTCAAAGAGACAATGTCAAGAGACTTAGAGTGGAACCAGGAAAACACACTCTCTACTCCTTAATATAGTACAGGATGTGTAAATTTACTTTTTAACCAAAAGAATTTAGTCGATTTTCATAAATTCAGAGAATAAAAATTTAGCTGAAATTAAAAATATAAATATGTTTAGAGTAAACATTTAAAAAAATTAAAACACTAGGTTCTCCCTGGACTCTGAGAAACAAACTGAGGGTTCTAGAGGGGAGGAGGGTGGGGGAATGGGTTAGCCTGGTGATGGGTATTAAGGAGGGCACGTGCTGCATGGAGCACTGGGTGTTATACGCAGACAATGAATCATGGAACACTACATCAAAAACTAATGATGTAATGTATGGGGATTAACATAACATAATAATAAAAAAACCCCACTATGTTCTCCAAGTTTTTAAAAAAGGGTTTTGCTAATATGTAACAACAGTAGCGCATAACTTTACTACAAAACTCTTGCTACTTCTAAAACTGCAATTTGCAACTATTAGGCAGAACAAGGAAAAGTTCAGAAGCCACTGTATGCAAGGTTGGTGGTATCATTATCTTCCAACAGGGATTTGGAGCCTGCCAAGCTATCCTTTGATTAGACTCTCTGATGTTGGTGCCTCTCATTGGATGACTCCCTAGTTCTGCTTTGTTCTGGCTGGCCACACCCTGTCCAGCTATCGCAGGTTCTTCAGCTGCGGCTGCTATGCTGCTTCTTAATCTTATTGGTCTAACTGAAATTGCCCTAAAGCAAAAATAGGTAGGGCCCTTTAGAAGCAGGAAGACTTGGACTGAAAATCTAGGCTTATGCTGTAAAAATTCTCGAGAGCCCCAATGAAAGCGCTTTTCCCTTAGGTTTCTTTCTTTTTTTTTTTTTAAAGATTTTATTTATTTATTTGACAGACAGAGACACAGCGAGAGAGGGAACACAAGCAGGGGGAGTGGGAGAGGGAGAAGCAGGCTTCCCGCCGAGCAGGGAGCCTGATGTGGGGCTCGATCCCAGGACCCTGGGATCATGACCTGAGCCGAAGGCAGACGCTTATTGACTGAGCCACCCAGGCGCCCCTCCCTTAGATTTCTGAGATGAGGTGCTCAGATCTGGATCTGCCTCTGTCTCTAGTCTTAGCATCTCCTCTGGTGCATCTGCTGTCCTTTCTGTGCCTAAGATTTCTGCTGTGGCCTCTCACTCTTCCTCTGTCCTGGACTCAAAATGAGTACCTTCTGTTACTGACCACCTCCCAGTTTCTTGGTCATGTCTCTCTTCTGTAGTTCTCTCATAGGACCTTGGTTTGCCTCTGGCCCAACTCAGGCCTACTGGATTCTGCCCTCCTGACTTCTCTCCCAACTGGAGCTGTATTACATCACACTGTGCTCGAACTGAAGAAAGCTGGGGGAACAAGATAGATGTGGTATTCACCCACAAGGGACTCGCAGACTAGTAGCAATAGTAGACCTTCCATAGAATTAGAGTATCAATCCTTTATGCTCTAATTCTAAATTGTCTAAAATTTTGGAACATTAGTTTTTTTCTGTCCAGCTTTCATATCGGTTATTTCTAGATATTCCAACACCCAATGATTTAAACTAAGGCTAGTTTCTAACCTGGTACATCTCTGCTCTGGAGCACTCACTAAATTCCAAGCTTCGGGGTCAAGAGTAAGAAGGAAGGCATTGAGTGGATGGATCCAACCTTAGGCTGCCCTTTGTTGTGGAAAAGCCCTGCTCCCTGAGTTTTGACTGTGTGTGTTCTTTATTTCATAAAAACTACCATCCCTGTGAAAATGTCCCTATGTGATTTTGTGTGCTGACTGAAGAGAAATTAGGAAGAAATAACTTAATAGTTGTTGCAGAAGAAAATGCTTCAGTACAGGAGCTTGTTTTTCTCTCTTTTTAACCTTCATAATTCTGCTGGTAATATTTTCTGGAAAACATCTTAGGAAGTATGCTGAGTCTTAGGGATGTTTATGATAAAATCAAATATGGTAAGGTGAAAGGAATGTCTAGGGACCCACACAAATGGAGGCACACTCATACTCTTGTGTTCTAGCCATTGGGCTTCTTTCTTGGTCTTTCTTTGTTCTACCAGCCAACGGATGACCAGAGCAGAAAACATCCTCAACCAATTAGTCAAGCTCCCTATTTGGTGATTAGCCTTGTTTTGAAAACATCTTGTGTATTACCACATTTGAGGCTCCAACTGGAGTTTTTTCCACCTTTGGGGGCAGTTCTTTCCAAGGAGCTGACCTTCTAACTGAGCCAGGAGAAGCCGGGTTAAGCTTTTTTCAGCTGGATGTTACACATTACATATTTAAAGTATTTGGTCACTGAGATCAATATGAGGCAGGGGAGGAGAAAGCTATGCCTTACAGAGCTTCTAAGTAGATTTCCAGTCCTTAAGTCCAACTTGGTCATCTCATCTAGTAGCAACATTTAAATGTATCTATATTCTGAGATCTCCCAAATTTATATCTCCAGTGTGGACTTCTTGCCTAAACTCCAGATGCTTCCTTGATGTAACCATGTACTATTAATCTTTGAATTTCTCAAGTCCAGTATCAACCCCCAATATTCTTTTTAAAATCTACCTTCCCTCATCTTTATTATCTCCATATCATCTCAGTACTTTTTCCCTTCAGTTCTCAGTCCAAAAACCATAGTCATCTTTGACCTTTTGTTTTTTTTCTCCATCCTATACCCATACTGTCAGTAAGTGCTATTGACTCTACCTTCAAAATAAACATATTCAGAATCTGAACACACTTCATTTCCTCCAACATTACCACTTGGTCCAAGGCACCTTTATTTCTTGCACTGATTATTATAAAACTCTTTTAATAGGTTTTCCTGGTTCTTTTCTTTCCCTGTGGTATCTGTGCTCAGTGCTTAACTCTTAAGCACTTAGATTATGTCACTCTTCTACTCAAAATCTTCCAATAACATCCTATTTCATTCAGAGTGAAAGTCAAGGTCAATACAATATTCTGCAAACCTTTGTTAGAAGTTTTGGCTCATCTACATTATATCTATCACTCATCTCTCTTTCTTTCTCTCTGTCTCTCTTTATTTTTCCTTTCCAGCTGCAATGGCCTTCTTGCTTTTCTATATTCACTCACCTCAAGAACTTGAACTTGGTATTTCCTGTGACCCAGCTATCTGCTGGGCTCACTCTCTTATCTTTCAAGTATGTACCCAAATATCACCTTCTCAGTGAGGCCTTCCCTGACCATTCTGTTTAAAATGGAATTTTGGCTCATTCCTGTCCCAGGCCAGCACAGCTACTTCTCATCTTCTACTTTTATTTTTCCCCCTAACACTGAACACAGCTGATTAAATATTCATTTTTATAATTTATTTGTATTTGACTTCCTTTTGAATGTGAGTGCCATGATAATAATAATGTTTGTCTGCTCTGTTATGGCTATAAACAATGCTGAGCACATAATCATATACTATACTCAATACATATGTCCTCATAAATTTATTTATATGGATGAATGAATAAATTCTTGCTATTTTGTATCTTAAAGGTAGATAGAGGTCTGAGAGGCCAAATGGTGTAAATTTCCACTGGGGTTCCTTCAGTGGTATATGCAAATTTTTATATTCAGACATTCTCTCTCCCCAACTATATTGTAAACTTTTGGGAGAGGGAAGCCTTATGTGGCAATCTGTATTACCTATACTATCTTAGGGCAAAAGGTCCTTACTACATATTAATAAACCTATGATTAATATACCTATGATTGTGGTATACTAAAAATCTGAAAGTCCAAAGCATTGCACATTTTCATAACTAGTTTTCATTATATTTTATTAAAATGCTTTTGAAATGCTAATTCACAATGATATTTTAAATAAATTAAAAATTTAAAAATTCTCCTTTTTTTGTAGCAGCATAAACAATGAATATTCCATAACACAGATTTATATGTGCCTATATCATGGTCTTCATCCTTTATTTTAGGTAGTTTTAGAAAAGGAAAGAACTTTTTATATTCACACATGTACACACACACACACAGGAAAATAAAGGACTTCGACATAGATGTTGACAGTTGTGAAGAATGCCAAAATCAGTTCTAATCCAGGGGCCAGCCAAATGTCACTTAAAAAAAAAGTGCAAATAATTTATACACTTAATTTTTCCTTCAATAATGTGAAAGAGCTTATGGGAAATTGCTAACCTAATAAAAATGAGATCTGTTCTATGTCAAGTAAAAATTCTTCTCAATAAAGTTGAAGTATGTGTGCATAAATGCACCTAAAATTAATTCAGCATCCTAAAATAGAATGACATTTTATTCCCAAGATGTAAAAATTAAAATGAGTTCAAAAACTGAATCTGTGCCTTTAGAAGTGACTGAGGCAAAGGATTAGTTTATTTATTCTCTCTTGAGCCCTCTTGTGTGTAGTGTGTAGCCTGGCTTTGTTATTTTCGGCATTGTTCTTTGCAGTACTCATTCTCAAAAAATATATGTAGAATGAATAAATAAATACAAAAAATATTGTAGAGTGTGATGCTCAGAAGGATTTTCCCTTGTGAATTTT
>NC_138376.1:54800870-54855159 GCF_054177405.1 Leptonychotes weddellii
GAACCCTCAGTTTGTTTTTCAGAGTCCATCGTCTCTCATGGTTCGTCTACCCCTCCGATTTCCCCTGCTTCATTCTTCCCCTCCCGCTACCTTCTTCTTCTTCTTCTTTTTTTTTTTCTTAACATATATTGCATTATTTGTTTCAGAGGTACAGATCTTTTTTTTTTTTTTTTTAAAGATTTTATTTATTTATCTGAGACAGAGAGAATGAGAGAGACAGAGAGCACATGAGAGGGGGGAGGGTCAGAGGGAGAAGCAGGCTCCCTGCCAAGCAGGGAGCCCGATGCGGAACTCGATCCAGGGACTCCAGGATCATGACCTGAGCCGAAGGCAGTCGCTTAACCAACTGAGCTACCCAGGCACCCAGAGGTACAGATCTTTTTTTTTTTTTTTTTTTTAAAGATTTTATTTATTTATTTATGAGAGACAGAGACAGAGAGAGAGAGGCAGAGGGAGAAGCAGGCTCCCAAGGAGCAGGAAGCCCGATGCGGGACTCGATCCCAGGACCCTGAGATCATGACCTGAGCCCAAGGCAGACGCTTAACCATCTGAGCCACCCAGGCGCCCCAGAGGTACAGATCTGAGATTCAACAGTCTCACACAATTCACAGCGCTCACCATAGCACATACCCTCCCCAGTGTCTATCACCCAGTCACCCCATCCCTCCCACCCCACCCCCCACAAATCTTGCTATTTTTACTGAATGTGTGTAAGCACTTTTAGATTAAAGCAAGACAAAAATTAACATGTAATTTTAATAGAAAAATAGAACTTAACCTTTTCACTTTTGATACTAAAATTTGAAACTTCAAATTTTAATCCTGATTTTTCTCAAGAATCTGACTGAAGTATTTTGAAAGAAAAAATCCTAATCGATTATATCAATTTTATTTAAAATTGATCATATAAATAAATCACCCCCCTTGAATTTGAATTCCCTTTGTTAGTGAAGGTTTAATATAAATTTTAGAAAATAGTTAATCATAATTATTAAAAGACATTCTAATATGTGAAATATACCTTGCAGAGTTTAATTTCATAACTTCTTAGTAAAGAAAAATCATAACAATTATGTGATTGTTTTAGAAATTCCTAGTTTTTACTACAATAAATATCCAAAACTGAGTAAATGTCTTTTATTTTTTTTAAAGATTTTAATTTATTCACTTGAGAGAGAGAGAGAGCACAGAGGGAGAGGGAGAGGGAGAAGCAGACTCCCCGTACGCAGAGAGCCTGATGTGGGGCTCAGTCCCAGGACCCTGAGATGATTACCTGAGCCAAAGGCAGACACTCAACCAACTGAGCCACCCAGGCACTCCCTGAATAAATATTTAACAAAAATTTTTCCCCATAGAATTAGTATAACTGGAGTTATTATTTCTGACTATAGACTTTCTGTAAGATAATTTAAAAAATGCTTATGGGGTGCCTGGGTGGCTCAGTCGGTTAAGTGTCTGACTCTTGAGTTTGGCTCAGGTCATGATCTCAGGGTTGTGAGATCAAGCACACAGTGTGGAGCCTACTTAAGATTCCCCCTCTTCCTCTTCCTCTGCCACTCCCCCCTCTCTCCCTCTCTAAAAAAAAATAAATAAATAAAAGAAAATGTTTATTGATGATAATCACATGGTGAAACAAAAAATGGCTATATACGTCTACATATTTAAAAATTGCAAACTATTTACCATTTCTTTTGGATTGTAATTAATGTATGTACATGTGCAAAAGGATATCAGTTACAGAGCTACAAGAATTCTGAGGTTATGTGGGGAAGAACTCTCTTCCAGCCACATTTTCCCTGAAACTAATTTCTAGTAATTAAACATTTTTATTGCCAAAAATTTGGTTTGCGTTTTTTTGGAAATTAAAAGGCAGTGGGTATGACTGAGTGGAGATTTGGATATTTTGATATTGCGAATCTTTAATAAAGGTAAGTGAAGGCCTTGAAATGATGCTATCCTTTTTCCTTGCTCTTTATTTCTCCCTAACCAATAGAAGCTTTCTAAATCATTGCATTGACTATAAAGCTGCTTTAACATTCTGTGTACAGTAATTAAAACTTTGTTGCCAGTTATTAGGACAATGGATATTTTTCTACAAAGCCTTGAAAATGATTACCAGGTCTTTGACATGATCTTTTTTTAAAAAATCTTTCTTAAAAAAAAAATTTTTTTTAAGTAGGCTCCACACCCAGTGTGGAACCCAGTGTGGGGCTTGAACTCACGACCCAGAGATCAAGATCTGAGCCGAAATCAAGAGTCAGATGCTTAACTGACCGAGCCATTCAGGTGCCCCATGACATGATCTTTTAAAGAGAAATTTAAGTTTCTCCTGTAGGATGGCTAAGAAGTACCTAGATTATATGAGACCTTTTGCCTTCTGAGTGGTTGAACATTAATTAGAATTTTTATATTTTATGTGTCAGCCAATGGAATTATTGTTAATGTTTACTTAATAGATTTGGTTATAGACAGCCTCTGGAACAGGCTTGTTCTTCTTGGAGATGCTTGGAACTTTTAGCAAATAGGTAGTTTGGGGAAATGACTTATAGCACTTAGGATTTTAATGAAATAACAGTGTTCCAGTGTGAGATCAACTGGACTTCATCCTCAATCCCATGGCTTGTGAATATGGCCAGGAAAGCCTGGGAGGCAATTTTCCAGATTTCTTTACCCAAAGTGTTCCAGTTAGATTCTGTTAATGGGAGGTACTAGGACCCAGTTTGAAAGTCAAAAGAGAAGGAGAAACCATTATTTTTTAGCAGCAACTGTGAGCAGGTGCACAATCAACAGAAGCGAGGCTTATGATGGCTTTCAGGTGAGCCCCTGTGATGTGCTGCACTGTGTTTTGGCCATGTCTTGATTTCATGCCTTCTATCAATTTCCTTTTGCTCTCCCAGCCCTTCCCATGGTCACAGAATCCCCTACTTTCCTGTATTAAACCCTTTCCTACTTGATACCTATAGGTTTTACATTTTCCTGATAAAATCTAGAGTGATAACCATAAAACTTTAAAAATCAGCCATTATTTCAACAAATGTAATCAGAATTTGGCTAAAAAGTACCTAGCATCCTGTGTGATAGGGAGATTGCATGGATGTATATTCCTTTTCTTTCACCATTGCGTTTGGTTTTGTTCCCCAGAAACACACCCTGAGACTAGGATTTAGTATAAATAGTTTATTTGGATAATTCTAGAGAGCGCTGGCAGGGGAATCAAGAAGTTATATAGGTAAGGGAAAGAAGCTTATACAGAGTAAGGTTAATTAGCATGTGATTGTGGTAGAATATTGGGGTTCAATCATGCTGGAGACCTCTGGGGGACAGTGTAGAACATGCTTCAGAATGTCCTGTCCAAGGGGCAAGAAAACTGGTGTATTGGTCACCAGTTCCCATCTGTTACTGGTTGAGGGCCACTCCTGGAGGTATTTACTCCCCAGTGTTTATGATCTGCTCCTTGTGCTAATGCGCCAAGCAGGCTGTAGCAGCCAGAGAGGGCTCTGAAGCAGAGACAATTCCAAGTCCTTGTAGAAGTACATACTGTATGTGGCTATATTTGAAGGTAAAAATAGAAATTATCAATGGATAAGAACTTGTAAGTAATCTCTGAGAAACTGAAAGCAGACAGGATCCAATTAAGAAAATAAATGGTAGGCAAGAACCTATGCAGGAGACCCTGCAGGAAAGTATTGGGATAAAAGGGGGGATGATATGGCACTCTACCCACAAATGTAGTAGTAGCAGAAAATGAGGTACCCCAGGAGGAAGTGGCAAAGGAATTAAATGAGAACCACAATGGAAAATGCTAGATGGTCTGACTCCTCTAGATTCCTTTTCTATCCCCCCAAGAGCTAGGCATAGAGATGTGGTTGTCTATCATCAGGCAGAAGCAACACTTGAGTAAGGTAGAGCAGCACCCAGAATGGCTGGTAATGTCATGGGATCTGGGAGCAGCCATACTCAGAAGACTATATAGAAAGGTATTCTGCTTGGTGTAGAATTTCTACCTCCTGGATTTGACGGATTGCTTCCTTGGGGATGGTATTTTGTTTGTTCTTCCATCCTCTATATTTTCTATGAAGTAGAAGTTAGATCTAAAGCCTTGACTAGATTCAAGTTAAAAATATTTTGACTAGGATCTATTATATCCCTAGTCTTTTAAGAGCCTAAAATATAATGAAGAGAGAAAACAATCAGCAAAGAACTTTTGTATACCTCAAAGAAGAGTTAATAAAGAAACCAGAACACTGAAAAAAGTATTTGTTATTCTCATAGACAAAAGAGAAAACATAACATCTATGAGACAGGAAAAGAAGTTATTGACATGAATTAATCATGTTGGAAATAAAAATATCATTGTTGACATAAAAACTCAAGATAGGCTGAATAGCTGCATGAATGTGCCTAAAGATTGGACTGATGAGCTAAAATATAGAGGCAAGGGATTCTTCAAGAATAGGACAAAGAAATAAAGGTTTGAAAGTCTAAAGACATATTAAGAGATGTGGAAATTAAATCTGAAATTGCCAATTTTTGTTCCAGAAGGAGAGAATAGAAAGGATAGATGGAACTCCCCAGTTGAAGACAGAAAGCCTAAAATTTTCCAGAAATGAAGACAGGCAAATGTCCTGCCAATAGTATAATTTGAAAAATAAACAAAGAAAAAAAATGAACAGAAACAACAATGAAAACAACACTGAGTGGAGTAAAGAGAAAACACTAGAACCAAGGACAGAGGGAGAGAGAGAGTAACAGAGATAGATTACTCAAAAGGCAGGGGGAAATTGGAGGGGGAGACGAACCATGAGAAACTATGGACTCTGAGAAACAAACTGAGGGTTCTAGAGGGGAGGGGGGTGGGGGGATGGGTTAGCCTGGTGATGGGTATTAAAGAGGGCACGTACTGAATGGAGCACTGGGTGTTATACGTAAACAATGAATCATGGAACACTACATCAAAAACTAATGATGTAATGTATGGTGATATAACATAATAAAATAAAATTAAAAAAAGATACAAAACAGATTGAAATCAGCTTTCTTAACAGCTATAAGAGACAATGGATTCTAATTTTTAAAGTCCAAAAGGAAAAGGAATTTGGACTATAATTCTATACCCAACCAAACCAGCATTCAAAGGTGAGCATAAAATAAGGGCCTTTTTACATATAGAAGAACTTAGGAAGTTAATTCTCTACAAATCTTCTCTTTAGTAGGAACGCCTATGAAAAGAAAATTTCATCCATAAGGGAAGAGTGGGCTGCAAGAAGCTCTGGTGAGTAAGCCAATTGGTAAAACTTCTTAAGCATACAAAGCACCAGATGTCAAAGTAAAAAAATCATTTGATACTCGTTTATTATTAAATTCCTGGGGATATCAACATTGTGGTGAAACGTAATCGTATTCTTTCTTATTTGTAGGGAGGATATAGTTATAGAATAAATGTAAATGAAAGAAGATTAAAATTCTTCATTTGAGGGGCACCTGGGTGGCTCAGTTGGTTGAGCAACTGCCTTCCGCTCAGGTCATGGTCCTGGAGTCCGGGGATCGAGTCCCACATCGGGCTCCCTGCTCGGCGGGGAGTCTGCTTCTCCCTCTGACCCTCCCCCCTCTCATGTGCTCTCTCTCTCTCTCAAATAAATAAATAAAATCTTTAAAAAAAAATTCTTCATTTGAATATGGCTGAGTCATAGGCTTTTATTAGTTCTTTCAAGCATATGGGGTAAGAAGAAAGTCTCAATGGTCTTTTTCTGATTTGACATAAAATGTTTACAAATATTTATATGCTTTAAGGGAACACATTATGGCATTATGATCAGGGCAACAAATTGAAATAAGTTTTTGGTCATTTGTAATTATTGTAGAAATTTGGGATGCCCTTTAAAATGGTCTTTTCCTTTTGAACTTGCCCTTCATATTTATTTCATCTTAGCATTTGGAGTGGAAAGTGTTGATACTGAGGAAAGGGAGCCCACTGTATGGTTTTTCCAGGGCTCCACAGTCCGCAGGAATGGTCTTGCATCTGTATTCCCCTGAGAATTGTCATGGGAGCCTGGCATTGTGAACCAAACTGGTGAGGTTTTTTAAAAGGAGGTAGAGGTTGGCCAGTTTGTAGAATTCAGGTTGGTGGTAAGTGGTAAGGAACACCTAACTCATAACCATCCCCATTTAATTACAGGCCCTCAGCCACAATGAATTTCTCTAAGAACCACCAGTGTAGTTAGACTCCAGACATTTGCTCAGTTAATTGGCCCAGATTTTGGCACTTTACACAAACTCGGGCAATCGGAGGCCCTTCTCTGGGAATCTTGAATTGAGAGTATGAGATGCTAGTGTCAGTCTAAACCTGTCTCTCAGTAGAGAAGATAAAGAGCTATTTCTTGCCATGTGGATCAGGGATCAAAGAGAAGTAAAAAAGAGAAAGGAAAAGTGAGAACAAATTGTCTTCAGATAGTGGTTCAATTTGTTCTTGAGGCCTGGTTACATTTCTGCTCTTAGATTCAGTGAGAAATATTCATAATCTCTTGCACAAGCTCTTCTGTATGTATTTGTTCTAACTTTTACCTGTTCTATTGGTTCTATTATTTGTAACCAATGTAATCCTAACTGATGTGGTGGGCCAGAGTGAACAAAGATATTCTTGGAATTATAGTAAGTAGCCCAGTCTGGCTGCAACAGGGGGGTGTGCAGTGGGAGATGGCAGAGAGCTCTGCATTCTAAGGAGCTGGTCTTGAGCTGTCTTTAGTATATTTCAGAGAGGAGTAAAGGAGCACATGAAAGGATTAATCATACTCACCCACTGAAAGACTGTTTAGAATTGAGTAAATAGCCGATTTGGTATTACCACTGACCAAATGCAGAAGATGATCAGTATTAAGAAAGCTGATAGGTTAAAGGGAATGAGTAGAGCAATAGAAGTGCCTTGATCTTTTCATGAAGACCTAGAAGAAGAATGGCTTTGGAGAGATAGAGATGTGACCCATGTTTAATGACAGCTGCAAAATATACTCAATGATTAAAAAAGAAAAGCTTTATTCTCCATCTCTCAGATTCAAAGCGATGTCGATAGAGAACTTAACCACAGAGCTTGCCATACCAGGTTAGTTTGACCCTACTATTGATAATTGGCTATTGTCTTTTAAGTTTTAAAATATTCTCTTGTATGAGCTCTTCTTTCACTTAGTATCTACATTTTTTTTTGGCGGGCTGGCTGGTTGGTACATTTGACTAACCCAGCATATTCTCCAGTGACCTTTGAAAATTTTTTCCTATTTACTTTTTTCAAAAGGATTTAAGTTCCACACATTTTTTTTTAATGAGGAAGACAGTTAGTTCTAATAAAAATAAAAAATATATATAGTATTAGGTAGTGATTTGATATCATATAAGTGTAAATTAAACACAAAACACATCAACCCAAGAACCCCAAGCACAGAAATGAGAAGCACAGCCTTGGGCTAATCGTGAAGTTTTCCTGGATTTCTTCTGTTAACATGGAATGAAGGAGTGTGTACACAGGTCCTGGAAGAGCTGACCACTACAGAATAATGGAAAGGAAGAAGTGTATATATATTTTTAGTTAACTTTGTTCTGAATTTTGATGACAGTTTGATTATTACAATTCAAAATAAAAATTAGTAAAATGAAGTTGTGAAAGATTTGAATAATAAAACAATTTCCACTGAGTATTTGATTAGGTTTAAGTATTTGGGATCTGAAAGGCAAAACTACGCATACACTTGCATATTTTATCACTAAGGACTGATCTGTTTTTTTTTTCCCTGCTCACAAAAAGGGATTAGCCATTTATCTGAGCAGACAAGTAAACGAAAAAGAGATTGTATGCTTTTTGTTTATACTATCCTAGAAATAGACACACATACACACCAATACTGTAAAAATCAAATATTAAATTTTCCCACCTGAAATTATAGAATATATTTTAAAAATATATACATTTTTAAACAAATAATATATTTGTTTTAATAATATATTTTAACAATATATATATTAAATATATATTTAATAATATATTTTAAACAAATAATATATTAATTTTCTAATCTGGCAAATGTGCAGAGACATATTTGATGTGACGGAAAAAGGCAAAGTTATAGGTCAGGAGCAAAGAAACAAATAACAATGAAACCATATGATATTTATGTGCCAAGCCTTATTCTAGGTGATTGACGTATATGAATTTGTTCAATATTCACAATAGCCCTCTGAATTATATACTGCTAACAGGCCCATTTTAAGGGTGAGGATGAAGCTTGGAGAAGCACTAAGTTGCCAAAGGTCACATAGTCTGGATTTGAAGACTAAGGGCTGATCTTTTATTTAATAAACAGCTCTGTGAAAAGATCAACTTTTCCTAGTCATTATTCTCTTCAAAGAGAAAGAGAAGGGAAAAGAGTGGAAATACAAGTTATCGAGCTGGACACAAACTATGCTATATACATACATATCTTTCAGCTTCTCAACAACACTATAAATTATGTTTCATCATCCCACTTTTATCAAACATGACCATGCAGCTTAATTCTTTAGAAATTTGGTTAAACTCATGCAACTAGATTCTGGTAGAATTAAGTTTAAAATCCATATTTTACCACTACTTGATTGATTCATCTAAAAAAATATGTATTTACTATGTGCCAGGCATTGTGTTAGATATTATAGACTGAAGGGTGAACAAAGCCAGAGATTGTCCCTGCCTCCAAGGAATTAGCAATCTGGTTGGGGAGATTAAGACAACCAAAGGACCATACAAATCATGCACATTGCAATTGTAATAAGTGCTCTGAAAGGGAGAGTTAGAGGATGCTACAAGAGTTTATACAGGGGAGTTTGGTCTCATCAGTGGAGGGCAGGAAAGGCTTTCATGAGGAAGGGATGATAGAGTTGGCTCTGACAGTGAAAAGGCCAGTGCAGTCTGGTTCAAGCAGATGCCTTAACTTGCACAGGGAAAGCTCCTGTGCCAAGGGAGGTTGGGAGTTTGAGGTTAGCAGAGCAGAGCCTTATAGGCTTTCGGTCATTTGGTTAGAATTTTGATCTTTATCCCAAGAGCAATTAGAAGCTATTGAAAGTTTCAAAGTTGACCTTTGTTTTGAAAACAATACTCTTCTTGTAAAACACTCAGCTGATTAAACACATTTTCTATTTGCTTTTTTTTTTTAGAGAATGAGAGAGCAAGTGCATGCAAGTGTGAAGGCAAGATGGGGGGAGGGGCAGAGGGAGAGAGAATCTCAAGCAGACTCGCTGCCAAGAAGGCAGCCCGATGTGAGGCTCGAGGGTCGATTTCACGACCCTGAGACCATTGACCTGAGCCAAAATCAAGCCTGTCACTTAACCAACTGAGCTACCCAGGTGCGCCTCTATTTGCTTTCCAACTGGTGGTTGTATGTGCACTGGGAAAACAGAGTAGTTAGCTTATGTTCTTATCCCTCTCAGTGTTTCCAATTTTCAGCTCTAAGTTTGTAAGAAATAAAAAAAGTGAATTATAAAAGTTCACCTCAACCTTTGAAAGAAAGATTCCTTACTCAGTTCAGGCCTTGGAAAAGAAGACAAAAAATTAATACCCGATGTTAATCAAGATCTGTCTTACAGTTACATCTTTCTCTGGCATTTCCTGTCTGCCTCCACACAGTCATCAGACATTTGGACATATTTGTTATACAGTGAACATTACTAATTTCCTTTAGTCCTAGTGGGAATTATGTGTTTACATCAAAGAGGAAAAAAGTATCTGAAAGGTTAGTGACAAAATTGTGAAATACAGTTGAATGGATAAAATATTAATTTATAAATATTTTTTATTTTTGAAAAAAGAAATTGAAGCTTTCTGTTTAAATGTTTCTGTTTCAAATGTTAAATTTTGAAAATTAATGATTGAGTTATTTTCATTTATTAGATAATATGTGATATTGACATTCACATTGAATATATTTTTCAAAAAATAAAATTTCTCTTCATCTTTAGAAGAGACTTCTGTGATACTGAAATGATAGAACAACAAGTTGACCTTAAGTTCCAAATGGAGACCAGAATATTAGTTTTCAACTTTCAGAATTCCTAGCAAAAAGTGGCAAGGTTATATTTAAGAAAACACCACTCCAAATATATGACAAATAGAATGATACTGTAAATATCAGCAGTAACTATCATTGTATAGTTTTTATGATCAATTTTCTGTTGTCTGTGAGTACCAAAAATATGTTAAAGCCTGATATGGACAGAACATTTACTACTTGGTGAAAGTTACAATTTGTATTTTGTGGAACTGCACTATGAAAAATGAATAACAATATAAACAAGGGGGTGCTTTTGGGAAATGATTTGAATAAAATGCTTGCAACAACATGTTAACAGCATGAGGTTAGTTGCTGTTTAAACATGAAAAATCACAAATTGCTTTCCTGAGGCTAGTAAAGTAAAAGGAAACTGCCTGAGCCAGTTCTGAATTAAAATCTTTGTCTCTAGACTCAGTCTGAAAACTTCCTTTTTCTTTAAGTATTGCTGAAGTATTTCATGTAAGAATAAGCTACATCAAATGTTAAAATACCTGCTACTCTTTCTTTAAAAAGTCAGAGCCCCTTTCACTCAGGAATAAATAGATTTAGTTCACACCATTACTTATTTGTGTTCAAAGGAGGTAAAAGAGATTATCTTTAAGAATACTTTAAAAGACCTGTTCGAATTTAGATGTAAGTCTCATTAATTTTTGTTTGAGCTTTAAATGCACAAAAATCTGCCATTCAAACATATTTCACCTCTAGCATTAATAACATTCACGAATTTAAAAATATTTACACTCTGTAACTGTAGAAATATTAGTCCCTTGAAAGATCTCTTCATTTATAAAATATTTCTGTTACTAGTATCAGACATGGGGACTCTACAATAATTGGGAACTTAGGAAATTAGTTATTCATGTAGAAATTCCCCCTCATAAATTTTGGCTGCCTTCTCGGAAGGCTATCATCAAAAGTGCTATCAATTTTCACCTCTCTTTCATTCCCATGCTGTCTTGCAAAAACAAAGGGAGAAAGAAAAAATAATCTAAAGGTTAAATGACTCTTCCACAAAGTCACACTCAAAATTAAAACAAGAACGTTCTGAGGCCACATAATATACTCTTCCCCCGCAAAAACTCAAAAAAATTGGAAATGATTATTATCAGACATAAAAACACATAACCTAATTTCCTATATATTTGCTGGAACAAATTTGCTGGTCTTTAAGCGAGTGAAAGTTAAATAGTATGTGTGGAGGACTATAGCCTCTAGGGCAACATCGCTGATGGCTTTGCTCTGGTTGCAACACAGTGGTTAAGTTTTTATTAGTGTAAGCGGGTCTCTCCCACCTCTTGCTGGAATGCTTCAGTCACCCCCCTGCACCCCCACCCCCAACTTTGCTTGGTAGACAATTACAGTCACACTGTGTGATCCCTCCAGTGAAGGCTTTGGGATCTCTGTTTGTGATTGAAAACAGAATTTTGATGTTCCACACGGAGGACAACAGGGGAAGGAAGGAAAAACTGAAGGGGGTGGAATCAGAGGGAGAGACGAACCATGAGAGACTATAGACTCCGGGGAAACAAACCAAGGTTTCAGAGGGAAGGAGGGTGGGGGGGGGGGTACCCAGGTGATGGGTATTAAGGAGGGCACGTGTTGTGATGAGCACTGGGTGTTATACACAACTAATGAATCGTTGAACACTATATCAAAAACTAATGATGTACTAAATGGTGGCTAACTGAACCTAATAAAAATAAAAGAAAACAGAATTTTGAGAGCATTTATACCGTGTTCTTAGAGACAAATGGCTCAGTACAAATACTAAAGTATTACTGAGGAAAAAGTGCTTACCTTTAGAAACCAGTTTTTTTCTAATAAAGAAGCATTTAACCATATTACAGCACCCATTATGGTTCTTGTTGTACATGATGTGAAAATTAACACGCAAGTACTCAGTAGTATTTTGGAGAGAGGGAATTTTTATTTAAAATAGATACACAGATATGTATCCTGGTCCATACACATAAATGCATAAAGGGTGTTTATAAACCTTGAGCTAATGATTTGTGTTCCAATTCCGTTTGAGGTATATAGGTGGAGGCATTATTGCCTGGCATAAAAGTGAGTTTAAATATGAAGCATAGGTGGAGGATGAGCAAGATTTTATTTCAAAACAAAACAAAATTACAGTTCAGTACTTTTAAAAATAAGGATGAAACTTGCATGCATTTAAAGGGTGAATTGTTCTGTTTTGGTTTTTGGTTTAAATAAACTAAATTAAAAAAAAAAAAGAAACCAGTTATAAAAGACCTAATTGTTTATCTACTTCATCTATTGCTTTCAAACATTTGTTTTCCTTTACTAATAATATTATTGTTACAATGTTAATTTTAGAATTTAATATTCAGCTTTCAACAAGATCAAAATAATACGCCAGAGTTCAGTGGCAGAGGAGAGAGAAATTCCTCAACGAAGCAATTAGACCTTTAGAGCAAGTTACCAGCGACACAGTCACCATGTATAATGTGTGTTCTAAGGGGATGCTCTCACCCACTCCATTTTATTTGTCCTATTTAACTTACTTTATGGTAATAGATTTAAAAGGTGGAAAAATAACTATTTGTGTTATCTTATAAGCATTATTTGGTAATTCTTTAAAGTTAAGACCTATATCTTTACATTTATCTTCACAGACATACTCTATGCAGTTCAAATTATTGGTTAGGGGGTCTCGGGTTTCTTAATAACACACAATTGGATAAGATAGAAGATTGTCTTAGTAGATAATGGTATCTCTTGGTGCTTGATTGAAAACAATGTGCTTATCTAGAATTAACAAAATATAAAAAATCAAGCCCTACATTTATTAACTCTTTGCTGTACTGTTTAATCACTTTGGGGTCCAAATTTCTCACCAGTAAAGTGGAAATGGTACTAAGCAACATCATGAGGCTGTTGATAAAATAATGAGACTTCTAAAATATAATGCCTGTTATATGATTTATTATTGTAGTTATTAATTTCATTTTTGACAATATATTATATTTCCTTCTATTAATTTGACTAACACATATTATGTAATAAAACAAATAAACTTCCAGTGCTATATATAACTCAAATTTATGAAGAAAGAGTTATGTTAAAGTACATAAAGTTGAAAGGCATATTCTTTATAACAAAACTACATGTTATCATTTTGAGAAGAGGAAAAACACATAGCTGGCAACAGAACTTTAAAAAATGTCTGGAATTGTCTCGTTCAGAAACAGAGGTAATTTTTTATAGTTCTGAAAACATCAAAGAATGGATGGAGTTAGGAGTACTATAATATATTCTTTTCTTTTTTTTTTTTTTAAAGATTTTATTTATTCATTTGAGAGAGAATGAGATAGAGAGAGCATGAGAGGGAGGAGGGTCAGAGGGAGAAGCAGACTCCCCACCGAGCAGGGAGCCTGATGCAGGACTCGATCCCAGGACTCCAGGATCATGACCTGAGCCGAAGGCAGTGGCCTAACCAACTGAGCCACCCAGGCGCCCTTTTTTTTTTTTTTTTAAAGATTTTATTTATTTATTTGAGAGAGAGAACGAGATAGAGAGAGCATGAGAGGGTCAGAGGGAGAAGCAGACCCCCCCACTGAGCAGGGAGCCTGATGCGGGACTCGATCCTGGGAGTCCAGGATCACGACCTGAGCCGAAGGCAGTCGCCTAACCGACTGAGCCACCCAGGCGCCCTATTCTTTTCTATAATAGGTAGTTATAGACCAGTAAAAGTGAATCTATACAATGTGGCCATTACATGGACATTTAAGAAAAGTTAAAACTAATTTAAAACCAAGTTGTTCTCTCTCTTATCTAGATATTTTAGCAAGACTACCTCAGTAATAAATTAAATAATGTAAGTACACTGTTGAGTCTCTTTTCTTTACTAATATAGTATTATGTTACTGCTATGATTGTTGAATTACTACTGAGATAATAGATACGTGGATAGATAATAGGTTACACATGTATCTTGATCTATAACGTGTTTCAAAGAAAAATAAAAAATATTCAAATTCTACTTTCTTCATGTAGTTTCTTAACCATATATTTTGCCTGTTCCCCAAAGGAAATAGTACTTTAAAAAATACAGCTATGATTTTCAGTGTCTATTTTTCATTTTTTCCCTTGCCTCTTTAGAGCTCACCCTGAGCAAAACTGTCAATTGGATTTGTTTTGTTTTCCTCTTCGTTTCCTTTCCTGTGTATGATACTGTTTATCCACAGGCACGAGGGTATGTCCTTGGAGTTGTTTTTCAATTCATGGTGATGGATTTACATGGATCCATCCACACTGTTGGCCCAGTATTTTTTGTAGTCATCACCCTGCACTCGTTGGACTCCAAGCCAACATTAGTGGTTCTGCTTTTGCCTTGGAACTGAGTGAAATGGACTGTCCCATTGGGAGACTTAACACAGCCAGTCCCAGGTGAAACACAGATAGGGCTGCCTTTCTCCCAACCATCCTTCCCAATCCTTTTAACAAACCATTGATGTGCCACATTAAGAATTCCAGGGTGGTTGTCTGTATTTATCTTGTCCTCTTTTCTACAGGCAGGATTAGGAGGCCAAAACTTAAGAAGAAAAGCTCCAAATGATGTATATTTTAAAAGGAAAGCCTAGGAATTACATACTCCATACAAGTGAGTACAAATATTTTTAATATTCTCTAGGTAACTGTGTACTGTACCTGTACATTGTCCTACTAAAGATAATGTCTTATTGACATATACAACCACTTCATGTTGGTTTGTGTCTTTTGCCTTTTAAAAATTTATATTCTTTCATTCAGTTGTTTAGCCTTTACATTTCCAGACAAACTAGTCATTGGAGAGCTCTTCTGTTTCTGAATTCCTTGCTTAAATAGTATTTAGGCAGCTGAAGGGTTCAATTAACAGACTTTATGTTAACTTCCGGTCAAGAATTCCTAAAACAATGGAGGCATTATCCAATAATCTACTTCTTAACTCTGACAGAAGATACTGATTTTCCTTTCTGAGAACATAGGATTGTCATAATGTGTTAATCTTTGTATTTTCCTAATACATACAGGTAGCTCCTTCTTCATCCCAGAAGATGAAATCTCTTGATTCCATGATTAGGGAATATATTTTCCCATTTTCCCCAAAGTACATTTTTCACTGTGTATATTTACTACTGTTTGTAGAAAAGAAAGACTTTTGTTTTTCTTTAAACTGTAAAATAAAGAAGAAATAGATAATACTCAAATTAAAACACACTATGGTGTTACAGGCATAATAATATAGAAATGCCATATTAGTCTAATCCATAGTTTGTCTGGCATAATATTTAACTTCTTAGGAAATTCCTAACATGCTGAGTGACATAGACACTTTTGATCTTATTTATTTTACTGGTAACATTATAACAGTATTAAGAATAATCAGAACAGAGTAAGTTTTTCCAGGGTCTTTAATTCTAAGTGATTAAAATGTATTTCACCTTTTACACTTGAGTTATTATATTTGCTGATCTCTTAGTTGACACGTAAAATCACTTAAATTAGCTACGATACAAAATTAAAAGAATCTCTTTCATGGTAACTTTAAAAAAATTTTGAAACAATCTCAAGCTTACAGAAATTTACAAGTATAATACAAAAGCTTTTTGTTGTTGTTTGATATCATTTGAGAATTACTTGCTGATAAGATATTCTACCACCCTTGGAAGTCATTAGTGTGTATTTACTGCAAACAGGGATTTTCTCCAACAAAATCACAATACAGTCATCAGTCAGGAAACTAATATTGGTACTTGACTAGCAACTAGTCCTCAGGCTCCACTCAATTTCCCAGTTATCTCAATGTTCTTTATAGCAAACAGAGACAGTTTACAAATACTGGTATGTTTAGTATATATTTATGTGATATATTTAGTTGTGTCTCATAATCCCCTTCAATTTGAAACCCTTTCTCGGTCTTTCCTTGTCTTTTATGGCTTTGTTACATTTGAAGTTTTGGGTACTTTGTAGAATGTCCCTCAACTTGGACATAGCTGATATTTCTTCGTGCTTAGATTCAGGTTATGTATATTCGGCAGGAATATGACAGAAGTTAGGCTATGTTGTTTTAATACCTCCTATTAGGTGGCATAAATTTTTAATTTTTCTTATTGCTGATAATATTTACTTTTATCACTGGTCTGATGTAGTATCTGCTAGGCATCCCCACTGTAAAGTTATTTCCTTATCATTTGTAATAAATAAATATTTTATATAAAGGCAGCTTGAAATGATATAAAATCCAGTTCCTCATAAAAATTTCAATTTACTTAATTATATTCATATGAATTCATAACTCTTAGTTTGCTCAGTAAGTGATACCTCATTACTATAAATATTTATTTTGATGTTCAAATTGTCTCCAGTTTAGTCAATGGCTTCTATAAACTTTAGGCTTACTTCTGCGACCTTTTAAAAAAGTCCCCTCTGAGCCAAGATTAGTCCTGGGGAAAAGATAGTCTTTTCAATAAGTGGTGTTCAAAAAACTGGATATTCACATGCAGAAGAATGAAATTGGACTCCTATCTTATTTCACTCACAAAAATTAACCAAAATGGATTAAAGCTTAAATATAAGACCTGAAGCCATAAAACTTCTAGAAGACAACACAGGGAAGGAGCTCCCTTGACATTGGTCTTGGCAGTGTGATGTTTTAGATGCAACATGAAAAGTACAAGCAACAAAAATAAAATAAACAAATAGGACTACATCAAACTAAAAAACTGCTCCACTAAAGAATAATTATGAACAAAATGAAAAGGCAGCCTATTTAATGAGAGAAAACATGTGCAAACTGTACATCAGATAAGGTGTTAATATGTAAAATATATAATGTACTTATATAACTCAATAGCAAAAAACATCATCAGATTTAAAAAATAGGTCGAGGACCTGAATGCACATTTTCCCAAAGAAGACATACAGATGGCCAACAGGTAAATGAAAAGGTATTCAACATTACTAATCATCAGGGAGATGCAAATCAATACCACAATGGATATCACCTCATACCTATTAGGATGGTTATTATCAAAAAGACAAGAGATAACAAATGTTGGGAAGCATAAGGAGAAAAGAAAACCCTTGTGTGTTATTGCTGGGAATGTAAATTGGTAAAGCCACTGTGGAAAACAGTATGGATGTTCTTCAAAAAATTAAAAATAGAACTACCATATGATCCAGCAATCCCACTTCTGGGTATGTATTTGAAGGAATGAAATAATTATCTCAAAGGATATCTCCACCCCCATGTTTATTATAGCAGTATTCCCAACAACAAAGATATGGAAATAATCTAAATCTACATTGATGAATGAATGGATAAAGAAAATGTGATAATGAAAAATTGAAAAAATACATATAATGGAATATTATTTAGCCATAAAAAGAAGGAAATCCTGCTATCTGTGACAAATGGATGAAACCTGAGGGCATTATGCTAAGTAAAATAAGTCAGACAGAGAAAAACAAATACTGTATGATCTTGCTTATATGTGGGATCTAATAAAAGCCAACCTCATGGAAACCAAGAATAGACTGGTGGTTCCTATGGGCTGAGGAGTGGAGGAAATGGGGTTATGTTGGTCAAAGGGAACACTTCCAGTTATAAGATGAATAAGTTTTGGAGATCTAATATACAGCACGGTGACTATAATTAACAATGCTGTACTATATACTTGAAAATTGCTAAGAATAGATCTTAAGTGTCCTCACCCCACACACAAACAAAATTATAATTATGTGAGGTGATGACTGTGTTAACTAACCTTATTGTGTAATCATTTTACAATATATATGTGTATCAAATCATTGTATTGTACATCTTAAATTTACACAATGTTCTATGTTAATTATATCTCAATAAAGCTAGAAAAAATTTAAGATTTCCCTTCATATTTTGAGCATTTTCTTTACTTTCTAGCACCACAAAATGTTCATTCTTAAATTTTCTGACATAACAACATGCTTCCATCCTGTATGTTCTGTGCCCTAGCCATGAAGTTGACTATTTCTCTTGTGCTCCTTTTGTTGAAGAATGGCAATTAGAATTATAGATCTGAGGGTTGGATTTGCCTACTGTTATTGGGTGTTGCTGTTCCCAGGCTGTTTTGGTGGACAAAGCTATATTAATTTTGATACCTACCTATATGTATATTGAAGTGCATGAGTTCATACTGCTACATCCATTTCCAATCTAGCACCCAGGATTCCTTCTAGCTTTCTTGCTTTTTGTATTTTTTAAAAAGATTTATTTATTTATTTTAGAGAGAGAGACAGAGAGCACGAGTGGAAGGGGCAGAGGGAAGAGAGAGAATCTCAAACAGACTCTCTGCTGAGCACGGAGCCCAACCTGGGGCTCCATCCCACAGCCCTGAGATCACAACCTGAGCGGAAACCAAGAGTCAGACGCTTAACCAACTGTGCCACTCAAGTGCCCCTGCTTTTGTATTTTTAACTCTCTTCTCCCACAGTGAGAAATCTGACCACCATTATCCTTAATGTATTTACTTATTTGATCAATCCCTTACATGTAATCAACTTGTCATTGCCCGTGCTGCCCCTCCCCTGCACGGATGCCCTTCTCACCCTGCTCTGGGCTCTAATACCACATACCTGGCAACACTTCCCAATACGGGCACTTTCCTTGGGCCACTTGGGCCCTGGCCCAGCACACTAGGTAGTCTTCTAACATAGGCAGCCTTCCAACACAGTCACCCTCTTCACACTTCTCAGGCTTTGACACCCACCTTTGGAGCACGGCAGCTCCCCTGGCTTGCTTGATGCCATCTAATGGCTTGGGGTCTGAATTGCCTGGGAAAGAAAGGGAACAGGATGAGGAAGAGTTATTTTTGTATTTTACAAATTTAGGTTGATAAAAAAGAACTTATCATTTGACATTCTGTGGCACCCTTCGGAATGCCACGTTTATCTTGATCTCTGTCATTACTATTGGACAACTGAGGCACGTTTTCCTCTTACCTCCTTTGAAACACTTTTCTCTCTTGATTTCTTTTTTTTTTTTTTAAGATTTTATTTATTTATTTGACAGAGAGAGACACAGCGAGAGAGGGAACACAAGCAGGGGGTAGTGAGAGAGGGAGAAGCAGGCTTCCCGCTGAGCAGGGAGTCCGATGCGGGGCTCAATCCCAGGACCCCGGGATCATGACCTGAGCCGAAGGCACACGCTTAATGACTGAGCCACCCAGGCGCCCCTCTTCTTTGATTTCTATGGCAACGCCAAGTCCTGATAATTTTACTTTATTATTGGCCACTTTTTCCTAATCTTCTGCATTTATTTCCTTTCTTGTGCTCATCCATTAAATAATACCATTTTTCAGAGTCCTGTCTTCTGTCCTTTTATTCATGACAGGGCTACTTGGTAGGATTCGGCAATGACCTACATATTCCTCACTTGAAAATCTAACCGCTTCTCCCTCTCCTTCTGCTGCTCCTCCTGCTTGTGCTCTCTCTCTCTCTGTCAAATAAATAAATAAAATCTTTAAAAAAAAAAGAAAAAGAAAGAAAATCTAACCGCTGGGCCAAGATGAGGCTCCGACTTCAGCGGCATAGCCCCACAAGGACTTGCAGAGCCCCTGAACGCTGAGTGTGCCCTTGGAAAATAGGCTGCAAGTTTATCTGTGGTACAATGACATAACCCAAGTTCTCATGAGTGTATTTGTGGGTCTCAAGTCCAGGCATAGGGTCAGCGCACCTCCGAGTTTCAGCAAGGACTTATTTACATGGACACGGGGTTTCAAAGTTGGTGATCTGTAGCCCCCTGAGATGAGATGGGCTATTCCCATACATTACCTAACTCTTTTCAGAATCGGGAGGGTGGGTAGTAATCAGAATTCTATGTAAACGATGTGGGGCCCAGATCAGGAAGCCAAAGACAGATCCAGGGGTACAGAATAGATGGCAGGCAGGAGGAATTCTAAAGAATGCTAAGCAGGACAGCATCCTTGCTAGACGAGGCACCAGGACTGGGCATGTGTGAGTGCCAGGGGTCAGAAAAAGTGATTATTTTAGCCAGCTGGGCAGTTTGTGGTCAGAGCACTTTGTCCCCATGAACTTGTCTCTGTTTCTCTTTATTAATTGGTGAAGTTCTCTTGGTTTTTTTCTATAAAGGAAGAAAACAAAACAAAATCCTTTCCAAAGTAACTTTTAGAAATATTTGTGCAAAGGATAAAAATGAGATGAAAGTAAGGGTTTCCAGCTATATGACAAGCTGATGTGTTAATCTCAACACAAATAAGAACAGAAAATTTCTGTATCTTACATAGTCCTTGTCACTATTTTTGATGAATCAACTTTGGATTGTCCACTTACCCTAAGAGGAATAGCATGCAATCTATTTCTTTTTTTATTTGTTTTCTTGTTTTAGTAAAAGATGATTTTAAAAACTACTTAGCAATGACAGGGAAGTGATTCTTCTTTTCACAATTTGGTAATTTACTTGTAATTTTATAGCGATGGCATTAACGAGACTAAACAACATATTTTAAAAGAAGTTGAATCAACCAAAGAAGGAATTTGCAAATCATTTTGGCCCTATCCTCATTCCATCTTTTTTGGACATAATCTGATTGATAGAGGAGTGGGGACAGGGAGGCTGGATGTGGAAGAAATAGCAAAAAGAATAACAAAAAAGGCTGAGGTCATCTCCAGCCTGGGCCCCATCTTAGCACTGATCACATTTATCAGAGTTCCCAAGTGTGGTGGTGACAAATCTTTTTTCCTGGCTTCTTGCCTTACACAGGATTAATAAATAATGAGCTCAATATTTTAGGAAAGAATTATTTCATTATCATATCTTTCCAAAACATTTATTTTGGTTACTAGCCACTATTGATTCATATTTGAAACAATACTATGATAGATATCTATATCTGTATTTATAAATCTCGGATGGAAGACAGCATGACACAGCACACATACACATAATATATGTCTATGTACGTAAATACATTGTTACACACATGAGTGATAATCCTTTTCTAACACCAGCTTACAATTTTATTCTTTAAAGTATTTATTTTGATTTCATGGCTAGATTTGGAAAAGATACCTTGGAGAATGGCAGTTGCAGAGAGTTTTTTTGGAAGTTAAGTCTTCTGATTTATCATATCCAATAGTAGAAAGCATTGTTTATGGGGTGAGTTGCGGAGGAGTGGGCAGAAGTAGATGGAAGTGGCAAGTAGCTCTAGGCACACCTCATGAGCTTGTCCTAGAAGGGGAGATCACAGAGAGGAATGTTGGTTTGATAGCCATCTTGTCAAACCAGCCCTTCTCAGAGAACTGCCACCATTTATAAATTAGTTATCTCCTTACTGATTTATTATCTCGGATAAAATAATCACAGTTCTCTTCCTAATGAGCAGAAAGGTTTTATATATTTTTTTGATGTCAAAGGAGCAGCCAAAAGCATAGATGAATGCAATTGTGTAATATCTAGTAAACACCACTGTGCTTCATAAACATTAAGTTCATGATAGCTTTCATCCAAAAGTGGGATTAATTCGATCCAAACCAGATGAATGAGGAAAGCAGCTACTGTGTAAATAGTTCACTTGTTACTTTCCAGATAGAAAACAAACTAGCTATAAATCTTTTGGGGCCATTTAAAAAAAAAACCCAAACTTTCATAGTTTTGTCAGGATAACATTGATTTTTGGAATCTTTAGAATGTAATATTTTCCAAAGAAAAACTCTAAAGGGTTAGATGAACAAATACACACATGAAATATTTTAAGTGATACAACAGCAGATTTCTTCCCTACATTTTTTTCAATTTTAGGCTGGGACTGTTTTTTCTAGGTAATGTTCTTAAGTTGTTATAGTTAAATAGGCATAAAGAAGGTATTTTGTTTTGTAGACTCAGTGTACCATGACATGTCCACAATGGAAGAAGGAAAGTCTTTGTGGTATTTGCTTCAGACCACCGTTTTGTGGCTACAAATCCATTAACTACTTCAGCAAAAAACAAGCAGTGATGTTTTCAATGAAAAATGCCATTATGTAACCATCTGTCAATATAAATGATCAGAGTGTTCCAGCCAGGTCACTTAGCCTGCTTTTAAGCCCCTTACCCTGCCATCCCTTCATACTTGGGATGGGTAAGACCAGTGAAGAGGAAGAGAGAAAGAAAGGAGCAGAGCATCTTTTAAAACATTGAATCCCTTCCCTTCCAAAACAAAATTCTTTTTGCAGTAATTATCCAGCAACTCATTTTCCATCTTCCTCTCATTTTCCTTGCACTAAACTTCTTCTCCTTCAGGTTCAGTGCCTGTGTTAAATTTTCAACTTTCTCTACCCTCTCGTCCTGTCCTGCCTTGGATTCTAAAGGCTGAGATCCTTTCAGTAAATCATAGTTTGCATTAGTTCTATTTTTAGTCCAAGACTTCATATCCACATGCCTTGGGGATAGAAGCAATCGAGAGAATGCAGCGCTGTTGTATTGAACATTAGAATGAGATATCATATTGAGATCAAGTCCTGTTTTATTCATTTTTATATTTCCCTCTCTGATGGATGGAGCGGCCAGCACAGTGCTTGGCACATAGTAAAAGGCACTCAATAAATAATTGCTGGAAAACAGAGGCTATAGATATACTTGAGTTCTCACTCTGGTCCTTAGTAACTGAGTCACAGGGAACTTCTGTTTCCGCTGCTATAAAACAGGAGTAATGCAGACTTAGGTAGCTGTTACTTTAGTAAATGAGATAACCTACTTAAGAAGTAAGTGCCTTGCAGAGTTCTGAGAACATAGTAGGTCCTCAATAAATATTAGTTCCTTTCTCTTTAGGCTAATCATTTAATTTTCCTGAACTGTACTTTCCTGATTTGCACAAAAGGATAATGATAATTCTTGGAACCTCCTGATGGGTTTTTTCAAAGGATTAGATGAGTTTAGGTTTATGACACCCCCTTTACAATATTAAAAAATGATGTAAATTATTATTAAGGTATTGAAAATCTTTATCAAATAGAGGTTGAAACACTGGTGGATTTAGAAATTTAAGAACAAGACTACTGTTGAGAGAGTATTTTCTTTTCAAGGGCGAAGTCAGTATTTACACTTTTTAAAAGATGTTTATGATTATATATGGCCTATTAGTCTATCTAAAATGTGTAATGTGGTGGCTAGTAGCAAGGGTGTGAAGCAATTCTGCTTGGGTTTGAATTCTGACTTTAGCACTTTCCAGGTATATAGTCCTGCGCAACTTTTCAGAGCCTTAGTTTACTCATTTGTGAGATGGCAATAGCAAGACAGCTGACCTCGCAGGGTTGTTGTGATGGTTCAGTGAGATGGTGTGTAGAACATGCTCTGAGCAGAGCCTGATGTGTACGAAGTATTCAGCATGTCAGTATTGCTTTAAGTAGACTCATCTCTTTTTTGTCTGTTTTCTTTAACTTAAGACTCTGTCTTGACAACTTTGAAGTGTTAATCAACTTCTTTTTATGTCCCTTTATGGAAGAAATACCACACCATCTTTTGATCCAAACAGAAAGGGCATGAGATAAATAAATAAAAGAGGGAGCAATTGGGGATCCTTCACTTAACTAAATTGATATTTTATATAAAGGCTGAGGTTTTCATTTAATTTTTAAAATTATCAAGTCAGTCCTTTTTAACTATTGATGCTCATAATAAATTGAAGATCATTCTGCTGGAAAATTTATTATGTCTTGGTCAATGACTTCTTAATTGAAATGAACAGAAATATACATCATATGGTGTGAGCTAGAAAGGGACTTTTGTGGATGAATAATAGGCATTCACAGAATCCAAGATCCGCTAGGCCATGAGGGGACCCAGGAGTAGGTCATACACTCAGTCCTTTATGTTTACTTTTCTTTGTGTGTCAGCTTCTGGCTTTCTGCTGTAAAGACATGTTTTACTGACCTGGCTTGGATTTGGTCCTCCCTGCCTGGCCATGGCACGGGGTCCTGGAGGAAAATGGTTCCCAAGAGACCACCATTAAAGTGGGGGACAGATCTCTCAACTCACCCCGAATGTCTCTACTAGAGTAGATTTTTGCATGAAATAAATATATACTATAACATCAAAACAGGGGAAATCTTTCAATGTCATACCTTTAAAAAAAACCTAGAAGAGTAATAATAATACTGTGCACAATCAGCTACATATATTGTTCCAAAACGAAACGGACTCATTTATATACTAACTGAAAATGTATGAGATTCAATGTGTTTTTGATAATTCTATTTTGAAGAGGATGCTTAATACCATTTAATATTTATTTTTAAAGCCAAACAAAATATAAAAATTACTTGAATTTTAACAGTGGGCCAGAAAGTGATGGATGGCAAAATTCCTATAGATTTATAAACCCTCTATATTTCAGGTTGATCCTTTGGTCTTTCAAGGAGAATTTTTGCTCATAGAGTAGCTACAATAACTCACACATGTAAATTACTGTTTGGCGACATCTTTAGTCTGCCACCAAATTGTTTTTGGAGGCATCTTAATCTCTTCTGGCTTGATGAAGTTGGCAGACAAGGCAGCAGGGAGCTATTGTGGATTTGTCTGTTGAGTTGGGGCCAGAGCTCCGTCCTGAATTAGGTTCATTGACAGCATTCCCCTCACCACTCACTCTTTCTCAGACTTGAAGATTTTAAAGATTCTGTTGGATGCAAAGAGCGTGGATTTGGGAAATGAGGAGAAAAGTCAAGACCTGGGAGACCGAGTGAAAAGAAGATTGAGGAAAAGAATCTTTAAAGTTTAGGAGTTTAGATAAATTTTCGTTAGTCTGGTAACATTTTAGCACTTTAGCTCATAACCCGGAAATATTTGTATGTACATATTTTTTAAAAGAAATGTATGTATGCTATATAGATAATAAAGCACATGGAATTTTACCTTTGGTTTTTTTTAGTAGCACTTATAGTGTGCAAATAAGCAAAATACAGTGTCCCTGGCTAAAATTACTGATATGGATTTAGCAATGATTATTAGAACATACAGGTATTTGGTAAGCACAGCATTAAACAAATTAGCAGACAGAGCTTCTACAGTGATTTATTTTGCATATTGACTTAATTGATGGTTGATGTCAAGAAGCACAAGGAATTGATGATGATGGTAATATAAGTCACCAGGGCCTAATTCATGAAGAATCTTTCACCAGGCATTTTAAGAGGCGATCATTTAGAAATACCCAGGCAGCCTTGGAAGAATCTTGTTCTCGACAATTAGATCTGACATTTCTCTTTATGATAGAGCTTATTTTCAAAGAACAAGAGATTTCATAGTTTACCCCAGGCTGCTGTTATCTTTGATACTACACATATGACCTTTCAGAACTTCATAGGTTTGGTTTCTTTAATCAAGTATTTGATTCTTCTTAGACAAAAGCCAAGTCTCTGTAGGTCTCTCCACCTTTTCATTTATAACATGAGCTTGTAAAATGAGAAGATCTATAATCTTAAAAGGTTTGTTTCCAGATTTAAGAGCATCTAAAAGGCTGTGAATATTAACCAAGCCTGTCTGCAAAGACATGTGGAAGGAGGCAATAACTTTTGATTTTGAAAGTCAATAATTCTACATGCCTGGGGTCTCACTGAGAACTGAAAGTAGAGGAGAGTCTGCTGCAGGGAATCATGTGGTTGAAAGTAGCAAAACAAGAAAACAAAACAGGGGGCTTGAACTTAAAAGAACTATGTTTTGTACTTTTCCTACATATATTTCCTTTTTTTATTGCCTTCTAAGAATAAGTTAAACTGTGGGTCTTACTTTTCATTCTTGTTTCAGGCCTTCTTGGACATTGGGTTTGTGCCTGAATGTCAGTTATATTTAGCAAAGCCAATATAGGGATTTTCCTAGAAAGCTTCTGTGAAGGGAAAATGTTATAATTTTAGCTATTTCAGCACATATGGATTTTTTTCCACAGCCTATAGTTGCTCTAGCCATGTCTATGTATCTGGCACATATTAAGTTCTTTAAAAAAGTGTTTATTGAATAAATTAATGCTATTCAGAGAGAAGTGTCTCAGTATTTGAATAGAAAACAACCCAAAAGGACTGAAGCCTGGGTGTGATGACTGACTGATTCTGATGGCTACTGCCCTAGTGGATAATTGGGTTGCTTGCAGACAACATTATATTTTTTTATGCTGAAGCGATCCTAAGAAAGTAAAATGCAAATGACTACAAAGGATTATAATCTGAATACCAGGAGGAGCATTTATCTGTTTGGATAGATAAACATAAGCCAAAGAGCAATATTTCTACAGGATTTTGCCTGGGAGTGATTACATTGGAGTACTCTGTGATTTCTGAAATATGATTATTTCTTAGGACTTTCTTTATGCCTGCAGAGGGCCAGGTTGCTGTTCCCTTTCTTGGTGATTTACTCAAATACTCTGAAATCTTTCTGGATCTCTTTCTTGCTCCATAATAAAAATTGTTGCTCTTGCACAAAATTATAGCTTTAAAGAATACGTATCATGTGATAAAGGAAATGGAGATAACATGCAGAATAGACATATTAAATGGACTAACCCTTAAATATTTGCATGGTTGTAATTTGAAAGAGAGATTTTTAATACAGCTAGCATTCATTATTTGGTTATTTTGTAGCAGGTGTTGTACTCAGTGCCTCCACATAAATTGTCCCACTTAATTTCAAATCAGTAGTACACAGACATTATTATTGCATTATCCCATTTTTCAGATGGAGCAGCTCAATAATTTTCCTGAGGATATACATATATGATGAAATTGTGGGGCCAACATTTGAATGTGGGTATACTGACCTCAGAGGGCTTACTGAAACACTCCAACTCACTACTTCTTTGCTTTGTGTGCCTCTAGCCAAGACAAGAAACATTGACCAACAGAAGTCATAGCAAGGCAAGTGAGGGCTAAATATAAAAAAGAACTTTCTAATAATGAGATCTGTGCAAAAGTAGAATGGAGTGCTTTAGAAATGATTGTGTCCGCTTCGTTGATGTTCTGTTGGAGATGTAATGAAGACTCACTGGAAATGTTGCAATGAACATTTTTACTGCAGGGCAAAGTTAAACTGTTCTTAAAACTCTTTTTTCTTCCTGTCATGCAGTTCATGATACTGTGAAAAAAATTCATGTGGATATGTCTATTTGTAACCTTGCCATCAAGGGTAGGTGTCTCTGAGGTGTCCCGTGCAAAATGCTCCCTTGGTTCACCTTGACTGAGTCTAGCTCTCAATTTCCTTTACAAAAATCTGTGAGATTGGCAAATGGAGTCTGAACATGGAAGAGGAAAGATAATGCACTTCAAAGCATGAAAAGAAGATAGAGAAATAAGACCAAATGAAGAAAAATGAAAGGAAGAGAATGGATAAGGCTTGCTTGTTTTTATTTTTATTTATTTTTTTAAAGATTTTATTTATTTATTTGAGAGAGTGAGTGTGGGTGGGGGGCAGGGAGAAGCAGAGGGAGAGGGAGACTCTGAAGCAGACTCTGCATTGAGCAGAGCCCAAACCAAGAGTCAGATGCTTAACTGACTGAGCCACCCAGGCACCCCTCTCCTCTTTTTAAATTAACAATTTAGAATTTCTTAATTAAAATGGGGTATCTATATACAGATGCTTCTTAGTTTGTAAGCATATTAGTTTTTAACAAACTGTTTGTTAGACCTATTTGTTTTTAAGTTCTTTTTCTTTTTTTTATAAAATAGGTTAGTAAATGAGTTCTTCAAATGTTTGCAGTTTTGCATATTCCATCCCCGTAATGTCTCTCTTGTCAGGGATCTTTTTATAGAATTGGTCGGTATTGTACATTTTGTTGCTAATAGTAATCTGCATATATTATTTGAATTCATGGTACCAGATAAAAGTTATCCTTGTGATAAAAATGCTATCAATTGTATTTTACCTGGCTAGTCTTTAATTTCTTAAATTCCTATATTTCTCCTGAATTTAAAGTAGGTTTTTTCATTTCGTGCATTGCCATTGCTTGTTGATTATCAATTGCTGGTCGCAGAATTTTTTACAAGTGATATGATTCACTCTTTATCCTTTAGAAATATACTTACAGTTGAAACACTCATCCTATATGTCTGTACAATATTTTTCAATTTCTTATCTCTTTCATTTAAAAATATATCTATTTTTATTTTCATGTCCCTATTTACTGGTATTTTAAAGCCTCTTATTTCTTTTTTACTTTATTGGAAAAATCAGTGTATTAGTCGGGATAATTTAATTTATGCTGCAGTAACAAAATGCCTAAATCTCAATGGCTTAACCTAACTAAAGTGCTCATGTTACATGTCCACAGTGGGTCGGTGGTGGAGGTGGGGGTCTGCTGCACTACGGCATTCCTCACTATCTTTGGCTGGCTCCGCTTCAGAGTTTTTGGCTTCAGAGGAAAAGGGGGCAAGAGTTGAGCCCTGGCGATTAAATGCTTCCTCCCAAAGTGGCATGTGTTATTTCCCTTCACATTTCCTTGGCTAAACCAGGGCACACTTCCACTCTTAACTTCAAGGCAGTGGAAAGCACAATCCTTTATGAACTTAGAAGTACAGAAGAGACCAATGTGAACATTGGTCATAGTCTACCCTACCCTGGGTTTTTTGCTTTTCTTAAACCCTCTCAAATCTAAGCACGACCACATAGCACATGCTTTAGCAGGTTACTGTGCAGGGCTACGGCTGAGACTGAAATGACTGCACTTGCAATCTTTCGGTGGTGGCCAGAATTGAGGGGCTTGGTTCAGAATGGAGACTGTGTGTGGATCTGTAAGAGTAGCGCAGTTGAAAATGCATTGACTTCAGTAACACAGGCTGACATGGACTCCTTTACTGACTTTCGGTGGTTTCCCTGGTGCAGACCTATTTTGGGAGAGCTGGTCAGCTGGGTCAACATTATCTCGGAGAAACTTCTGAGTTGCTGGCTTGGTGCTAAGAACTATGAGCCAAGGCCCACTCTGTGAAGGTGATGGGGAAGCAATGAAGATGACATTACTGATTTTACTAAAATAAGGATTTTAAAAAGGCATTATTAGCCCAGGGGCACCTGGGTGGCTCAGTTGATTAAGCTTCCGACTCCTGATCTCAGCTCAACTCTTGATCTCAGGGTCATTAGTTTAAGCCCCATGTTGGGCTCCACGCTTAAACAAAATAAGTAAATAAAAAATAAAAAATAAAAAAGCATTAGCCCAGTGGCATAAGGTTATATTCTTGGCCTTAGTTTCCACATAGCGAATTCAGAAATGGCCTCATTACCTTTTGTTAGTTTAAAATGAACAATCTTTCAAAGCAGTGTTCAGGGATAGGTCAAAATGGAGTTAAGCAGAGCCTTCAAAGTCTTAGAAAACGTCCTCTAAATGTGTTTGTTTTAGAAGTGCTTAAGTTTTGACATTAGTTATAGACTTAGGACTTAGGCACTCTTTATAATGTAAAAGCTCTAACTTGCTGAAGATTGTTAAAATGTAACAAATGTAGAAGTGACAAACCCTGGGAGAGAAGCTACCTCACTTTGATTTCTGCAGAAACCTGACTCCCGCTCCTCAAGTCCTTAAACAACCACGGGGATGCCTCTTTCCTCCCCGTCTGTTCCCCTCATTCTCTTTTGCTCTCTTTCTCTCACTTCTTTCCTTTCCGCCTCTCTCTTTCTTTCAGGCTATCTTTCTTTCTCTTGCTTTCTTTTTGTCTTTTCTTTCATTCTTTGAATTAACAAGAGACAGTTTTTTTTTTTTTTTTAAAGATTTTATTTATTTATTTGACAGAGAAAGACACAGCGAGAGAGGGAACACAAACGGGGAGTGGGAGAGGGAGAAGCAGACTCCCTGCCGAGCAGGGAGCCTGATGCGGGACTCAATCCAGGGACTCCAGGGTCATGACCTGAGCCGAAGGCAGTCATTTAACCAACTGAGCCACCCAGGCGCCCGAGACAAACAGTTCTTCCTGAAATGTTTTGCTTGGCAGTTTAGCCCTTAACCTTACACTATTTAATGTTCTCTTTGAGAACGACTTAGGCATTACAGAAATATATGGAAGGTACTCAAACTAAGTTGCTTCTGTCTTTAATTAGATTATAAATGTGTTTGGTAATTTAAAAAATGAAGTGTAAGCAATAATTAATTAAAAGCTTGTTACTTCTTTTTTCTTCCCCTTACCTTTCTAGTTCTTTGGAAGGAGATAGGATTTAATTTTGTACTGTTGGATAAATCCTGGCAGGAGCTAGACTTAATATGATGGATAATGACCTAGGTCAATCAAGTGAAACTTTAAAAAGCTCCTCTCAACAGCTTACCTTAGCATTTGTGCTGACTTAGGGAGCCCTTTCCTCTGACACAACGGCTCTCCCAATTTAGTCTTTTGAGCTTCCTAATCTTTCTGGCATAAAACAGAACTCACTTAAGGTTAACTGAAAGAATTTTTTTTTTTTTTAAGCGATAGGTACAATTTCTTTTTATGAACAGGAAGTAAATACATTTTTAAAGAGAAAAGATTTACAGATTCTAAATGGCCCAACTGTAATCAAAATAAATTCTACTACATTTCCACCAGATGGCACCCCCCTTTTGAACTTTGGAAAAATTCTGAAGACTGAGGAAAGCCACTTTTATTTTACAGGTGGGATTGGTACTGGAAAAATTCCAGCCAATGGAATTGAATCAATAGAAAATAATACTTAAACTATTCTAAGATGCTTCCAAAGTAAAATGCATAATTAAATAATATGTTTAACTTGGGAAAAATTAAGTCAGTATAAATAAAGCCAATCCTAGTTTAACCTGAACTCCACAGGACTTAAGTTCCAATAAATTTTAATTTTCATATGATATGATCTTTCTAACCAGCTCTCATTTTGAGTGCCTCCTTTAGCTTTTAAGAAAGCACAGCCACCAGAGTATATTTAGCAATTGAGTGTCCTAAATGAAGATTTAATTTAATTTGTAAATCAATCATCAACTTGCCAGTCAAAAAATTCCTAGGTAAACACTACAACATTTTATCCCAAACCATGAGATTGGCAGTGTAGATCTCCCAAGTTAAACAATTTGGGGCCAAGTCTGCTGGCCACACACTTCTTGTCCAGGCACGTGGCTCCTTCTGAATCTCTGGCTCAACTCTCACACTATCCTTGCTACTCTTCTTTGGTGGCCTTTTCCATAACCTACTGTACCTTTGTCACCCCAACACAGTCAGTGGACAAGCATTCTGTTTCACTGTCCCGTATTCACTAAAGACTTTCATTTTTCATTTTTACTGAGTAGGGTCTAAATTGGAACTTTACTTTTGTTTTCCTTGGAACGTTGTTTATCATTGATGATAAACACGCAAGAGCAAGTAAGAGAGATCCATCTAAAAATATGCATTTGCTACAACGCAGGGCTTCTTGTATGTCTTGCTGCTCATATGTGATATGTAGCCCATATCCTGAGGTTGGTAAATTCAGTAAAGTTATTGAAGCCTGTCAGGGAGAAGGGCGGAGCCAGTATAAGACTGACTAACTTAGCTGGAACTAGGACCAATTTTTCATAAATGGTTTCTATGATACTTGCCTTATATTTGCTTAAAAATGAGATGTTCACTCTTGGTGGGAATGCAAGCTGGTGCAGCCACTCTGGAAAACGGTATGGAGGTTCCTCAAAAAGTTGAAAATAGAGCTACCCTATAACTCAGCAATCGCACTCCTGGGTATTTACCCCAAAGATACAAATGTAGTGATCCGAAGGGGCACCTGCACCCCAATGTTTATAGAAACAATGTACACAATAGCCAAACCATGGAAAGAGCCCAGATGTCCATTGTCAGATGAATGGATAAAGAAGATGTGGTACACACACACACACACACACACAGGAATATTATTTAATTTATTTATTTATTTATTTATTTATTTATTTATTTTTTTGAGAGAGAGAGAATGAGAGAGAAAGAGCATAAGAGGGAGGAGGGTCAGAGGGAGAAGCAGACCCCCTACTAAGCAGGGAGCCCGATGCGGGACTCGATCCAGGGACTCCAGGATCATGACCTGAGCCGAAGGCAGTCGCTTAACCAACTGAGCCACCCAGGCGCCCACACACAGGAATATTATGCCACCATCAAAAAGAACGAAATCTTGCCATTTGCGACAACATGGATGGAAGTAGAGGGTATTATGCTAAGTGAAATAAGTCAGTCAGAGAAAGACAATTATCATATGATCTCACTCAGATGTGGAATTTAAGAAACAAAACAGAGGATCATAGGGGAAGAGAGGAAAAAATAAAACAAGATGAAACCAGAAAGGGAGACAAACCGTAAGAGACTCTTAATCTTAGGAAACAAACTGAAGGTTGCTGGAGGGGTGGTGGGTGGGGAGGATGGGGTAATTGGGTGACGGACATTAAGGAGGGCATGTGATGTAATGAGCACTGGATATTATATAAGACTGATGAATCATAGGCCTGTTCCTCTGGAACCAATAATACATTATATGTTAATTAATGGAATTTAAATTAAAAAATGTTCAAAAAATGATATGTTCATATTTTCCCCCAATTTTCCACATATGGATGCTAATTTGATAGTAATTTTTTCTCATTTCTGAATTTGCTCAAGACCAAGATAGTATCTCACCCTATGAGATGAAATGGGAAAACAAATGAGAGAGATTTAAGTTTTTTGTAGTGGTATTCTTTCTTCAACTGTTGTTATTTATTTTCTTCTAGTACAGTTCATACTTTACATAAGTGTCACATCATTTGATCTCTAGAAGGGAAATATTGACAACAATATTTGATGGGCTCATAGAAGATGTATTTTTTGTTAAGATAACTAAAAATTTCTATGGGGAAACGTTATTTGCTTCTGCCCTGATAAGAGCATCTTAACAATTTATCCACATGGTTGTCAGATTTAACAAGTAAGCATACTTGTTAAATGCCCAGTTAAGTTTAGGTGTGAATTTCAGATAAATAATATATAAGTTTTTAGTATAAGTATGCCCCATGCAGTATTTGAGATATACATATATATAAAAAAAACTGTTTGTGATTTATCTGAAATTCAGATTTAACCGGGTGTCCTGTATTTTGTATCACACCTCCACCTGGTAGGTAGGTGATTCTTCTAGGTGCAACCCACCTCCACAGTTGCCACAACAAAGACTGTGGAAAAACTTCCACATGGACAAGCCCCTCAGGACCTCTCAACTTTTCCGCCAACATCTTACTCTCCAAGTATGAACTACTGCTAGTCTTAAGAAATGAACCACTATACTTTGCTGTTTTGGGGAAAATTCCACACTAATTTCATTTGGAGTTGTAGAGCCAATACGATAAACAGCTGCCAGAGTGGTTTCTGGATTCTCTGAGGAAAGTCTCCTGAGGAAGAGCTATGCATGAAGTAGCTCTCCAAACTTCAGATCACAGGGTTATATTAAATAAGCTCTCTGAGGACCTCTGGGTTGAGAGTATTCAGAATTTGATCTTACCTAGCAGGAAACAGATCTGGGAAGAAGTTATCGATCATGATGATCATCGGATTTTACTTCCGCCCTCCATGCCTTGCAATGGGAATGGCTGCAGAGAGTAAAAATTTATCATGCGAGTCACAGAGAGTTTGTCTGAGAAGAGTTATGAAACCAACCCCATATTGTTTCTTTTCCTTATTAGCAGAGGAAATAGCATGGACCTTAGGCATGTGTTCGAAGGTACATCCTGGTTCGCACATCTGTTCATCTCAGGGTAACCTATAAGTCTTCTTTCAGAAATATTGCAAAATAAATCTTTCTTGAGAAAGAGGAAAAAGGAAAATTATAGCATTAAAAACATCCCTTACAACACACTTATAAATATTAAACTTTGCTTTAATACATACTTAAAAAATACCTGATAGTTATGTGTATAGCATTGTGTTCAGCGTTGGTGTAATGGGTAGACAAAGAGAAAAAAATCAGGATTCTTATCTCACCTGAGGTGATAATCTAACAGGGGAGACTGATATGTGTATGTGAATCATTTAAGCAACGATACAAAGAAGTGCATGAGCAAGTGCCGAAGTTGTTCATAGAAAGAACAAATGTGTGGCAGTTCACTGAAATGGAAAATCCATGGAGGCTTGAGTGGACCTTGAAGGATGGGCTCCATGTGAATTAATGATGGGGGATAGGAAGCAACAGGAAAGAAGGCTGAGAAAGGGCAAGAGTACTTGAGAGTCAACGAAGACCAGGTCTAGAATAGAGAAGAGAATCCCTGTTGAGTCACATGTGGAGATAAATTTGCACAGGGAGAATGACATAGTGTTATAATAGGGTAAAGAGTTTATACTTGGCCCTCTAGGTCTTGGAGGGCCATTGGTGATTTCGAATCATGGCATGGTGGGATGAAAGTGCTCTGGTAATAATCTGTAAACTGGAGAAAAGAGAGAAAAAAAGATGGATTTTGCACAGTGTAGGTGTGAAGTGGTTGTGCACATTCACGCGGTGTTAGTCTGAAAGCCAACAAAAGCTTTCTTAATGCCTGTAAATTAGTAAATGTAAAACACACACAGATGTACACAGAGACGCACATAGCATGCATGTAAAGCATACTCTGCTCTCTGCTTCCCAAAAAATTACTCTTCACTTTGCTATGCAATCCCCATGAGAGGCACATTGAAAGCTCAGTGAATGTCTTACATGACCTCTGTTCTTTGTCGTGACTGCATTTAGGCTGAGCTGTACATTGTGTTCATTCTGCTTTTTGGTATTCCATCATTGCTATATTGCAAAGGGGGGGGTGGGCAACTGTAGTTCTCCTTGTACAGAGAACGCCGTGTTTTATTTTTTTTTATTCTTTTGAAGATTCTGCAAGTCTTCATGATTACAAATAAATTAAAAGCAGAAAGAGTAGTCTCTCTTTGCTACATAATTAAAAATAATCTTTCGAATGACATGATTAAGTGTTAAAGGAAATCCTAGCTGCAGTCAATTCCAGAACAATTCCTAAAGACTTTAGGAATGCAAAATCCATTTGTTGTATGCAAGTGGAAAATAAGGATTTTTTGTTGTTGTTTTTTTAAAACGTGCATCTGAAGGGAAAAGCAAATAAATCCAGCATGGTGAGGTCTCTGATGCTTTCAATATAAAAAGGAAATATACTGTAAATAACATACAGATTTGAAGCTTGGTTCTGACTAGTTTTTCCTGTGCTGTAAAAAATAGTTCCAGAATCCTGAGAGAAAACAGAATGGGAATAAGGTTATTCTTAAAGATCTTTGTGTTCCAAAACAGATTTTTACTGTAGTACCTGTAACTTGTTTTTATTATTGCTTGCAAGTTAATCTTGATTTTTATTGTTGTCTTAATTTCAGAGTCCTCTGGGCTGTGTCCCCACAAGGAAATCAAAAGGAGAGATTGAAACTGGGTTAATTCACGTGCTTGTCTCAAGTCTCTGATAGGCTTTGGCAAATGGAGAAGTCAATATCTACATTAGTCAAGGTTCTTCACAGAAGCAGAACCAATGAGATATATGGGCAGCAGGGGACCCAAGTCTGAGTCCAAAGGTCTGGGAACCAGGAGCTCTGATGTCTGAGGGCAGAAGATACATGTCTTAGCTCAAGGAGAGAGAGTGAATTTGCCTTTCCTGTGTCTTTTTGTTCTATTCAGGGGCTCAACGAATTGGGTGATGCTTATTTGCATTGGTGAGGGCATTTGTCTTTACTCAATCTACCATTCAAATGTTAATCTCTCCCAGAAACTCCCTTACAGACACACCCAGAAATAATGCTTTACTAGCTATCTGAGCATTCCCTAGCTCAGTCAAGTTGACACAAAATTAATCATCACAATCTCAATGGCCTTAGTATATAAGTAGATAATTCAAATATGACTCATATGGTAATCTTTTAGAAGAAATTTAACGCCCCTTCTGTCTCCCAGAAGCATTCAACTTTATTCAAATTTGTATCTGGAAGTAGTGAAGAAGACATTAAAGAACAATTAGTCCATTATTTATGTACTTACTGTGATAAGTGCTACGAAAAAAAAACTTATAGAGCGCTATTAGAAAATCAAATAGGAGGAAACCTAAATATGCTTGGGGATTCCCTGAGGAAATGATTTTTAAGCTGAAATTAAAGATTGATAGGTTCTAGATAGGTGAAGGAAGATGAAGTGCAGGAAAGAATGCCAGGCAGAGCAAACTGCATACGGAAAGGAGCCAAATAGAAATAGCAGGACTTGGTTATTGACTGGCTATGGGAGATGAGAGAGGGCGAGATGTCAAAGATGACTTCCAGATTTGTGAAATGGGTAATACAGGGAAAGAAGGGGTTACCAGAGAGCCTGAGTTGGGAGGTATTAATTCAGACGGTGAACTGCTTGAGGGCAGAACTGTGTGTTATCAAGCTTTTGCTTTATGTATTGCAAAGACTCGTAGTTGATGAAACAAATGAATCATATATTTACAAAAACCTATTTTAAAGTATTATGGGACTTTGGTATAACATTTTTTTGTGCATGAAGATAAGTTTTTCTTAAGGGTTTCTGTTGATGGAATTCAGATTTGAACCTGAGAGAACACTCACGTTTGGCAAGCTTATTTCCTCCATACAAATTTGTTTGTAATTTTGCTGTAATTTTGTACTTCATTGCTACTTCTTTTTATTAGTGGAAATGTTAATTCCTGAGATGGAGCCACATGCTACTTGGCAACTTTATTGCCATATTAGAGCAAATTTAATGTGATTCACAGTTTCAACATAAAACAGCATTTACATTATAGATTCAGTAGTGAAGGAACAAGCATTTATTCCGGAACTGCTTTGTGCCAACATTAGATTAACAGGTTATAGCAAGGTTATTTCATTTCATCCTCACAACCAATCTTTCACAAATTATAAGTGTTTTTGCCTTGGCCACAAATTCTTCCTACTGCGTTACATTTCTGGATTACAACAGTCTTTAGATCATACTATTTTTTTTGAGAAATTTTTAGTGTTTTGTAGTATTTATTATTAAGCATGAATAATACATGTAAACTTCCTTTAAACTCACAGACATTCAAACAATTATGCTGCTATCTTTTAAAGCAGTTGCTTAAAAAAACTGGCATCTTTTAGAATCGATGCTGCCAAATTTCTCCATACATTGTAGAGCCCAAGAGAGACACTTGTTGTCTTTCTGTTTTAATGACAGATACTATCTCTTTGTTTATCTTTTCCCCCTTCTTGGGAGGTGTTAGGGTTACCTAATTGTCTTCTGCTGAAACACGTATGCACAATCTTGAAGTACAAAGAACCATGGGGCTCTCAGGCAGAAAGGAAACAGAGAATGGAGTTAAGATTGATGTAGGGATGTCAGGAAAGAGATTAAACATTTGTGTATCATCTGTCTGAGTGGTGGTCAAGGTGACATATAAAATATCCAGCAACCAGTGTGGTAGAGCTACCCACAAATCAGAGCAGATGCATCACTGATTAGAATGGAAATCCCAACCACAAATAATTGTTAGGACCTCCTAGCTGAAACCTATCAGTCTTGGGAGTAATTGGCTAAGTGTGGTACTTTAAGAAGGCTTGGGATGCCTATGTTATAGGAAAGTATGAGCTTATTTGTCTCTATAATGGGAAATATTTGATTTGAGAAAGATTACAATGGTATGTTTTAATAGTCAAATAGTTTACCCTTAAAAAAAGGTGTTTGTTAACAAAATTGGAAATTGTATCACCTCAAGACCTTGTATATATGTCTTTAGTAGTCTATAATTTATGCAATATCTGCAGTCTCATCTAATCTTCACAAGAAGAGGTTAAGTAATTTTCCCAAGGCCACGTGGATGATAAGTAGAGTCATCATGATGAGACAAGGGTCCTTTTAGAAAGAAGTGAAATTGAAAATTGACTATTGGGTTTTTTATAAAAAGTTGAGTGGCTTCTGAACAATACAGGGAGGTTCGAAATTATACTGGAAGTAAGTAGTAACTAAGTTTTTTCTTGAGAAATAATAGGAGGTAAGTTCTATCATATTGCCCAGCTATTGATTTCTAAATACTCTTCTCAAATAACATGAGCCATGGAGAAATGGCTGATGCCAGAGCTGGGACAGAAATAAATACAAGATTAGTCTGGACCATTTTATAGTGGCAGAAAGTAAACTAGTGTGGAAAAAAAATCCACAAAACAAAACAAACAAAAAAATTTCAAAAAGCAAAACAAAAGCACAGGGGCCTATTCAAAGGACACCAGGAGCCAATCTGAAAGAGCTCCCAATGGCCAAAGCTGGAACAATCTGAGCAATAAAAGTAGTATTACATCATAATCTAAATAAATAATCTCATCTAAAATATAAATGTCCATGAGTTCATATTAAATAATCTATTGCTGAATAAATAAATTGGGTCAAAGAGACAAGCTTTTCTTATAAATAAATTACAAATAATATATATATATATAATCCTCTCTCTAGTAGATACTATACCTCTCTACCCCCAGTTTGAGTGTGGGCTAGAATCACTGACTTGCTTCCAAAGAACAGTGTATAAAAAGGGAAAAATAGTAACTTAACAGTGAAGAAACCTGGCAAACACCATCTTAAGCAAGTGATCAAGGTTAACCTCAATGGTGTTAAGTCATGTTCATATCATGTTCCCCCCTCATATGGTTTGATGAAAGGGACTTTATTTTTGATGTCATCTTTCTCCAAACCTATAACCTCAGTCTAATTATGAGAAAAATATTACACAGACTCAAATTGAATAGCATTCTATAAAATATCTGACAGAACTCTTCAAAATTGTCAAGAACATGAAAAATGAAGAAAGACCTAGAAACTCTCACAGACCAGAGGAGCCTAATTAGAGACAAGACAAAAGAATGTATTGTGGGATCCTGGATTGGATACTGGAAGAGAGATCGAACGTTAATGGAAATACTGGCAAAATCTTCATGAAGTCTGGAGTTTAGTATAATATAGCAATGTTGGTTTCTTGGTTTTGATAAGTGTACCATGGTTAAGAAGGATGATAAATTAGGGGAAACTGAAGCAGCGCATATGGGAACGCTCTGTGCTATTTTTGCAACTCTTCTGTAGATCTAAAATATGGCAAATTTAAAAAGTTTAATAAAAACAAACTATTGGTTTTAAAGAAAGCTCGTTTGCATGTTGCTTTATGTATGTGCCTGTACACGTGAGGATGCATGACTATCAATCAGTAGTTGAGCATATTACTGATCATTCCATAATGTTGAGTAATAGCAACAGTTTTTTAGTTTAATGCTTCTATTATAATTTGGCCATTTTTTAATATGTGTTTATAGACCCACATGGCCTGTATGTGCATGTTGTCATACTCACATATATCTTCACATATATTTATTTTCATTTGGTTGTCAAAGTGTTTTAAATGACAACTTTTTTGAGCATTCAGGACCCTTTTATCTAGGGACAAGATCCGATGGGCAGCAAGAACACATATCTGCTTTTATTTCCTATGATGATTAAGGGAATCGCTGTTCCAAAAGCTCAACACCAGAGGCTTCTGTATCCAGTGCTAATTCTGATGGGAGTCAAGAGCCTTCTGGGAGTTATAATGGCTAGGACAGGGTTGTTGTCTTTCAGCAGCAGTGAAAGAGCATCAGATCAAAGATTTTATACCCCTCTAGAGCCCTCAGACCTCATCCAGTTTCTGTGTCTGCTGACAATCAAATCGTGAAGTCATCATAATGGCAAATAGTATCTGTTGCTCAATGAAAAATAACTTGGCAAGTATTGGTAGTGATATGAATAAGATGGACAAAAAATTTTTGAAAGTAGAAGTGGTTATTTAGTGAAATGAGAAGTGTGGAAGGCCAGTATTTTCTGCAAAGCTTTGCAGTTCATCAAGTTCAATTTGGTATTTGTCGGAGGGAAGAACAAAAAGATGTCTCGAGTTCCCTACTATTGAACTTAGTCTATGGATAACATCGTTGTTGCCTAGCTTTTATATCTTTAACTTCCCCGGCCTGATAGGAGGAAGCTACTAATCCATTTTTCATGTCTAAATAATTTCCAAAATGACTTAATATTTTTGTTTATGTTCCAAGATTTTTGCAGTCAATTCCCCTGTCTTTCAGATTGTGTGTGTATAAGATGCCAAATCAACTAGCAAATTCAGTGAGAAAACCCCCCAAATCAATACATTCATCCTGTTGTTGGGTGTTGATGTGTTGATTAATGCTGATTCTTTGTTCCAATCTGTTGTGTAGACATAGCCTCTTATCCTACCAAATGATAGTTTGGGAAATTTTTTCTTAACTCAAATCATTTGTTAATGTCTAAAATGTAGATATAGAATATTTCCTCATAATGCCAGGCTTATTGATAATGATGGACAAATTCACTCAAATCATCCTAATACTTGGAAAAATCCTGATAATTTGTTACCTTTTTTGCTTTATATTCAAGAATTTTATATTGATTAGGTATTCACAATTCTTATATAAATTGTTAGGTAAAATTAAGCTGTGGAATTAACTAATTTTCTTAAAATGTAATAAGCAAACATTTTAAATATATAGGAATTAGGTATTAAAATCCATCATCACATCTAAAATGCTTCTCCACTGGTAAAATTGTCACTAAACTGTGAAAGGATGCATTCCTAATTGCTAATTATCAGACCTAAATAGGTTACTAAGAAAAATGTTAAGATTAGCTGCTTTTGGTTTCTGATTTTACCTATAATAAGATTTGTCCTATTTTTTTCCTTTTTTTTAAGAAAAATAATTCTTTGGTGAGAAACTGGTTTTTTTTTTTCCTCTAAAGAATATTAACTTACTTCCTGAGGACGTATGGACTCTCAAACTCTGATCCTTAACAATCGTACTCTTGAAATTTAAGGCTAATGAGATATAATTATTTCTGATCCAAACTCTCTGTACTGCTGAGCTGTGTGGGACCATGTTTTTGTGAGGCAACTATGCACAGCATGGGGTCTTCCACATCTAACTCTGGGGATGGTGCCCACTCTCCCTAGTTTAGTAGAACCACTGCAATAAACATTTGGGGGTAAGAATAGGGAGAAGGGATAGAATGGAAATTTCCAAGACTTTGCTATTAATAAACTGTTTTATTTAACAATGACATTTTCCAGAGTTATCTGATTCTTGGGTGTGATAAATTCTCTGATAGGATTCTGTGGAAAATGGTCTACAGTAGTAAGGGATTGTGTTAATGGGCTCTGGAACAGTGGCAACAAAATGTTCTCCCTCTTTCTCTCTGTCTCTGTTTCTCTTTCTCAATCTCTCTCTTTTGTTTGTCTCAACTGTAATCTTTGATCAGAATTCTTGCTCCCAAACTTCACCCCTGAGTCTCTGTTGAGAGTGGGCTTAGTAAAAGTTTTATTATTATTATTATTATTATTTGCTTGCCTTTTTGACTGATGAAGGGGTCTTATAGGTGAATAATTTTCAAGGCAGTAAATTTTAAAATATAAACTCTTGGTTCCATGTGAGCAAGATAACTTTATCTTTACTTTTTCAGGTATTGTTTTTTTTACCATATCTTAATCTGTTGTGATTTTTTTTCCAGAAATTGCTTTTTGAAAATAAAAACAGATCATGTCAAGGATCTTGTAGAGTCATGTCTGAGGAACTCACATGCAAGTGTCTTGATTCCCGTTCCTTGGGAATATGAGTAAGAGAAGGAATAAAAGATGAGTCACTTTTGTCATCCAAAAAACTGAAAACATACTCAATATTTTGCAAAACAATAAAATGTCATTAAAATTTCCAAGAATGTATAATAGAATTTATGTGCTCTGGTTTTCAAAGGAATGTACATTCATTTCATATACTTAGAAAAAACAGGACAGGAAAAAAGAAACTATTCAATCAAAATCTCACAGAGATAAATGTTAACATTTTGGACCTCTACTTAAAAAATTTTTTTTTCACAAAATTCTTTAATAGTTTCAATACTTATACCTTTAGAATCCTAGAAGAAAAATAATCTTAGGGTAATTTGTTTGTTTTGTTTTTAAAAATAAAACACATGCTCTGCTTTGTATCATTATCTTTGGTTTAGTGTTTGTTTGGGAGTGATGCTTAATTTATTTTTCTTAAAGGTGGACTTTTACAGAAGAATTATACCTACATTTTTCTAAAGCATACTAATTCTTTAGAGATAGAATTTTGAATCTCAACCCAATCTTTATAATAAACTCAGAGCTAAGAAGATAGAATTCTCTGACATTTGTCTTTTTTTTTTTTAAGATTTTATTTATTTATTTGACAGAGAGAGAGAAAGAGAGCCAGAGAGCACAAGTGGGGGGGAACAGCAGAGGGAGCCCTCCCCTGCTCAGGGAGGGCTTGATCCCAGGACCGTGGGATCATGACCTGAGCCGAAGGCTGACGCTCAATCGACTGAGCCACCCAGGCGCCCCTGATATTTGTATTTTTGAGGAAGATAATGATGGAGCAAATTAACATTGAGAATGAAATAGGAACAGCCCAAATTCTGCATAAACATTCATTATTCAGGATTATTCCATGAGCTTCAATATTTTGTTTAAGATCCTCATGAATCTTAGACTTAGTTGCATTATTTAAGAATTCACCTTTTTTTTCCCCCCCTATCAGTATGAAGAATCATTTACCCAAGACATCTACTCACTTTTCTCTTGGGGAAGGTAGAAGAGAAGGTTAGAGGAGAGGCAACATGCTGTTGAGTCCAGCACTTTGGTCCAGTTAGCATCAGTTTTTTCAGTGACCACAGATTGAACTTCTAATTGCAGCCAGCTCTCTCAAAATACTTGTTTTTGGTCACAAAGGGAAATAAAATGAGGGTGCATGAGTCACTGTACATTCTTGAAAGTTATTAGCAAAACAATCTTCCTAAGGAGGGGCAGTAGTGTCATCTTTATCTTAGAAGAACACATCTCAAATTATTAAATAATAGGGGGAAACTACAGTAAGATTGCAATAATACGGTGAAAATACATTTCATTGTAATCCAGGCTTTGGCTGTATCCTTTCTTATAACTAGGATCCACCACAGCAAAGTAGCAGACATCCTGGAGTTTACTGGACACCCTTGAGAATTCCAGCTGTCAGCAGCAGCTTGAGGCTCCTGTACCCAAAGCCAAGCTCCTAGCTGTCACTTTGAAGCACTAGTTTCTGAGGTAGAATTAGTTGAAAGAAGAGAATGCTTTGGACTGGGGCCAGAAACTTACCCCTTGAAAAGATGCGCAGAAGCTGGTCTAGGGAGTAATAGAATTTATTGGAAAATGCTTCATTGAGAAACCTGGTGAACCATGCCAGAGCCTGCCCCTTCCTGTCTCTGAAGACTGCCCTCAAAGGAGAGGCAGTTTTGAGTTTCAGAAGGTCTGTTTCTACATAGGCTTAGAATATGCTGTGTAGGACAGCCACTGGGTAGCTTCATATTAATGAACTAATTATTAGCTTTATGTGATATAATTATTTATGTGAATTATAATTGGGTATAACAGCTAGCAAAGAGCAATGCAATTGTCAGAGTGTCATGAATTGATTAGAAAGAAGAGGCTTAGAAAAACTAAATAATGACACCATTTGGATAGTTCAAAATAAAGAAATGCAATCAAAAGAAAGCGTGGTTGAAAAGTACTTTGCTCAAGCATATACAGAATAAATGTGTCCTAAATCAGATAAAAATATATGTACCAGTTTCCATTTCCCCAGAAAAATCAGACAAATCACAAGAAAGGAAATGGTAGACCTTGGGATAGGCTAAAACACCTCGTATTACAAATTAGGTTTTTATTTTTATATCAATAGATTTTTTGCTTTTGTTTGTTTCAAGTTTTTATTTACATTCTAGTTAGTTAACATATAGTGTAATGCTGGTTTCAGGAGTAGAATTTAGTGATTCATCACAGTGCTCATCACAAGTGCCTTCTTTAATATCAGTAGATCTTAAAAATTTTTATTATTTTTTTAAAGATTTATTTATTTATTTTAGAGAGAGCACGAGCGGGAGGGGCAGCAGGGAAGGTGAGGGAGAGAATCTCAAGCAGACTCCCCGCTGAGTGTGGAGCATGACCTGGGGCTCAATCTCATGAATCTCATGACCCTGAGATCACGACCTGAGCCAAAACCAAGAGTTGGACACTTAACCAACTGTGCCACTCAGACACCCCAATATCAGTAGTTTTTTTTTTTTTTTAGAAAAAAGGAGAACAATAAAGCTTCCCATACTGCTGTTTATAGTTTTGAAAAGTTGAAAATTGTTTTTCTCATATACTTGGTAAATTTTTGCTTAAATTTGATAATGAGAAGGCATCTTTTTTCCCATCACACAGCTGTTAGCCATTAAAGGAATGAACTTTGAACTTCAATCTTTTAAAACATGTGCAAATATTTATATATCTGCAACTTAGGAAAAATGTTTTCCCAGCACTGTTTAACAAAAACTTTTAATCTCTGCTTTATTTTTATATTATTGTAACATTTCAGGTGTCTCTTAAGACACAGTTTAAGCTTCCAGCTTATAATAATATTGTGTCCAGCCAAAATCTGAAGTAGCTTAATGGTTACAGATCATTTAGTCAAAGTTGACTACAAGGTATTTGGGGCATGTTCTTATTATAGCTTTATTCCCAAATAATTCTGAAGTATTAAATCATCAACTGAAAAACTGGCATTTTTATTTGAAATAGAAAATTTTGAATCACATAATAATCTTCATGTGACTAAAAGCAGCAGAGGTAGTCCATTAGGATCACACTTTGTACCACTCCTTGCCTAGGGTCCTATTACTTTACTCATTTATTGATCATTTTGGGATGTCCATGAGGGATGAGACACTATGTTAGGAGGTAGGCTTACAGAGATAGTTCTTGTCCCTAAGCAGTTGAGGATGAATTATAATAGTACTGTATTAAAAATGGTATAATAAGTATATGCAGAGGATGCCATTGTAGTAGAGGAGAGACAGAACAAGGGTATTTAGGGTAGTGTAGCCTGGGTATAGGGGTAGAGACACACTTCCAAGAAAAGGTAACATCTGATATTTGGAGGCTGAATATAGCAATTTCTGTTATGGCTAAAGGCCAAACTCATCTTTTCCATGGTAGTAGAGTCATTTACACATTTATATATGTGTTTTGTTTAGATCTGGTTAACCTTTCTCTAGACTCTCCTCTTGGTTATTTACCTTTAATCATATAATTACTTAATTTCAAAATTGACAAGAATTTTATCCCTCATCTATCTCTGTGGCTCTCAAATTTTGTTGTGCACCAGGATTACTTGGACAGATTATTAAGACATAGATTTCTGAGCCCCACTGCAGAGTATCTGATTCTGAGGTGGAGATTGAGAATTTACATTTTTAAGATTTCAAGTGATGTTGATGCTACTGGTTCATGAGCCATACTTGGCTGATTATCAGAATAAGCTGGGAATGTTTAAAACTATGGACTTCTGGTATCTACTCCTAGAGATTCAAATTTAGTTGAATTTGGGTAGGAACAAGGAATCTGCATTTTAAAATGTATCTCTCTAGCTGATTTTGATTATCAATGGAGCTTGGGATCCACTGACATAGTCTAGGTCTCTCATTTCACAAATAATAAAATTGAGATGTAGAAAAGTTATGAGAACTCATAAAAATTACACAGTTAACAAAGAGCAGAGCACTTTCCCACTGTACCTCAATTTTTTTCCCTTCAAGAAACCATAATGAGAATTCATTTTTTACCAAATCGTGTCAATATTTTTATCATAACATTCAATGTTGTCCAAAAATCTCTTCCTTATAACCTACTGTCCCAATAATTGGATAAAATTAAGCCAGCTCCAAATATATAAAAAAGTATCTACTATATTCTATGGAAGGGGGTGGATGGATTCAGATCAGGATAACACTCAGTCCTATTTCCCAAGGAACTTCCAGACAAGTAGCAGATAACACATTCCCAAACATGCACAAATATATACCCTCACACAATGACAATAAAAGACTTACAGTAAGTGCTAGCGAAGAAGTATAAAATATCAGATGATGAAACAGCTATTTATATAGATCTATTTGCCAGATACTGTGCTAACTTTTTAGGGATGCAGAAGTATTAAAACTTGGCTTTCTATCTAAACAAATCATAATACAACTATGCAAAACACAACTGACTACACTGTAACAATTAATCTATAAAAATGGAATGAATAAAACGTTATCAGAAGGTAGAAGTGGGAGAGATTAATTCAGCTGGAATATTTGGGAGTGTTCACAGAAAGGGTGATAGAAAAGGCATTTACACATTTCTACATAGGTTTTGTTTAGATTTGGGTGCTCTTCCTTTAATCTTTCCTCTTGATTAGTCTCTGCCAGGTGAAGGAGGCAGCAGAGCAAAAGCACAAGGTGATCCTGTGATGTGGTCTTTTACAGAATAGATAATAGAACGATAGGGCTAGAACAAAGCATGTGGAATCAGAATAGTATTCATGAAAGTGAATTTGAGCTGGGCTTTAAAGGATGCATAAGATTTGGTAAATAATATTAACTTTTGCACACATTATTAATTATACTAATTAATTTTAGAATTCTTCCTCCTTTATTTCCAAACTACAGAAAATTTTACCGATGCCCTGGGTTCAAATCAATGCCCTTAAAATTTCCCACATTGGTGTTTATCAACGCTATCTGAGGATTACAGTTACCTCTGGTACTTAAACAAAACCAAAACCAAAACAGAAGTCTTGGCTCTGCTTGCGAGGTTTTGATTCTGGAGATTTTTATTCAAGATGCCTGATGGTGGCACGTTGGGATTTCTAATGGGTAGTTTTTCATAGCTCCTTCTGATCTGAACCAATGGCCTACCAAATGCCAAAATCTAGAATAAGTTAAAGATGTACTTGCCCAGTTGAATGTTTCTCTGCAACTTAAATGCTTCAGTAAGGTCTTTGTACAATTTTATTTTCTTTATACCAGGAAGATAATTTTAATGTGCATACTTTGAGATCCTAATAGGTAAAAGCAGAGAAACATTTCCTAAATAAGCATTTTGAGGATAAGGAAACTCAATCTATTTATCCTCTCATGTCCTCATATATGCTTCCACAAGAAATGCCATCCCACTGTACTCATTTGGATTAAAACAAAGCAAGGATTTTAAATGTACATAATTTTTAAATAAATATTATTTCATGATTTTAAAATAAATACTATGTATACATAGCTCTAAGATGAATTTTAACTCATCAATCAAATTGAACCAAATTGCTCAGATTACATAAACGTTAAAGAAAACCTCAGGAAATTGACCCCTATTGGATATTGAAGAGTTAGTCATTATTGAATATTGCTGCATTTCTAAATTCTGCACTTTTGATGCTCACTCACATTAGTCATAAGCTTTGTGTGGGTGGATAATGTGCTTAGAGCAGTTGTTGATGACTTGTTTTTCTTTGACCATTTAGTAAGCATTTTTAATGAATAAGGTTTCAATTATTTGTATGCCCTCACAAGCTATAATCAATGCATCATTTCAAAATATAAATAAAAGTATTTTTATTTTTGAGACATGATGTTCTGAGGAGTCAAATCCCATAGCTGTCTATTGAATTAGATCTTGCTGGGTTGGGATTTTATTATTAGGCATTCCATTAGCTCACTACTCAAGGTCAATGTAGATAAGACTAAGAAAATTGTATTTTCTCATGGATGAAAGATGTGATCCTTGGAGAGCAAAGGAAAAGATGACCTATCAATATGATGACATTTTAAAATCTTTTATAATTAATTTTTTTCTGAGTTCTATAGATACTATGCTCCCCACTCCTTTGGTCCTTCAATGAGAAGAAATTTAAGCATACATGATACACAAGGACTAATACTTTGGGATTCATGTAAAAATAATAGAATATAAGATGCTATTCCAAAGTATAGCATTTATAAGCTCAATCAGGTGTGCATTATGTCCTCTCTGTTTGTAGTATGTACCTTTTTCATCTTATGTGAAAACTTATAGCATGTATATCAGGCATCATATTTCAGTGTTGTGTTTATTAAAATGAGATTTTACATTTAAAAGCATTTACATTTAAAAATAAAGATAGGTAGAGCCTAAGGTGTTTTATAAAGTGACAATAATAGACAATTTTGTTTTGTGTAAATCTGAAATGTACCTGCTGTGTGTATATGATGAAGATTGAAAAATAATGGAAGAATTCTATTCTGATCAAACTCAGTTTATTAGGCACAGCTAATTTAATATTCACCCCTACTCTAAAGTAGGTATTATTAGGTGTACCTTACAAGTGAAGAACTTGAAGTAGAGAGTTTAAATAATTTAACCCATAGCTGAGTAAGTGGCAGAACTGGTATTTGAACCTAGGTAATAGACTCCAGGATTTCTGATCTTAATCACCACACTATACTGAGAAAAGAATTTACATTTATAACTCTTTAACATTATGATTCAGGCTGGGGGTAAGAAACACCTATGAGATAAAAGTGTAATTTCTGCAGCTTAGTAATGTTGAACAAATTATTTTAATACTCTGCCTGCTACTTGAGAAAGTTCATTTGCTGAAGTAGAAAAGTGTGTTTAAATTAAAAAGAAATAATATACATTGGGCATGAATTTTTAAGATAGTAGCAAGAACATTGAACTTAGAATCAGGAATTATAAACTCTAGACCCATCTCTATCTTTGTTTAGACCCTTCATTCTCTGACTATGTACCAAAGCACCATGGGACAGGAGCACTGAACTCACGGTAATGTGAGGTTATTTTAACATTTTTCAAGGAGAACATAGTGACATTTGACATGTATTGGACACTGCTCAAAGTGCTAGCTCAAAATAGTTCGTGGTTTTGATGTTATGTCACACTACATTCCATTCAATTACATCATATTTTTGTAAAGCTGAAGTTTCAACAGTCACCATGATAAAAAGCAAGTAGCACGTGAAAATCAATGTGGAATAGAAATGAGGGTGGAGGTGTACAACCTGATTCCAAGGTTTGAGAAATCATGCTGTGCCTTGCAGGAAAATAGATCCCATTAATAAGTAATTGTGGTTAAGAATGAAATAAAGATGATATTTTTTTCTTTCAATTATCATGTATGATTTTGTTTAAATGGCTGCTGAGTTGTTAGAGCATAAATAACGTATTAAGTTGTTTAGATGTAACTACTTAATAAATGGAACTCGTACATGTTTATTTTGTACTGGGAGCATCATGAAAAATTTGCTGAGAACCTAAGGGCTCTGTGAACTGAAAAAGCTTAGGGAACTTTGGAATAGAAATTTGGTTTTTGGTATTTTGAAGTATTTTTTTTCTTGGCTTCAATTTTCTTATCTGAGAAATGAATGGGCCAGAACAGATGGCCTCAAATTCTAATCTAACAGGCAATGATTCTGTGACAATGCGGAGGGTAATGTAAGTGACTTTGATAATTTCATGTCACATTCTCCTATAGTACTTAAACCCTATCTTAAATTGGGAAAAGCATAGAATGTAGCTGTCCTGTGTGATGATCTTCTAATGTATTTTAAACCAAACTTTTAAAACATATTAACTCCTCGCATGTAGATGAGTTAGTCATTTTATAAGTATATCTCACTTAACTCTTTAATCTATGGAGCTCATGATGTTTTTGTTTGTTTGTTTGTTTTTTTGGCATTCAGGTGTTTTCTCCACTTGTTAACATGAGGAATTAGAAAAGTCCAAGAATAAGTGAAAATCTGCACTTTGTAAATATTGGAAAATCTAGGGTGTCTGAACTACCTAAGAAAATATTGTCCCATGAAAATATCAAATCGAAAACAAGTATCTCACTGTTTTCAATAAAAATTCTGGCTAATAAGTACACCACAATTGCATTCTTTTATATTGCCAACTTACACAAGGAAGTCCTCCTATAGAAAATCTTTGAATATGTGTCTATAAAATATAGTACTTGTTACATGGAAAAGTATTAGATTCTTATTAGGCATCTATCAAATAATGGCTATCATTTGTGACAACATGGTGAACCTGGAGGACATTATGTTAAGTGAAATAAGCCAGACATAGAGGGACAAATGTTACATCATACTGCTTACATGAGGAATCCAATAGTCAAACTCACAGAAGCAGAGAGTAGAATGGTGGTTGCCAGGGGCTGTGGGGAGGGAGGCAATGGGGAGGTATTTGTTAAAAGGTACAAAGTTTCAGTTATACAGGATGAATAAATCCTAGAGATCTACTACACAGCAGAGGGCCTATAGTTAACAATATTGTGGGGGCGCCTGCGTGGCTCAGTCGTTAAGCGTGTGCTTTCGGCTCAGGTCATGATCCCAGGGTCCTGGGATCGAGCCCCACATCGGGCTCCCTGCTCAGCGGGAGGCCTGCTTCTTCCTCTCCCACTCCCTCTGCTTGTGTTCCCTCTCTCACTGTGTCTCTCTCTGTCAAATATATAAAATCTTTAAAAAAAACAAAACAAACAAAAAAAACCAATATTGTGTTGTATTCTTCTTTTTTTTTTTGTAAAAGCTTGTTAACAGAGTATATCTTATGTTGTGTTCTTATCACAAAATAAGTAATAAAGAGGGCAGGAGGAAACTTTTGGAAGTGATGGATATGTTTATGTTATAGATTGTGGTGATGGTTTCATAGGTGTATACTTATCTCCAAACTTACCAATTTATATACATTAAATATACATAGCTTTCTGAATATCAATCATACCTCAATAAAGTTTTTTTTTTAAAAGATGTTATTTATTTATTTGACAGAGAGAGAGAGACAGCGAGAGAGGGAACACAAGCAGGGGGAGAGGGAGAGGGAGAAGCAGGCTTCCCGCTGAGTGGGGAGCCCAAAGCGGGGCTCGATCCCAGGACCCCGGGATCATGACCTGAGCCGAAGGCAGACGCTTAACGACTGAGCCACCCAGGCACCCCTCAATAAAGTTGTTTAAGATTTCCTCCGAGTAGCAAAGAGAACACTTGGTGTTTTAAAATAAAAATGAAGATTAGTAAATATATAAAAACTTACAGATGATCTACTATTTCCAAAAAAAATTTAGATGCACATAAGACCTTGGTTGGATCACTATAAGTATATCAACCCTGGAGACAAATCAGCAATTTTTGTTTTTTACAAGTGAACTGAAGTGGCGGTCACAGTTCTGTCCATTTTTGTGAGTAGTCTATGTAGGTGTTTGTATACATTTTTTCAAATACTGTTGCTATAAATTGATTTAGTTTCTTATTGTATTAGTTTCCTATTGCTGCTATAACGAATTACCACAAACTTAGTGGTTTCAGCATCACAAATTTATTATCTTAGTGTTTTTGAGATCAGATTTCTCAGTGAGCTAAAATCAAGGTGTCAGCAGGGTTGTGTTCTCTGAAGCTCTAAGGGAGAATCTATTTCCTGGCCTTTTTCAGCTTTTAAAGACTGTTCTCATTCCTTGGCTTGTGACACTCTTCCATCTTAAAGCCAGCAATGGCCTCACTTTGACCTCTGTTTCCAAAGTCACATCTCCTTCTTTGACTCTGCTGCCTCCTTCTTTCCTTTATAAATATTCTTGTGATTACTGGGTCCCACCCAGATCTCACAGTCCCTTTTTCTATATAAGGTAACATGTTTGGGGGAGGGGATAATAATTCTGCTTATCACATTAAGGTATGCCTTGCTTCATGCAACAGAAGATTTTAAGAGGCAGTATAAGTATTCTATGAAGGCTCTAAGTTTAGTAGATTAACTCCTTTTAGTTGACATACAGAATTCAGGTTTATGTTTGGTAGAATATAAATCATTCACTAGTCAGCTATTACCACATATTTCTTTAGATAAAGTTATAAGTTATAGCAACAAAGTGAAATGATGAGCCTTATAGTATAAAAGATTTTCTACAATCTGAAAATAGTTTTAAAATCTAAGTTTGTATCAGGTTTCTTATTGCCTGAAATGAACCTAAAGAACATATACAAATATTTTTATAGTAAATAAGCAAGATAAATAAATCACCCTGATTAGAAGTTGATTTTTATCTAGAAAGATAGAGCACGTCTTTTAGCTTATGCTCCAGGAAGAAAGTTCTTTCGTACCAAAAAGGGCTTAAAGTACCCCATGTATTGGCATAACATGTAGGGCTTGTTGAGTTCACACAGATTTCAGCTGCCAAGAACGCAATACCATCAGAGAGAAACAGCTGTAACATCATACAGCTAATTACTTGTACAAGAAAAGCAAGGTGGCCAGTATTTTTTAGAACAGAGGTTCTCAAACTGTAATATGGATAAATACTACCTGGGGGATCATATTAAATTACAGATTCCAATTCAGATCTGAGGAGTCCTAAGTTTATTATGAGGTTCTAAGTCATGCTATTGGTCTCTGAACCACATTTTGCACAGCAGGGCTGTAGAACATTCTGGAAAGAGCAAAGGCTACTATAGAAATCAACTTATAAAAACACTATTCTTAACACATTACTTTGAGTAGGCACTTAAGTGAAAACTAAAAATTTTATTGTGAGTGCTAATAAGAAACAAGAAATGGACACCTCAGTAAAGATTGGGTGGGACATATGGTTATCACCATTTCTTTAGCGAGGAAGAACTGAAACTATGTTTTAATTAGAACCTTCTGTATACGCTTTCTAGTAAGTTGTAAGTAGGAACATATGGTATGAAAGTACTGTTCACATTATAATGTGTGAATTTACTTATTCCCAAATGGATGGATCTTTTTGTTTGAAGAATACCTTACATTACTGTTGGCACCACTGGTTTGTTCTATTTCTGGAATCAAGTTTTGATGCCCAGAGTGGGAAAAACTAGGTGAGTCCTAAACCTTAACAATTTCATTCTTATTTTTGTAGTTTAGTTATTACAGAACCTCTGTAAAGTTAATAGTTGTCTCACTTACTTAAAAATAATTAGATGATAAACACACAAACAAGTTAAATAAATAATACAATTTCAGGCAGTTGGATGCAGGGAAAAAGAATGGAGAGTGAGGGAATTGGGTTGAGCAGAAATTAGATCAAGTTAGACAAAAGTCTGGGATAAAAATTCTAAGCTGAGAAGAATAGAAGATATACAAACCATGACTAAGAGAACAGCTCAGCTTACCTGCTAGATGAGAAAGTCCGTGTGGCTGGAGGGAAACGAACGAAGAAAAGAATGGAGGAGACAACCTTGAGTTTGTAGAGGCCAAATGATGCAGCACTTTGTGCGTTATGAAGTTAAGAAGTTTGGATTTTATTCCAAGTATGCTGGAAATACACTAGAACAGTCGCAGAAGTAAAGGGAACAGATTAATGACTTCAAAGCCGTGATCTGTTATTTGACCTCTTCCCTCCCTGTTTCTCTTCAGAGCATCTATTACTCTATTTCCTATTTACTGATTTCATGGCCTATCTTCCAATATGGAATGTAAAAGCTTTGGACCTTCATACTGCCCTTCAGTATATCCCCTCTGCCCAGAACACTGACTGACCTATGATAATTTCTTAGTAATTTCTTCTTTTCCAAAGGTATGGTTAGGTAGGACTTGTTGGTTGATGAGTTTGAGGAGAAGATACAAGAAGAAAGAGTCCAAGGTAACAATCATTTTTTTTTTCTTCTGAGAAAGTGGATAAAAAAGGCACAATGTACCACAGCTGAAAAAATATTAAATTCAGAAAAATAAATTTATTTTGGAAAGAAATAAAAAATGAGTTTAGCTTGAAATATATTAAAATTCATGTAATGGTGACATGTTCAAGGGGGAAATGTTCTGCAGAATATTTTGAAATGTTTAGAGAGGAGAGACTCCTATAGTGAAACTTATTCCCACAGAACAATAGTTCCATGTGATTTAAGAGGTGTTCTGCCAAAGAAAATTCACAAAGGTCACATCTACTCACAGAATCCTTCTTTTACCCTTTTCTTGGACTTGGTACTTCTCCATGTCTTCCTATACTAACTGTTTTCAGTATGTCCTTACAGCTGATTTTCTTCATTATAGTGATGATTTATTATAATAATTATCTCAAAATTTACATATTTTTGTATTAGTGTTAGCTAATTGTGTGTATTTTAATTTTCACCATGTTCTTTTAACTAATTTTCTATTTTTCCTTAAAATTTATATTTTATCTTTTATGGTTGTTGTTCTAGAAAAGCAAACATAACGTGTAGGTGTATGACAGGCATCTGAGAGGAATACCTTAGGAATTCCCATGCCCTAAAAAACAGTGGTTTTATATTTGGGGTCTGCCATCCCTACTGCTATCAGTTGGCTTTTTATAGCTCTCCTAACCCCCTAATTCTAGTTCTAGTCCTGATCTCATATTTT
>NC_138376.1:54855659-54886577 GCF_054177405.1 Leptonychotes weddellii
TGTATTCCCATCCAAATCTATATGTTGAAGCCTTAACTCCCAGTGAAACTGGATTTGGAGACAGACCCTTTAGGGAGGTAATTAAAGTTAAATAAAGTCATAGGGTAGGTCCTAATCCAATATCACTGATATCTTTGTAAGAAGAGAAAGAGACACTAGGGATGCATGCACACACACAGAGCAAAGGCCATGTAAGGACACAGCAAGAAGGTGGCCTTCTGCAAGCCAAGGAGAGAAGCCTTAGGAGAAACCAAACCTGCCAACACCTTTATCTTGGATTTCCAGTCTCCATAACTGTGAGAAAACAAATTTCATTGTTTTAAGTCACATAGTCTGTGGTATTTTTTATAGCAGCCCTAGTAAACTAGTACACCAGGTTCTTAACTATCACTGATGGGTGTCCAGCTTGCTGTGGGACACATAGCTTCCTCTTTTAATCAGTGGGCAGAACTCGACACGTAGCTCTACTGAACAGAAGGGGACCAGGAAGTGTAGCGTACCCAAAGGAGAGCAGAATGGGGTATTGGGAAGTGCTAGTGAGGTACACCACATGCCGAGTTGTTGGTTGTTTCTCTTAATGGATTACAGTGCTTTCTCATCCTCTTCATATTGCCTCTCTGAGATTCAGTGCTCCACATTTGATTTCACTTTTTCCATTTATAGAATGTAAGTTTTTCATAACTGACTATTCAATACCATTGCTACATAGTGATCTGATCTAGGAAGCCTATTTCTCATTACAAAATAGTTCATATTCAGTAGATTAAAATTAAGATTGCTGTAAGAATTCATGTTTAATTAATAAAGGTGTTATTAGGTATAATAGGTATTATAGTAAAGGTATATATATTTAAAGGTATTTTATATATATAATATATAATATAATATATATATTAATATACACACATGTATTTTTCTGTTCTGACAACTGAGAGGGTCTAAAAGAAAAGACATTCCAGGAGCAACAATCACACTTAGTGCCCAGGTCTTGGTTTTTAGGACATTCTCCAATAAAAAGAACCAGGTCTTCTTGGAGAAATGGCTGACTCTAGGACAGGGTCAGGAAGAACCTGGAGCAATGAACTTGAAAGAAATAAAGAAATCCACAACGGTGGGGATGAAGGAGGTATGCAAAAAGAACCCAGGAGCCAAGAGAAAGAGCTATCAGTGGGCCAGACTGGAACAGTTTGAGCAGCAGCAACAACAAATAGTATTAGATTATAACCCAAATTATAAAATGAATATCTGTGAGTCCATATTGATGTAAATAAATTACAAAGTAAATTAATACGTAAAGGAGAGAAAAATCTTCCATTCAGAATTCCAAATAAATTATGGAGATATTTTGCCCTAGGAGGGGAAGCATAAGTCCCTACTTCTTAAGTGTGGGGTTTATTTATTACAAATATTATGATATAGAAAAGGAATAACTTAATGGTGGAGAAACCTGACACATATGACTTCACCTGGATGATCAAGGTGAACATCAACAGTCAGAAATTATGTTGATGGTATGGAACGTTGATATGATGTGATGAAAAATGGCATTTTGCCTCTGTGATATTCCTCCACAAAACCCATAACCCCAGGATAATTGTGAGAAAAACACAATTTTATAGAGGGACCTCTTATAATATACTGGATCTGTACTCCTCAAAGGTGTCAAGGTTATCAAAAACAAGTTTGAGAAACCGTCTTAGTCAAGAGGAGCCAAAAGAACATGACGATTAAAGGTAATGTGACATCCTGGTGGGATCCTGGAGCAGAAAAAGGACATTACATAAAAACTAAGGAAATCTGAATAAGCTATGGACATCAGTTAATAATAATGTATGAATAGTGGTTTATTAATTGTAACAAATGTAGCATATAGTGAGATGTCAAAAATAGAAAATATACTATTTTTATATCTGTATACATTTTCTGTAAATCGAAAACTGTTCTTTAAAATGTATATTATTAATAAAAATAATTGGGAGAAAATATTTCAATTACTGATTGCGTCCTATATGCTAGGACCATGCTAGGAACTTTTTGTTCATCGTAGCCCAGGGAAACAGCTGTCCATCCTAAGTGAATGCAATCCTCTTGAATGTTGCTAAATGTTAGAACATTTATGTTAGAAAACAAAATCCCGTATGTTCGAAGCTTTGGAACCCTTTTTTTCTCTTGCTATACAGCAAGCTGATATTGGCATAGATAAGAATGGGTAAAATTGTTTAATGTATTTAATGTTAGAACTGTGATTTTTAATTACCTGGCACATGTAAGAGGAACTTTTTTCTCTTGATGCTGATTTAGCAAACTTAAAAATGAACATGGTGCATCACGGCAATTATGTTATTTCTGTCAGGGTGTATGCACATTTTTTAGATATTTGGTCTGAATTTGATAGTCTTTGAACTTAATATATCTTCTGCGTACCATCAGCTGACATCATAATTTCATATCTGATACTTGGATTGGCAATGTTCCTACTGTATCACTCATAAAAATGAAATCTTGACTAGGAATAAATGTATTCTTAATGGGATATTGTGTAAATCAAAGAGAAAAATAAAAACACCTGGCTAAATTAATTTGTGAGCAGAATCTACTAATGTTGAATGGCAGCCAAGCATTCCTCATTGTCCCTCGGAACATCAGTTCCATGTGATTTAATAGGTGTTCTGCCGAAAACTGTGGTCATACAAGTTTGGGAAAAGCTAGGTTTAAGATAAATGGGAGATTTTTCCAAGTCTTCTCATAATATACTAAGGTATTTTGTGATTCCTCAAGTTTGTATAATTTCCCAAGCTTTTTTGACCACAAAACCCATTTTCAAAGAAAACATTATTATTCTAAGAAAGCAGTTTCTGTGGAACTCCAATTAGGAACACTTAGCCTAGGTTGATGTTTCTCAAAGGCCGGTCTTGTGATCAGCAGCATCAGCATCAGTCAGGAAATTATTAGAAATGTAAATGCTTGGGGGCGCCTGGGTGGCTCAGTCGTTAAGCGTCTGCCTTCGGCTCAGGTCATGATCCCAGGGTCCTCGGATCGAGCCCTGCATCGGGCTCCCTGCTTGGCGGAAAGCCTGCTTCTCCCTCTCCCACTCCCCCTGCTTGTGTTCCCTCTCTCGCTGTCTCTCTCTCTGTCAAATAAATAAAAATAAAAATCTTAAAAAAAAAAAAAAAGAAATGTAAATGCTTGTGTATCACCTTAAACCTCCTGAATCAGAAACTGTTGGGTCGGAGCCCAGCAATCTGTGTTTTAATAAGCCTTTCAGGTGTTTCTGATGCATGCTAAAATCTGAACACCATTAATCTAGGAGAAACTCACATCTTGAACTTAGAGACCAATGTTGTTGATTGCTTAATATCTTTACTATGGTTGTTCTCCTTCAAAGGACTGATGTCTTCTAGTAGACTGAAAGCCATTAGTTCATCTGGACTTTCAAAGGAGCTATATATGAGTTCTTGGTACTCAGAATGGGATCAGTAGGATATATTGACTAAGAAATCTGAGATGAACCAAAACAGTTCTTTGATTCTCTAAACATCTGATTTGTTTAATGTGGAATGAACGAGGGGGGTCTTATTTCTTTAGGTAGGACTTGAAAGAAAGATGACATTATAGAAAAGAAATAAATACTTTGTTGTGGACTATGAGAAACAGCTTTTATTTTGAGGCAAAAATTTACTCAATAAAGATAAAGAAGGTAAAAATAGATTGGCAATGTAAAGAGTCTGGGTGGCTAAGCATCACATATCACTCTGGGTCCAGATTGCTTGGGTTTGAAACCCTGCTTTTTCTTGGGCAAGTTCTTTAATACTCTAAGCTTCAGTTTTCTTACCTGTAAAATGGGGTTACTAATAGTATATCTTGTAGGATGCTATAAAGATGAAATAAATGTGTTAATGTATGTTTTGATGAATTCTTTTTTTCAGTTTATTGAGGTATGATTTATAAATAAAAATGGTATGTGTTTAAGGTATCCAATGTGATGTTATGATATATATACATACTGTGAAATGATTACCACAATTAAACTAATTGATATATCCATCACCTCACATATTCACAATTACTTGTGTGTGTGTGAGTGTGTGTGTGATGAGAACACGAGATCAACTGGTAGCAAATTTCACATACACAATACATTATTATTAACTATAGTTATCATGATGTACATTAGATTTCCAGAACTTGCTCATCTTATAACTAAAAGTTTGTACCCATTGACCAGAATCTCCCAATTTCCCTCAGCCTTCAGTTCTTGGTAACCACAATTCTACTCTCCATTACTATGAATTTGACTTTTTTTTTTTTTTTTAGATTCCACATGTAAGTGAGATCATGCAGTATTTGCCTTTCTGTGTCTGGCTTATTTCTCTTAGTATAATGTCCTCCAGGTTCATCAATGTTGTTGCAAATGGCAGGATTTCCTTCTTTTTAAGGCTGAATAGTATTCCTACACACATATATATGTCACAAATTATAGCTATAGTTATTCTAATACCTTTGTCTTTTAACCTTTATACTAGAGTTAAAAGTTATACTACCATTAGAATATTCCGAGTTTGTCTATTTGCATACCTTTATCAGTGAGTTTTATGTTTTCTCATTACTTTCACATCTCATGCTAGCTTCCTTGCATTTTAGCTTGGAGAACTCCTTTTAGCCTTTCTTATAAGACAGGTCTCATGGTGATGCACTCCCTAACCTTTTATTTGTATGGGAAATACTTCCTTTTTCCTTCATTTGTGAAAAAATAGTTTTGCTGGTTCAAGTATTTTTAGCTGTTAGTTTTTATCTTTTAGCACTTTGAATATATTATCCTGTTCTCTCCTGGATTGCAAGGTTTCTGCTCAGAAATCTGCTGAGGTTTCCCTTGAATGTGACAAACCTTTTCACTTGCTACTTTCAAAATTTTCTCTGTCTTGATTTTTGATGATTCAATTATAATGTATTTCAGTGAAATCTTTGAATTAAACCTGTTTGGGGGACCATTAAGCTTTAGGGACCTGAATATCTATATCTCTCCCCAGATTTGGGAAGTTTTCAGACATTATTTCTTTAAATAAGCTGTTCCTTTTTCTCTCTCTGCATCCTTCTGCAACTCCCATAATGTGTATTTTAGTTTTATTGCTGATGTCCCATAAGTCATATGGGCTTTCTTCAATCCTTTTCCTTCTTTGTCCTTTTGTCTCCACCGACTGAACAATTTCAAGTGATTTGTCTTCATGTTTACAGATTCTTTCTTCTCTGATCAAGTCAAAGTTGACAATCTTTATTGTATTTTTCATTTCACTCATGGTATTCCCCAGTTCCAAAATTTCTCTTTGTTCTTTTGTTATGATTTCTGTCTCTCTGTTGAACTTCTAATTTTGTTCATGTACTGTTTTCGTGATTTCTTTGAGTCATCTGTATGTGTTCTCTTGTAGCTTGCTGAGTTTCCTTATATAATTACTTTGAATTCTTTTCAGGCAATTCATAGATCTCCATTTCTTTGAGGTCTGTTACTGGAAAATTATTGTGTTCCTTTGCTTATGTCATGTTTCCTTGATTTTTTTTTTTTTTGAGTTCCTTAAACTCTTGCATTGCTGTCTTTTCATTTCAAGAAACAGTCACATCCTGCAGTCTTTCCTGACTGGCTTCAGGAGAGAAATACCTTCACCAGTTAGCCTGACTAGGCACGCCTAGGCTGTTTCTGACATTTTGTATGGATGCACCCATTCCACATCTCTTGTTCCCCCTTGGGGGTAATTCCTAAAGTTGTATGCCTTCGTTTAATCTTGCAAAGGCAGGCTGCAGGATGAGTTCCCTGTTTTGCCTCAGGTGCTGCCCCGAAATGCTCAAATTTGTGCGCTTTCTCCTAGTTCTCCAGAATAGGGCAGGCTTCTGTGCTTGTTTTGCAAGCTGTCTGTAAAGGCTCACACTATATATCTGTGGGGGCATGCATGAGGAACTGGCCGAAGTGGGGTGGGTGAGGTGCACACAACATAGAAGTTGCTCTTGGGCCATTTGAGGGGATATGCAGGCAAGATATTGCCAGAGGCTCATGGGTAGGCTCCTTTATGAATTCTGTGCAGCATTTAGTTAGATCCACAGCCCTCTGATGATTTGGAGCCATTATTGCTGTGCTTCCAGCTCTTCCAAACCCTCAACCTTGCGTATCACTTCAGTATTCTAGGTGGGGCAAGAAAGAAGTAGACTTCTTGGGCAATATCCTGCTTGGCTGGAGAAACCATGTGCTCATACAGTATATTTTCACTTTCCCTGTGGGAGAAATTGCAGGCTGTTGGGGTTTCTCTTGGCACTGAGCAGTGCTCTCTTCGGGGATGGATGATTCAGGTAAAGTGAAACTGTTCTTTTCTTTTTACCCTCTTCAATGCATCTATTCTCTCTCTCTTTCTCTCTCTCTCTCTGTCTCTCTTTTTCTCCAACAGTGTATTGGAACTTCTCTGATGGACTCCTGGACTCCTATAAATATCTTCTCATCCATGGATGGTTGTCAAGATCAATGTTCTCTGGAGAGATAATGGTAGAAAACTTCTTCTATTCTGCCATCTTGCTCTGAGTTAAAATTTTTTAGCAATTAAGTGAATAAGTTGAGTATGTGTTAAATTAGTAAAAAACAAATATGAATAATATTGATTCTAGTCTTCTATCTATGATTATGTGAGGGTTTTCTTTGATTATTATAATGAAGATGAAAGTTTGATATTTTATTATATTTTTATGTGTTTTGTATTGAAATGGTTGAGGAAATAATAAAATTGTATGTTGTAATCTGGGTTCTTCATTTACTCATTCATTCCACAAATTTCCATAACTGTGTACTACTTAAAAATTTCTATAACTGCACACTACTTAAAAATTAGTTTTCCTTAAAAAAAAAAAAGTTTTCTTGATCTCAAAATGATCATGACATGGTTGATGTAGTTTTCAATCAATTGATTCTGAACTTAATAAAATAAATTTCTCTTCTGTATTTTATTATATAATCTGCTATATATTTTTTAACGTTATTCTTTAGGTAGGTTAGGTTTCTCTAATTTATGTGTGTTGTTTCCACATTTACTGATCAGAGAAGACTGCTGACATTTAAGAAATAGGGTTGAAAAATATGAGGCAGGAAGATACTGAGTTGTAATTTAATTAATAATAGGTATGTTTATTAAATAATAATTTGAGACAAAACACAATCTTTGTTAGAAGCTAAATTTTAAAATGCACTTGGAGTCATAAAATTAATCCATCCATGTGGAATTCATTTAAAAATTTTTTGTGCTTCCAGTTTTAGCCAATTATCTGTTGAAATATCTTTTAAGAGAAGGACTAAAAAAATAGTTTTAAGATTAAGCTGAGGTAATAAACTAAACATTAAACAGAGTTCATACATACTTTTAATTTAATTTTGGTCTTTTATTAGATCCTAAGTTTGAATATAAAAATTTACATATATATGCTCTAACTTTATATTCAATGCCAAACACTTTTATTCAACTAATGATTAAATCTGGGCCACACAGCTATAAAACCAAAGAACACATAAGCATACTCCCTTAAAGTTTCTATTTTTATTTTTGAAGCTTGACTAAGTACTTATTATTTCCACATTGCCTTGAATAATCAGTTTGTTGAATTATTTATTTTGACTATTCTGTATTTTTTATTCCATATCAATGAACTAATGTCTTTCTCCTTTTTTTTAATAATTTTTTATTTTCTAAACACTTATCTTCCCAATACATAAGTAACAATCCACCCTACTTTTTAGAATATTTGGTAAAAGAGTTAACATTTACATAAATTTGCTTTGGCGTTCTGCCTTTATCTGTAGTTATAAAAGTGATTTGTGGGTGTTTTGTCCAGTTTTGACTTTTGTACATGTATTTTTTTTAATGCTTTGCCTTTTGTGACGAGATCTCTAGAGTTCTATGTTAACTCTTCATTTTTAGGTGTTATATCTTCATCAATCTCTCCCTTTTTCTTTTCTTTCCTTTTTTAAAAGATTTATTTATTTATTTGAGAGAGAGAGAGAGAAAGGGAGAGACTCAAGCTGACTCCACACTGAAGGCAGAGCCCCACCGAGCCGAAACCAAGAGCCCAGCGCTTAACTGATTGCGCCATCTAGGAGCCCTAATCTCTCCCTTTTTCAAATGTAATAATGATTAACATTTCTTGGATTATGTCTTGCATGTTTCTCGATTGTTTCAGGTATGTATGCCTCACATCCAAATGTATTATTAAGCTATAAAAAGGCAGAAAATTTGAGTTCTGATAGTAGTCTATGCTGGCTGATTTTGTAGAATGAATGAACTATACTCAGAGTTTTTTGAATGACAAATGAGAAATAAGAGGATGTCTTTTATGGAACAACTGATTTTTATTTACCTAACAAACTGTTGGATAATGTTTACTATATAAAGCCAAGCACTTTATACATGTTAACTTACTTGATTTCGATAATCAGTCTTCTATGAGGTTGTAATCTGGGTTCTGATATTCACTACCTATATAACTTTAGGCAAATTAACTCCTTTGACTGTCAGTATTCTCATCTGTAGTAGAATAGTCTTCTCAAAGTGTTTTGTGAAGATTAAATAAAATATCATTTATAAAGGTCCTGGTACATAGTAATAATTTTTCTTTGTATTATTGATTTTCCTAGAAACCATTAGATATGTAAATGGAGATTGAATGTATTTTTAACAGTTCTAAATCTTTCATTTATACAAGATCTAAGAGAGCTTGCTGGTTTGCATAATGGGTTGTCAGTCAGTGTTGATTAGTGCAAGAAAGAGAACAACCTAATCTGAAAACTTAGTAAAAGTATTAGTGGGCCAATGGGAAAGCCAAAAGTGGCATTGCCAAGAGAAAGAATTCAAAAGGATTAGCATGCTCAATTAACAGAGCTCCAGATGACAACTAAGTCAGTCATGCACAGCATTTCTGCCTCTTACCTCTCCTTTCTCAGTTTCTAGCCCTGAAAGATCTCAAATGAGAATTGGAAATTTGGAATACTGGTGAAAGAGAAAAGTCTACACCATGACTCTCTCTTCTCTAACATAGCCTTCCAAAGGGGAAGTCAGTCAGAGCAGGGAGTGGAAAGACAATTTAAGTAAACTTAAGAATTCTCATGTAAGGTGAGAATGGACTTTTTATTACCTTACAAAAAGAGACTTGCAGTAATCAGGAAATCAATAAATACTTCTCCAAATTTTACCTAAAGATGAGAGCAAATCTTGGAGTAGATTTACAAAGACAGTGGTAGGAAACAATAAAATTACTTTCTTTTTTTGCACCTACTATATCCAACTCATCCAATAAAGTGTTAGGCTACAATTCAATTAATTAAATTGTTACATAACTTTTTTTTTTTTTTAAGTAGGCTCCATGCCCAGCGTGGAGCCCAACCTGGGGCTTGAACTCACCACCCTGAGATCAAGACTTGAGCTGAGATCCAAGAGTCAGACACTCAATAGGCTGAGCCACCCAGGTGCCCCAAATTGTTACCTAATTTATAATTTTTTTGTAATCAGAGAATATGGTAAATATCTATTATAAGCTTTTACGTGTTATAGGTGAGGGAGATACCCATAGAACAAGATTCATGCCAGGTGCAGGGAATTAGCCCTACTTCTGAGAGTTGACATCCTTTTTTCTTTCATATTAGGGGTTGAAACTTATTCCCACATACACTATGTCAATATTAATATATTTGTGATGTGTTTATGTTATAAATGAGAAGAATGAGGGGAATTCCAGTTTTTTGGAGGTTAATATAAAAGACATGTTAAGAGGTTGCTGCAATAATTCAGAGAGATAAGTACCTAAGCAAAGGTGTAATTAATGAAAAAAGAAAGGAAGAAATATAATCGAGAGATACTTTGCAGGGAAAATTACAATTTTCAGTTTCTAACTGATAAGTAAATGAAGAAGAAGGAATAATTTAAAATGACTTCAAATTTTCAAGATTTCATGGCCAATTGTATAACAAGAATGCCTGCTTTAGTGAAATAATTTATTTCCAAGAAAAATAACCTTGCAACTGTAACAGCTTAATTTATACTTCCTGACCCTATTATGCTCTGGTGGGCTTTGCAATGCCAAGGGTTTGGGGTGGGGTATTAGGTGAAGAGGGGTCTAGTTCTTGGTCATCATCTATTGGTGCTAGCAACTGAAAAGACGGCTATGTTTCCATATGATTTTTGCCCTGTCAACATTATTCCTTTTTCTTTCTGTGTGAAAGACCATCAAGATGCCTAAGGCTCACTGCTATGTCCATACTATTCTTGGTAACATTAGAAAACTGAACTTATCTGCCTCCATGAAGCACAGTAGGATGCACATAAGTCTCATATTCACAAGGGTTGCTACAAGAAACAAATGGCACACTCAAATTAATGTATTTCAGAGAGTTTATTCACATAGGAACTAATTACAAAGATGTGGGGAATGTAAGGAGCCAACAAAGGTTAGTACAGGTACACAGAGCTAGCAGCAGACCCTAAAAGGGAGAGGAGAAAGGCTACCAGAACCTAGAAAGGGAGACATTAAGAACTGAAGGCTGACTTGGAAGGAGCAGTGATCATTCAAGGGACGCAGCCAACCTAAGGTGACTATTCAGGAAAGGCTTCAGGGGAATAAATACACTGGTATCACACTTTGTCTTCATTTTCTTCTGCAGTCCCCAGTGGCTAAATCCCACTGGAACCAGTAGGAAGAGAGCAAAATAGAGAAGGGAGTGAATCTGGAGGGGCAAATGGAAGATATCTGGCATGAGATATCAGATATGTCAGCTTGGATATCACCTTTGGTAATTTCTTCTCTATTGACTTTTAGTCTACTGAGTTCAAGGTGTTTGCTTGTTTGCATGTTTGTTTTACCATACTTGCCAGTTTTTATGCTGTATTGGAGATAAGAGCCCTTCCTCTTAGATCCTTCAAATCTCTCTGAGGTTCTTTCTCTGGGCTTGGAATGTCAAAGGTGGTTCATTTCTACTTTAGGGACAAACAATATCTAAAGCACTTTCAGTCTGTTTTTTTCTTTACTCCCTTTACTTATAAGCTTTTATTTCTGAACGGTTCTTATTACTCCCATCTGATGATTATTAAAAAGTAAGCAAGCATCAATTAGTTCCAGATGCCTATATTACAATTGTACCAGAGAAACATGACAGGGTTGGACAAAAAAAACCCCAGAGTGGTGACAGAGGTGGAGACTCTGAATAAAGACTTCACGGAAAGCGGGACCTCAAGTCAAAACATCAGAGTGTAATCAGTGTTGCATCTGACATTTAAATAACTCTTTCTCTTCAGAGATGCACAGACCTAGACCATGGGCTACATGCATTGGATCTGTACTAGGGTTAAGCAAATATCTTATTATTCATTCTTATTCTCTACCACAGCTTTCCCCCACAAAGATCACTTATTTGGGTGGTGGTCAAAACCATGTTCTCTATATTTGAGACCCACAGGATTCTCTCAGATACTTTTTAGTATAATGTCCAAAGTAAAAATTAACAAATAACTCTAGCAATCAACAACAACAGAGGAGAATGACCCACCAGGAGTGAAGGTTTGTGTTATTCTGCTGAGTAAAGAATTCAGTCTAGTTGATTTCCTGCTTGAGAACAAAGGGCACATTGGATAGTGGAAGAAGGAAATGATAAAATATCACCTACAGCTTTGCTTTATTGCACACTGGTGACCATGATTGTGCCTCAGTGAACACTACTGACATGTTGATTAGAAGTGGTGTTAGCATAATCCTTGTCCCTCTTTCCTAATCGCAGGGGGGGCAAGCTTTCAATATTTCACCATCAAATATGTTTGCTGTAGATTGTTTTAAGAAAGTCTTTATCATGTTTAGAAGTTTTGTTCTACTCCTAGTTTGCTAAGAGTTTTTACAATGACTGGGTATTAACTTTGGTCAAATATTTTTATTCTGTAAATATTGAGATGATCAAATATCTTTTCCTTTTTAACAGTTATGTGGTGAATTAACACTGAGGGTTTGTTTTTTGTTTTTTAACATTGACTTATTTTTGAGTGTTCATCCAACCTTGTGTTCCTGGGCTAATTCTCTCATGGGTGAAGTGTATTCTTATTAAATATCACTGCTTTCAATTTGTTAACATTTTGTTCAGCATTTCACTAAAATTTTCTTCTAAGCACTACTTTAGATACAGTCATCATTTTCAATATGTTCTAACTTCACTGTAATTCAACTCCTATTAAATTTAAAATTTTGATTTCATGTATTCATTTATGTATGGGCTATACAAACATGATAATAGTATTTCTTAAATTTCCAAACATTTGGCAATTTTCTAGTTATCTTTTTGTCTATTTCTAGTTTAATTCCATTGCACTCAAAGTACATATAATACATGATTTCAGTCTTTGAAATTTGTCAAGACTGTGTTGTATCAGCATTAACAGCATAAATTTTGGTTAATGATCCATGTGTATTTGCAAAGAAGTTAATTTGGTCATTGTTAGATGCAATGTTATATATATGTTAAATAGATTAAATATATGAATTGTGCTTTTAGGTTTATATCCCTATTGATATTTGGTCTGCTTGCTTCATCATCTATTAAGAAAAGTATAAAATCCCTTGTATGATTTTGGATGTGTCTACTGTTCCTCTCATTCTGTCAAATTTTCCTTTTATATTTTTCCTACTATTAATTTATTAGTGACACTTCTTAAAAACTAGTCTTTATTTTTCTTCGTTGCTACTAAATTATACAAATATCTGTCCTTGCCTTGTAACAAATGATCACGTTTCTATTTCTGTAATAGTGCTAAAACTCTGGAACACTTTCACTCCCTTTATTCCAATTCTGTTTTTACATTGTTGGCATAGATTTTATTTCTACATACATTTTAAACTACATTGGGCATTATATTATATTTTGTTAATCAAATCTGTTTATGTTTCCTCACATTTATGTCTTCCATTTCTCTTCAATCCTTCTTACATTTCTGTGTTTCCATCTGGAATGATTTTATTTCTACCTGAAGAATTTCTCTAAGATGATATAAACTTTCTTTATCATGCTCTTTACTTCATTCTGAGCCCTCAGCAGCAGTGCCTTTAACCACTGCCAACAGTGTGTTAGTGAATTCTAGTCTTTTTTTAGCATGCTCCCTCAAAATTCTCCCAACCTCTACCCATTACCTAATTCCAAAGCTACTTCTACATAGTTAGGTAACCCCATTATCAGTACCAAAATCTGTCTTGCTTTTCTATTGTTCTGTCAACAAATTACCACAAACTTAGTGGCTTAACAACACAAATTATCTAAGGTTTAGAAATAAATGGGTCAGCAGTGCCATCTGTTTCCCTGTCTTTTCCAAAAGCTTTCTGAGGCTACCTGCATTCCTTGACCTATGGTGTCCTCCTCATCTTGAAAACCAGAAACAGTATTTTCTGGCTTTGACCCTCTGTTCCATAACAACACCTTTTCTGACTCTAATCTTGCTGCCTTTTTATTAATCTCAGGGCTATTGTGATTATATTGTGATTATCAGGATAATCCAGGATAATCTATCCATCTCAGGGTGCTTAACTGACGAGTGAGGTATCATATTCACAGATTTTGGGGACTAGGATGTGGACATCTTTGGGTGGCTTTTATTCTGCCTAACACGTGCACTTAATTTGAGAGTATACATTTCAAGCCCTGAATCCTACAGAATTTTGAATTTTTAAATTTAAAACACTTCTTTTTTGCCCACTTAAGCTATTGCTTATGTTCTGAAATGCCAAATCCAAGATTGTCTTATTTTTCCTTAGTATGTCTGCTGTGGCCCTCCTTCTTTTAGGCAGAAATGGTAGAATGCTGTACATGCTGGAAGGGCCATGGAGTACAATGGAAATGGAGATCAGACACATCTTTTGATGTCTCCATGTATCTCAATATATTTATATTTCTTTTTCATGCTGTAGGCTCAAAATTTTCTCCCCAAAAGTCTATTCTTCACCTTTTATATTGGGTAAGTTTAAGTACTTATCCAGTATAGTGTTAACTAAACTCATAGAATCATATAGCAAGAGACTTCTATTAGTTATGGAATAATATGAAGAGAAAGAATGCTTTCATTAAAGGCTGACATCTAGGGTACAGTACCTGAGAAGAATAAACATGAGGGCAATAAAATCTCATTGTCTAGTCTTTTCTGATAACATACTTAAGCAACTTTACATTTGAAGCATAACTTTGCTAGTTAGTGTTTCTGTTGATTTATAGTACTTCTAGTTAACAGCCCTAAACTTTTAGTTAGGCTTTAGCATGTACTGTTGGTTAAGATGCCATGAGGTTCTTACACTTAGTCTAACAATAATATCTGGGCATCTTTTTCATATAAAAGTCATTCTCTGGAAGGATATATTTTTTAACTAAGGCAAGCTCTCTTGAGGAAAAATGAAAGTACAATTTTGACACCTTTTGCCACAATCAAATGATCTAAAAAGATTGCTTTAGAATGTTGTTGGGGAAAATCAACTGTGTAAGGCTATATGGAAAAGACATATTTTAAGCCTTCTAGAGATTATGGAATTTGGTACAGATGAAGAAACAGATATGTAGTCAGTGGGTTTTGGCCCATGTAATCCATGGAGCTCTGAGGATTTCATGGAGGGGCCTCAGAGACTGATGCAAAGAGTAAAGGGTCAAATAGGCCAGTCTTCAACCAGAGTGTTCTGTTTTATCTGATTTATGTGTTAGTTCTGGATACCCTTTGTTTGAACGAAGGCTTTTTTTTGGCTGAAAAAATTGGATAGACATTGCATCAAATAATTTGGCCTAAATCCTAGTCAGTGAGGGGCGGGGCCAGGACTAGATTCTAGTCATTTCATTCCTTTGCTTAAACCCCTTCAATGGCTCCCTGTCAATTTCAAAATAAAATATATACTCTTTCATCATGGCATGCAAATTCTTGCTGACCTGATTCTTGTCTACTTCTTTAGCTTATTTCCTGCTCTGCAGTCTTCTTCATGTCCTGATGACTATCTACAAGTTACATATTATACCTGGGGTATCCATCCCTACTCTACTGCTACTTGGCAAGCTTCATAACTTTTGAAATTTTTTCACTTCTTGTGTCCCTGTACCTCACTAAGGTTTAGGGCTCTGTTCTGTACTCCTGTAGAACCCTTTATGTGCTCTGTTATGGGACTTTGAATAACATATGGAAATTGTTGTTTTGTCTTTCTCACCAAACTAAACTGTTCACAATTTGTTTTCTAAAGCTTTCATCTCTGGATCCTGAGTGCCTAGCGTAAGGATTAGATCAGCTTGATGATTAAACAGGTAAATCCCAATTTATTTTTTTCTCCTCAATTCCGTGCCAGGAAGAAATATTCCTGGGGCATGAGAAACTAGAATGGTCACCTGGGCCAGCACAAGCAGACCCTAAATACTAGCAGATGGATTCGGGAGGTAGCATTAGGAAGGAAAGAGGAGATTCCAGCTAGCATTAAAAAAAACTCTATAAATACACTTATTATTTATTTAATTAAATAGTTAAGCTCATATTTGTTAAGTATCTTCTATATAGCCCCAGACACTATTCTAAGTACTGTGGATACGGCAATGAAACATAGAGACAAAATATTTGCCTTGGGGCTTTCATTCCAGTGAGGGTAGGATAGATCATCAGTAATTACTTATGTAATATGTCAGATAGTGATAAAACTTCTGAAGAAAAGTAAAGCGGGCTGAGGGACACAGAAAGTAAATAAGAAAGGAGGTTGCTCTATTATAGAGTGATATTAAGAAAGACCTCCTTGATAAGATGAGGGGTGTGAACTGAATAAAGTCTGGAGAAAGTGAGATTGAGCCATGCTGGTATTTGTGGGAAGACTGCTCCAGGAAGAAGGAGCATCAAGTTCAAAGGCCCTGAGACAGAACTGTGTTTGAGAAAGAGGAGGAAACCAGTGTCAGTGTGACTATAACATAGTAAACAAATAGAGTGGGGAGGAGGTAAGGTCACATGGGCTATGGAACATGATCTGATAAGTCAGGGTAAGAATTTTGGTTCTTATTCTGGATGCAATGGGAAGTCATTTTGACCAGAGTTTTGATCTGCTCTGATTTTGAGTGTCTAGGGGATCTCTGTATGTAGAATATAAGGAAGCAGAAGTAGGAGGAAGGACACCAGTTAAGAGACTGTTGTAATAATGCAGGTAAGAGATGTTGATGGTTTGAACCAGAGTTGGAGTAGTGGAAGTGGTGAGAAATGGTTGAATTCTGGACACATTCAGGAAGTATAGCTGACTTGAGGTTAGACTATCTGTAGAGTGTGAGAGAAGGGAAGAGGCACATATGACCTTTGACCAATGGGAAAAACAATTTCCATTACTAAAGTGAGGAAGTCTTGTTAGAAGAGAAGATTTGGGGGGAGAAAACAAGACATTTATTCTAGATATGGTAAGATGATTATTAGAAATCCAAGAGGAGACATGAAAAATGTAGTTGAATATTTAAGGTTCAATTTCAGAGGCACATTCAGGCAGGAGTGATAAAATTGAAAGTTATCAGAGTGTTGACAGTATTTACTGCCATACCTGGATGAGATCACTCTAGAAGTAACTGTCACAAGAAGAGTTCCAAGGCCTGAACCGTCAAAGCACTTTATTGTTTAGGAGTCAGGAAGATGAAGGGGGACCAGCAAAAGAGATTGAGAAGGAGAGGCTAGAGGAAAAATTAATACAGTGCTGTCCCACATGGAAAATGAAATAAATTTTCTAGGAGGGGTTAGTTGATCAACTATGTTAAAAGTTGTTATGCCACATAAAATGAGAATGGGGAATTGCCCATTGGATTTGGTAGTTTGGAGTGAATTGGTGAAGTAGTAGGGACAGAAGCTTTATTGGAGTGGATTCAAGAGAAAATTGAAAAGAAATTAGATCTTGAGAAGCCTCTCTATAAAATGTGGAGGGGAACATGGGATAAAGGAATTTGTTTATTTTATAATTTAAGTTGAGAGGTACTATAGCAGATCTTTAACTCAGCCTGCAGATGCTAATAGATTGCTGGCTGAAATCTTTGGAACTGGTAACTGTGTATCTGAGGATATAAGATACTGTTAGTTCTATATCAATAAGCAGGGCAGTAATAGGCAAGCTATGTGGAGGATAATGGGATTCCTGGATCAGGCACAAGTTGAAAGAAATTCTGGGAAGGAAAAGCACTGATGACAAACCACCTGACAGTTTTTATTTTTTTTACTTACTGCTGCCTTCACAAGGGGCCAAATTTCCCTATCTATGAAGAAACAGGTTTCCTAAAGATGTCAGGCATTTGATGCATGTAAAAAGTGCTCCATATTGGACCAGCAGCAGCTGTGGGTGTTGCTGAGGCGCTCACTTTTCAGTAGCTACTGCTTTTTAAGAGCACCATCAAGCAGGTCTTCAGTTGGAATTGATGTTGACAAATATTGAACTCATAAATTAAGTCCCACAGACTTTAACTATAGCTCACCAGCAGTCTTTCCAGTATTCCCTATCTTTGGGATTTCTGTTTTTAATTAAAGATTTCAAAGATAATACTTTAATTTTTAAATTCAACTTAGCATCTCTTAGCATTTGAAAAAAAAAAGAAAAGAAAACCACAAGTGAGTAAGAAGTTCACCTTTCTTCTTGGTGAGTTCAAAGTACCACCCAGGAACATCCTTATTTCAAAGGTGAGAAATGATAAATTCCTGACATATTCCTGTAGGCAAACTTGTCCCTGTGGTCTCAGAGACTTTTGTCTGCATGTCTTCTCTCGTTCTTTTCATCCTTTTGCTGCACCGTTATCTTGGCTTCTTGCCACCTTGTTGCACCAATATCTTAGATTTTGGCTGTGTGATTGACTCCAGTTTAGCTCCTCACCCAGTTGTCCCTGCTCTTGACTCACATTGACTCTCTGATTTCCTTCTCTAGACCAAGTGGGAGACTGAGTGCCAATCTTAAATTTAGGGGTGTGAACCTGGAATTCCTAACAACTTCTCTGGGATTTCATGATGTAGGCAGTCTGGAGTCAGGAGATCAAGACAGGGTGATGCTAAAGAGCTGAGAGCCATGGAGACAGGGTATGGGAAGTAGGAAGGCAGGACTCTATGGAACTTTCTTATTCCACAGGCCCACAGAGTAGCTCCTTTGAACATGGATCCCCAAGCCTGCCCTTACGGTTCAAAAGAGCATCTTTAGCTGAAACATGATCAACCATCATTTAACTCTTCCCTTAAACTCTAACTTTACCTCTTCCGCCATCTTGCTCACAGGTAGATATTACTTTGGAATGCAAAACGATGAAGCAATTTTCTCTAAGTAATAGCACAAAGTATTTGTGTTTTTAGTTTTTTCTATGTAAACAGGGATCTACTAGGCATGCTCTACCTGAAGCAATGCATTTTTAAATATGTAGTGTTGTGTCTCATTTGCAGCAGACATGTTGAGTTACAGATTTCCCCTGAAACGATACTAGATAGGTGACCTCTTAGACCATTAGTAATTGTATCTTACCAGTGGTTCTCAAGCCTTTTTGACTATAAAGCAAATAACTCACCAGCTCCCTACTCTGCATGGCTTTATTTGCTAGTGAATAAACAAAGAATTGGAGACAATAAAAATGAAACAAGGCAAAATGATGAATAAAAGAGAAATATAGCAGTAATTCTACAAATATCTAGCAGCAATTGGTAGCCACCAACAATGGAGGAAAACACTGAAAAGTCACTGATCATAAAAGGTTTATCCCCCACATTATGGAAAGTCCTGTTCTCTGAAAATGTAAATGCCAAATATGAGTTATATTGTTAAGTAATGCATGGTGTCAGAATCCTTAGTAGACTACACAATGTGATGCCTCAATTAAACCCATGTTCTAGTTTTAGTTTTTATGCAGGCTTTATAACTCACTTAGTAGGTTACTAGTGAGAAGTTCTTAGTCTTTTAGTGCCCAGAAAGGTAACTAGCACATGGTAGGTTTTCAGTGAATATTTATGAAAGGAATAAAAGAAAGAAAGAATAAATAAATTAAAATGAAACACTATGGAATTTGGAGTCTTTTACTGGTAAGAAGCAAACAAAAGATATGGGTGGATCTTATTTTAGACGTGTTTTAGCTAACTCAGGGAAAGCTAAATTGGGACGTGGGCTCAGAGGTGGACGTTAGTATGTGGAATCTTATTAAGGAGCAGCCTGGGATCAATACTTGTGGTCATGAGGGAAGGAATTCAGATTAGAAAGATGCAAAAGTCAAGAGATGGGGTTGGCTCATCTACTTAGCTTGAAAAGCCATCTGGATACTGACAACCCTCAAGATCTGAACTCTCCAGGCTAAAACTCTCCTATAACATATCAGACTTGTGTATCTGACTGCCTACTTGATATCTCTATTTGAATACCCAACAGTCATCTCAAACTCATAATTTCCCAACCCAAAGTGCTCCTTTTACCCTCCAAACCGACTTCACTGGAAGCCTCCCTCACCTCATTTAATAGCACTCCATCTTTCTAGTTGTTCAGGCAAATACTGTGCCATTATATTTAAGTGTTGTCTAATTCTCACCCCACATTAACTATGTCAGGAAATTCCTGTTGGCTTTAGCACCAAAAATAACCAGAATTTGACTATATCTTACCACCTCCCCTGCAACCACCAAGGTGAGAACTACCATTGTCTCTTGCCTGGATTAGTGCAAAAACAAACAAACAAACAAAAAACCTTCTACTGATTCTAACCTACCTGATTACTCTGGATCCCTCTATTCTCAATAAAGCAGCTGGAAGTAACTATTTTTTTTTTTTACAATCTTTTAAAAAATGTTTATTTTTTTAAATTTTTTATTAACATATAATGTATTATTTGTTTCAGGGGTACAGGTCTGTGATTCAACAGTCTTACACAATTCACAGCGCTCGCCATAGCCCATACCCTCCCCAATGTAACTATTTTAAAACATAACTTAGATTTTGTCCATCTTCTGCATAAAAATCTGCAAAAGCTTTTATTTTTACTAGAGAGCAATCCCTCAAATATATGTTTGGGCCACTGAATCAGCTGGGTGGGGTACTTGTTTAAATGCAAATTACTGGGTCATACCCACAGATCTCCCAAAGGTTTTCTATGCATGAGAAGAAAAACCTAGGAAAATTTCAAGGAGAAGAGATGACTTTGATGATGGACTGAACCTGTATCAGGAAAGAAATGGAAGAGGATGGAGAATATCTATCTGTCCTTTAGAGGAAACCAGCAGGTTGTTCATAATTTTCCTGCTGATACCAAGAGGACGATGCATATTCTGGGCAGTCCCAATCTGTACTTCACAAAAGTACAGAAAGATTTGGGACCCTGTTAATATGTGGATGTGCCAAACTAGACTTTAAGGAAAACTCCATCTCCACAACATTGACAAGAGATGTCCATGATGCAGGCAGTCAGCGTACTCATAGGCCCATAGTAGACATTCTTTCTCAGTCTCACAGTGGGGCAAAGCACACTGCTAGGGTTATGCTCCCCTTGGCCTGGAAGATTTAGAGGCCCAGCACAGTCCCTCCTCCAACATCTAGGTCAAGGTCACTGATTTGTCACTTTATATTTAAATATCAGCTGAATAAAAACCAGAGGCCGTTTATCCTCTTCCTGTTTTACTTCCAAGAAAAATACTGTATAAACATGTGGTATTTATAGTTAGCATACCATATACAATTTAAATTGTACAATTTGCAGATGCATGTATTGTATTATTGTTTTCATACAACAAAGTATTGGGTAGACTTATTATTTTTATTTCCTGAGCATTAGAAAATGCAGAGATTAAGTATATTATGAGATTTATTTCCTTCCTTTCCTTCCATTTCTTTTTCAGTTGTTTTTAAGAAAATTACAACTACTGGATTTTTGGCCATCACACATTCTCCAGTTTTATTTAGATCTGCCACAATGATAGCTGACATGAGCAGCATATAATATGTTGCTCTGAATGGCAAGGAAGTATGACTTCTGAATGTGATTAATAAAACAGTTGGGAGTTTTTTGCCAAGAGACATTCCTCAGAGAAATCATTCCTTTTCTTTGAAAATGCCTCCCAAAGAATGCTGACTTTAATGTATGCCAGGACCCATTGACAAGTTTCATACCTGAGGATTCTTCAGAATAAATCTAAATAAGACGTGTCAAGAGTGTCCCAATGCAGAAATTGTCATAGCTACATAAATGTAGGAAGAAACAATTTTTCTTGGCTTCTTTTTTGAAATGCTTTTCAAATAATTTTTTTTTTAAAGATTTTATTTATTTTTTTAGAGAGCGAGCGAGAGAGAAACAGCATGAGAGGGGAGAGGGTCAGAGGGAGAAGCAGGCTCCCCGCTGAGCCGGGAGCTCGATGTGGGACTCGATCCCCGGACCCTGGGATCATGACCTGAGCCGAAGGCAGACGCTTAACCATCTGAGCCACCCAGGCGCCCGCTTTTCAAATAATTTTTAATTGAGGTGTAATTGACATATAGCATTATATTATTTTCAGGTGTACTACATAATAATTTGATATTTGTATATGTCGTGCAATGATCACCACTGTAAGTCTAGTTAATATCTGTCCCCATACATAGTTATGAATTTTTTTCCTCGTGATGAGGACTTTCAAGATTTACTCTTAGCAACTTTCAAATACGCAATACAATATTATTAACTATAGTCACCATGCTATACATTGCATCCCCATGACTTATTTTATAACTGAAAGTTTGTACCTCTTGACCACCCTCACCCATTTTGCCCACCCTCTACCCCCCAGCCCTGGTGATCACCAAACTGTTCTCTGTATCTATGGTTTTTTTTTTTTTTAATTCTACATATAAGTGAGATCATACAGTATTTGTCTTTGTCTGTCTGACTTATTTCACTTAGCATAATGCCCTCAAGGTCCACTGATGTGTGGCAAATGGCAAGATTTTCTTCTTTGTGTAGCTGAATAGTATCTTATTGTGTATATATGCCACATCTTCTTTGTCCATTTATCCATTAATGGACACTTAGGTTGTTCGAGTATTTTGGTTATTATAAATAATGCTGCAATGAACATAGGAGTGCATGTATCTTTTTGAATTAGAGTTTTCAGTATTTTCATTTCTTCCCCAAATACCCAGAAGTGTAATTGCTGGATTATATGGTAGCTCTACTTTTAATTTTTGGGGAAACCTCCACACTGTTTTCCATAGTGGCTGCACCAATTTATATTCCCACCAACAGTGCACAAGGGTTCCCTTTTCTCCACATCTTTGCCAACACTTATTTTGTGGGTTTTTGATTCTAGCCATTCTGACAGGTATAAGATGGTATCTCATTGTGGTTTTGATTTTCACTTTCCTGATGATGAGTGATGTTACACATCTTTTCATGTACTTGTTGACCATCTGTATTTCTTTAAAGAATAACTTGTTTTATCAGTAGTACAATTCTATAAGGGAATAACATTTAGCTTCTTAAATTAATAATTTCCTGAAGTTTGAAAGGTTGTATATTAATATAATGTTATAATAAATAAAGAATATGTATCCCATAGTAATGTCTAAAGTAGAATATTAGATATATATTTAGGAATTCCCTTCCTGCTTCTAGTTAAATATTTAGCTTAATTATATTACTATTCATTCATAATACTATTCATTATTTCATTTAATGCCAATTGTTTGTTAATTAGAGAACTTCTTAAAAATTCTAAACAAAATTAGCAGTATGTTATGAGCATTTTTTTTCTAGATAATTTTGTGTTCAGTGAATTAAATAATACCTAATTTATTTTTCTGTAACTCTCTATATAAGGAATATTCAGAGTAACTAAAGATTGTCTGTTGTCTCTGTAGATTCTGGAAACATTTCTGAGAGTTTTCTCTCCAGCTATTATAAATGCTTTTATTTTGGGGGGAAAGGACCTTTTCCATTGTATACTATAAGGCATAGCAATATATTAAAAAGGATTGTTATTATAGATTTCTAAGTCAGTGCAAAAATTTAAATTAAAAGTCATATAACATAGTGATTCAACATGAAACAAAAGCCGAATGACTAAAGCAGACTATTACATTCTTTAGCTTGTCTTCACAACTGGTTTGAGTATCCACAGTCCAGAAGTAATGGTTCTGCTTCAATTTTTAGAAAATGAATTTCATATCTAGCGGGATACTTGCAATATGCAAACAAATCAGATCAGTAGAAATTTAGCTTCTTCCCTGTATCAGATGATTTCTTCAAGTTACAGTGTGGAGGAGAGGGAACCAAATTATTGGAAAACTGCTAAAGTGGCTGCTTTTGCAAATATCCGAATGACATATTGCATAAAAGACCTATAAACTATTAATAGAAGACTCTTAAAGTTAAACCATGGATTTTTAAGTTCTAACACCAAAATATTCCTTTAAAATAAATATATGTGCAATGGAAAGAATAGTTGTATGTTGAGACAGTGTCAAATTAGCTTTTAGTACTAACCACTTGGAGGAAAGCATGGAAATTATTCTTGGAAAGATGGAAAAAGCTAAATCATTTATTGGAACTGAGAAAAAGCCAATGTATTTGAAAATATTTATTTTCAGATAAACAGTTGAATAGTTGCTTAAGAATTCAAATGGTATTAAAAGGTCCATAGGATTATTTGCCAAATCATCAACATTTTTCAAACTTTTTTCTTTGATGCTTCCATTTTCTGCTGTAATTTCTAAATCTAATGGCATGAAGAATGATTTAACAAGACTAGATAAAGCACTGCATACTTGAGAGACCATGATTCTGTAAAATAACATAGTTCTGAATATACATAGAACACATATTTGTCATTACTAAGAAAGAGAATAAAACAAACATCCATTTGCTTGCATTATATATTTTAATTTTTTCACTGTTATTTTTTAAATGAAATTAGTGATGGTTAAAAAAAGTAAACATCTTAGAAATGTTTATCATAGATAATGAGAGTCCTCTGTAATCTCAACCCCTAGGGAAAGTCCCTCTTAGTATGTTAGATTTGTGTACATGCCTCCTGGAATGCTCCTATGCATATATTAACACTTACAGTGTATTACTCCTTTAATATTTTTAGATTCAATTCCAATGTTTTGGGGGTTCCCCTACAACACCAAGCAATTCTCAAACACTGACAGGGTATGTGAGAATTTAATTCAATTCTGACACTATCTACCTGGAGATAACATCAGATTCCACAGGTTAAGGGTCCAGTCCTATAAGACTGTCCCCCACTCCCCACTTTAGATGCTAGTCACAAGCCCCAGGCTATTACCTGTGCTTCTGACCCATCTTTTGGACACTGGAGTTTCTAACAACCTCCTCCTTGGATGCAATTAATTTGCTAGAGTGGCTCAAAGAACTCAGGGGAACACATTTTCCAGTTTTGAAAAGATATAATGAATAAGAATCAACAGCCAGATGGAGAACTACATAGGGCGAGCTTCTGAACAGGGGAGCTCTGTTCCTCTGGACCTTGGGGCCTGGCTTGGTGGCATGTGGAAGTGTTCTGATTTCCCAAGCGTGGAAGCTCTCTAGATAAAGAAGACCCAAAAAACTGTACTCTTGGGTTTTTGTGGAAGCTTCTTTACTTAGTCATGATTGACTAAGTCATTGGCCGTTGGCTGCTTTAACCCTTAGCAAGAAGGGGACTGAAAATTTCAACCCTCTAATCATATAGTTGGTTGTCCTGGCAACTATTCCTGCCCTTGGGTGGGGTCCCAAAGTCACCATTATTAATAACAAGACACCCATTTCACCTGGCTTCAGGAACTGTGGGTGAAGACCAAATATATCTGAGAAATACATTTTGGTCATCTGAATGACCGAGTATGTTATTTCTTATAAATCATTATACAGCGGTTACTTGATCATTTATATGCTTTGTCATGGAGAGAGATTTCAGATAATTGTTCTAGTTAACAAGAAAATCTGAGTAGTAGTTAAAATTCACTGCATATAACAACAAAAACTATCTTTAAAATACGATCTTTTAAAGCAATTTACTATTAATAATAGTTAACATTTACTGAGCATTTACTATTTTATTATGTGTAGTTATTGTGCTAAATACTTTATGTAACTAATTTCTTTACATTCTTACTACCACTAGATGAGAAAGGTACTGATATTATCACTTCTTTTATTTTGGGAAAATGTAATTTGTGCACTATGTATTTCACATTCAAAGAGAAGGATACCTTAGTCATGTAGCTACAGGGTAGACTCTGCCTCCCCTCAGTCTCATACTCAGAGTCCAGACTTCTTTGCTTCAGACTCTAGTTCCTTTTTTTAAAAAAATGATTTATGTATTTTTAGAAGTTTTTAGTAAATTTCAGTTAGTTAACATATAGTGAAATAAATATTAGTTTCACGGGTACAATATAGTGATTCAACACTTCCATACAACACCCAGTACTCATCACAAGTGCCCTCCTTAATCCCCATCACCCATTCCCCACCGCCCCTATCCCCTCTGGTAACCATCAGTTTGTTCTCTATAGTTGAGAGACTGTTTCTTGGTTCGCCTTTCTCTCTCTATCTTTTTCCCCTTTGCTCATTTGTTTCTTAAATTCCACATATGAGTGAAATCATGTGTTATTTGTCTTTCTCTGACTGATTTATTTTGCTTAGCATAATAGCTCTAGTCCCTTTTTTGCAATCTACAAAATTCATCAGTCTTCTACATCTCATTTCCTGAATAAACTAAAATTTCTTGTTTGGGCCATCAGTCTCTGGTGATCCCTCTGCAACCAAATTTGTTCACCTAAAGCTCAGATGCTTCCCCATGGTCCAATAAGCCAAGCTGCTCAGTAATTTAGTACACTCTTTGGTCTCCAAGCTTTTTTTTACTCATGTCATCCTTTCATCCATGCCTTTCTTCTCCCTCCTATCAAAACCTACCACAAACCTATTGACCTTCCAGGGACATCCCCATTACTGAGTCATTTACTAAGCATTCTCTGGCCACCTTAATAGAAAAGAACTCTCTTCTCAGACTCTTACAGAATTTAGCCTTAACTTCCCTATGATATTTATCACATATTACCTTGTTTTAGGATAATTTGTTCATATTCCATTTATACTTTAGTATAAATTCAAGCTTTTTGCAGTCCCATCTCAAAAATCATCTATTGGTCTACTACAACTATTTGAGTAGAATGTGCTTGATAAAAGCTTATTGAATTCCATTGCCTACCTGTAGCTTGTAGAACACTTTAGGATTAGTGGGTCTGAAGTAAAGAGGAATAATCTTGCGTTAGAACTATTTTGTGATGTATCAAGAAAACTGAGTGAAGGAGAATTTGAAGGTGGAATATCTGAAAAAAAATTATTCCTCTAGAGGTATAGGAATTGTAAACTAGACTTTGTTAGCCTGAGAGACAATTGTTAAGGAGAAAATTTGAGGGATTTTTTTTTTTTTATGGACACTAGTAGCATAATTAAAAGTAGGGAGAGACATGAGACGGCATATTCAAAGAAAGTGAGCAGGATAAAGACCCTGAATGCTGATTGCAGCATCTTGAAGTCCAGGAAAGATTTGTGCAAAGAGGCCAGGAGAAATAGGTTGGCCATTTTGAGTGAAAGAAATTACCATAAAATTGCTGATAAAAAATGTGCTCTAAATGGAGCAAGGTGTGGTCTGATTGAGTTGAAAAAGTCTGGGATAGTCGTATATCAGCTAAAACAATAGCATAAATCATTTGTAAATCTGTGGAGTGAATGTTTTAAATCACTTTAGTATTGGAAGTGACCCCAGAAATCTTCTAAAGCTTAGGCCAACAGCTTCAATTTCCTGATGAGGCCAGAGAGGAGGTTTAGTATAGTTCAGGCCAGTTCAGTTGGGTGCTTGTTCTATGACAGATGCAATCCTAGAAACTGGGCATATAAAGATGAAAAAACAAACAAACAAACAAACCAAAACCCAAACTCTATTCTTACCCTTGATGCAAGACAGGCACATTAACAGATAAATTGAAAGCAAAATAGAATTATGATGAAGGCAGACAAGGTTTATTATGGGATTGGAGAATTGAAGCCTGGGTCTAGCTTTGGGATGATGGAGCTGAGTGCTGAAGAAAAACCTCTTGGGAGAGCTGACATCCAAAGTGGACCTTAAAAAATTAACAGGAAGCAAAGAAGTGGGATAGGGGACAGGTAGGGGGTATGGGCCACATACAGGCATGAAATGGAATCATGTATTTGGGAAACTATGAGTAATTCTGTGTCACTGAGGTATAAAATGCAAAGTAAGGAGGGTGGCTAGTGGGCTTGAGTAGTAGCAAGGACTATGGCAGGCCTAGTCCAACATGCTGGTGGGCCTGGATGATTCACCGTAGTGATAGGGAAGCCTGTAGGGCTCTAACCTTGCAGAATGATATTTCAGGTATCCTACTTTGGGGGCAATAAATAACAAGTTCCCCGTGCTTGAAGCTTCCCTACAGTCTGAGGGAGTAGTGTCCTCTGAAAGTAGTTTCCCTCCTTCCTGGGCTGTGCTCCATGCAAATGCCCCAGTGTGAGGGGGAAGTTGACTGAAGTTTGACAAATTGCCACTCACTGTCCATGGATTGGTTCAGTTATGTTTTTGAGGTGAGAGTGGAGCAGGAGGGCTGTATAGCAGGTCCTCTGCTTGGGCTTTTACTCTACTGGAGAGCCCCAGTTCTTTGGGGAAAGGCAATCCTCAGTATCACCCTGGTCAGGGGACCCTCATGCCCTAAGGCCTGAGCAGATCTTTGTGACCAGGCACCATACCATCAGCGCACATGGACAACTATGGGGACAGGCCAGCCTAGAAGATCTCCATTAGTGCTGGTGCCTGCATCTGCTGCCTCATGTACCCTAAACCATTCAACTGCCTCTTCCTAGTCAACCTCCTCCTGAGCTGAAGTAATGGCAGCCTGATCCATTCTGTTACTGTTTTCTTTGGCCTGTGCAGTAGTGTGTGTTTGTGTGTGTGTGTGTGTGTATGCAAATGTGTGATGTTAAATTTGTTATCAATATTTAAAGATTGTGAAATTTTATATAAAAATATGAGTTTTGGATTTGCAGGGGAAAAAAGGACAATCTGGCATCACAGGGATTGATGTCCTCATAGCAGCCCTCAACACTGGAACTGACTATTAGCTATCCCTCTACCCTGGCCTTACTCTTACCCTGGCCTCATCAAGACCACTTTACTCTCCTTTTATCCATTTGCATTATCCATCCAGTCTCTGAAGACATTTGAGGCTGTGTCTCCTGCTTAATTTAAGCCTCCCAAACCCAGAGGATCTTTTAAACCTGTCCCCTAAAAAATCAAGACTACTTGACCTACATTTAGTTTTTGAAGAAAATAGTATTCAAATTATTTTGAGTTTTTTATCCTTTAAGAAAGGATGTCCACAGTGAGAGTCGTATCCTAAATACAAGCATGGCTTCAATATTACAAATATATAAATTAATGAAATTCACTGTACTGATGGATGAGAAGGAAAAATACATCAGCTCTATACATGTGGACAAATTTGATAAAATTCAATATATGTTTCCAATAAAAGAACTTTAATAAAATAGAAATAAATTGATACCCTATTAACTTTTAAAAATATATTTCAACACGATAGCAGGCATGATGTTTAATGAGATACACTAGAAGCATTCTCATTAAAGCAAGGAAGAAGGCATTGATGTTCTTTACGTTAATTGTATTGTATCCATCCTCTTCTCCTTCCATTTAGTGATAGAAAGCCCACAGGGGGTCACATGGTTGCTCAGCTAGAGTCTGTGTTTTGTAGCTTAATTGCTAGGTGTGGCTGTGACCATGTAACTTAGAGTTGTCCAATGAGTTGTAAGCAGAAGTGATGTATCTAATTTCCAGGTAACCTCCTTGAAGACAAAATTGTTTATTCTGAACTTGCTTTTCTCCTCCTGTTAGTGGGGAAATGTTGGCAAATATAACAGTCGCCTTTGAAAACAGAGAGAGAAACAACATTCTGAGACTAGTCCAGTTTTGGGTCACTCACTTTTGGATTTCTACATCATAGAAAATAAACTTCTATCTTATTTAAACCACTGAATTTTTGCATATTTCCTTTATAGTAGTTTAGCCTCTACCTTTGCTAATATAGCCTTTATTGTTTAACATTGTTCAGGAGGTACTACCTAAAATAATCAGATAAGAAAAATAGTATGAAATTACAAGCAAGTAAAACTGTCTTGTCAAAATTTATCTTAAATTATAACTGTATACATGGGAAACCCAAGAGAATGCATTGAATGATTAGTACAAATAAGACAATTTAATAAATTGCCTTTTGATCATATAAAATTACCAATAACCTTTCTGTTTACAAACAACAACTAGTTAAAAAATATAACGAAAGTTTCTATTTACCTGGAGTAAAGTTAAAAAGAAATAGAAACATGTATGTATGCATGTATATACTTATATATATATAGTGTAGCCAATGAAATCTAACAGGGATTCTAATAGTGAATGGTAAATCTAACAATGATTTGATGTCTATCATCCACTTAAAGATATATATGAAAAATCTCATCTCAGACAAATTTGCATCATTTCTTTTTCTGTCTTTAAACATAGATTTTTGGGACGTCTGGGTGGCTCAGTGGGTTAAGCGTCTGCCTTCGGCTCAGGTCATGGTCCCAGGGTCCTGGGATCGAGCCCTGCATCAGGCTCCCTGCTCGGCTGGGAGCCTGCTTCTCCCTCTCCCTCTGCCCCCTCCTGCTTGTGATCTCTCTGTCTCTCTCTCTTTCTGCATCAAATAAATAACATCTTTAAAAAAATAAAAAATTAACATAGATTTTCATTCTACTTTTATAAACTTTTATCTGTGTATATATAACTTGACAGTGTTTATTGATTACTTGTTATATTTCTACACTATAAAATTATGTATGTAAATTGAAACTATTTAAAAATATTTCCTATAAACATAAGATTCTAATTATTGGAAAAATATTAGAAATACATTTTGAGAAAATATTATTGAAAAAGTAACTGGAAAATTTTGGAAATCTATCTCTCCATGAGATCTAGCTTTTTTTCCCAAATAGTTTCTGTATATAATAGATGAATATTACATATTGTTGGAATGATTCAGCATTTATTAGCAGTTTGATTCCAATATTTCTTGTTCATAGATAAAAGCAATGATAAATCTTGCTAAAATAAGGAAATGTATATGAGAATGGAAGTTTTATTATAAGAATGTCATTCAATTCTTCAAGTGAATTCTGAACTATGTATGATTCAGTTAGTTCCTCTTTCAGTTGTATCAAAGGTGGAGTATAAACCCCTTGATTCACAAAGTTATTAAAATTACCATTTTCTCAACACTTATATCAATGTTACAAATTGTCCCTTTATCAACTTTAGGATATTTTTATAGCTCGGGCAAGCACCATACTAAAAATCCCAGATGAGTGAGAAGTGGATATCTTTCTTTTGAAAAAGTGTGTGTGGAAAACCTGTTATAAAAGGAGGCTCCTTGAATCTCAGACAAATCAGTTGGAAAGAGGAGGCAACAGATAGGCATCAGAAATGGACTCCCATAAAACCATCCTTGCACAGACATTCCTTGGAAAGGCTTCAGACACTCAGGACTACATCTAGGTTAGTTTGAAGATGCTTCTTTTAAATCAAATATTTTATTTATACCTTTTCACCCCGAATGCCAGAAGTTACAAAGTGTATCTCGGAAATGTCTAAAGAAAGCTTATTTTAGGTATTATTTTCAGGAAAGCTCTAAGTGTTGATTTTCACTTGCATTATGTTTTTGTTCTGTGCTGTCATTTTTCTTTTTGCCAGTTGGTATTTCCTTTATATTACCAAAGTTATTTCTTTCAGAGTTGCCTTTACTTTTTACTCATATAATAGTACACGGAAGGCTGACAGATGAAGCAATAAATAC